>NC_059177.1:24504312-24811312 GCF_019923935.1 Bubalus bubalis | reverse complement strand
TGCAAGGAGATCAAACCAGTCCATCCTAAAGGAGATCAGTCCTGAAAATTCATTGGAAGGACTGATGCTGAAACTGAAACTACAATATTTCAGCCACCTGATGCAAAGAACTGACTCATTGGAAAAGCCCCTGATGCGGGGAAAGATTGAGCAGGAGGAGAGGGTGATGACAGAGGATGAGACTGTTGGATGGCATCACCAACTCAATGGACATGAGTTTGGATAAACTCTGGGAGTTGGTGATGGACAGGAAAGCCTGGAGAGCTGCAGTCCGTGGGGTCACAAAGAGTCAGACATGACTGAGCAACTGAACTGAACTCAACAGTCTTATTTGTGGAGATCAGTGGTTATCTGGGCTGTATACTCTTCACAACAAGTAGGGTGTTATAAACATGCTTGTCTCATTGTACAACTCTCATCTTGGTGTTCTTTATATCACAAACACTAGCATACATGTGGTCACCCAACCCAGAACCTTCGTGTCATTTCTCACTCTCATCAAGCCCTTTATTTCTGAAATATTCTTCAAATCAACCCATTTATCCCGACTACTGGTTCTCTCTTTGGATAGCAACAACAAGTGAAAGTGAAAGTGAAGTCACTTAGTCGCGTCCGACTCTTTGCAACCCCATGGACTGTAGCCTACCATGCTCCTCCGTCCATGGGATTTTCCAGGCAAGAGTACTGGAGTGGGTTGCCATTAATTAGTCTCTCTGACTCATGACCTATCCCTTTAAACCCATCTTCTATGCAGGTGACAATGTAATCCATTTAAAACATAAACTGTGCCATGCTACTTCCCTGTTTTAAAACCATCAAGGGCTTTCATATGTTGTCAGAATAATATCCAAGGGCCTTAGCCTGCTGTACATGGGTATCATGCACTGCTATAATTTTGCTACACTAAATGGTAGCCACTAGCACACATAATAATTTAAATTAATTAAAATCAAATAAAATTAAAAATTCATTTCTTCATTCACTAAACATGTTTCAAGTGCTCAAAAACCACATGTGGCTACTGGTTTTGTATCTACATCAGACAATACAAATATAGAACATTTCCATCATTATAGAAAGTTACAACATAAAACATTGCTGTTTTGTGGCCTCATATCTATTCACTGTTCAACTGTTTTCTAAACATAATGCTGAACCACTTGGAGGAACTGAGTGAGTCATACATATTCATGCCTCTGTAGCTTTGCTCATCCTAGTTCTGCTTGAAATGCTCTTCATGTATTCCTACATAGTAATCACTATACATCCTGGAAGACCCAGCTCAGATGTTGCCTTCTTTGCTGTACTTAATTGCTCAATCATGTCCAACGCTTTGGGACTGTAGCCCGCCAGGTTCCTCTGTCCCATGAGGATTCTCCAGGCAAGAATACTGCAGTGGGTTGCCATGCCTTCCTCCAGGGAATCTTCCAAACCCTGGGATCAAACCCATGTCTCCTATATTACAAGCAGTTTCTTTACTGTCTGAGCCACCGGAGAAGCTGAATATGAACTATGGGGTTCAGCTAAGTGCTTTCAAGGCATTCTGTGCCTATTTGTATCTTATAATGCAATGGTGAAATTATCCTGTTTGTTGATAACAGGCTTTTATTGATAGGGACTGTTTGACTTCCTATATGACAGTATGTGACATATTCAGGATTGCTTGACTTCCTGTATGAAGCAAACTTTTTGAAGTCAAAAGGTCTGGTTCTTTGTTGTTCTCTCAGCACCAAGCACAGTGTGGGACATGTAGAAAGAAATCTAAATCATTGGCTAAAATGTAATAAATCATGTGAAGAAGAAAGGCAATCATTTGATTTGTTAAACAAGATACCAACTTCAATTTTTAAATTAATGTAAGTAATATATCTCCCTGACCTTTTCTGGCTGGTCTTCTCTGGTCTTGACATAACCCCAGCTCACCTCTAACATCATACTTCAACCTTAATTCACTTTCCCTTCAGAACTGATTGGCTTCCCTGGTAGCTTGGACGGTAAAGCATCTGCCTACAATGCAGGAGACCCGGGTTCGATCCCTGGGTCGGGAAGATCCTCTGGAGAAGGAAATGGCAACCCACTCCAGTATTCATGCCTGGAAAATCCCATGGACCGAGGAGCCTGGTGAGCTACAGTCCATGGGGTCACAAAGAGTCAGACACAACTGAGCGACTTCTCTTCGCTTCAGAATTGATTCCTGAATCTATCTACTCAACATAGGACACATGGGCAGAAGGAGTGGAGGTTCAAGAATAATCTAAAATGAGTATATTTTCCAGGAATAAAAATAGAGTTTAATGAATTGCTGAAGGCTTCCTGAAAGTGTCAAAAATTCTTCAGAATAATTTTACTTACTTTAGGAATAATATGTGTTCTTTATGTGAACCTCTGATGGGCTTTCCAGGTGTTTCTAGTGGTTAAAAAAACCCACCTGCCAATGCAGAAGACATAAGACACACAGGTTCGATCCTGGGTTGGGAAGATTCCCTGGAGAAGGGCATGGCATCCCACTCCAGTGTTCTTGTCTGGATAGCCCCATGGACAGAGCAGCCTGATGGGCTATATATAGTCAGACACAACTAAAGCTACTAAGCACACAAGCACTGATGGATATAGTATTAACAAAAAGAAAATAGACCTCACACCTCCAGAGATATAAGCATTTTTCACTTGAAACCTGATGAAAAAAATCAGAATTTAAACTTGGAATTGTTTTGCCCCTTTGGTGTTGAGATTTCTCACCTACCTTAATGCAGATAGGAACTACTTCCAGAAAATGATACCTGGCTATCCCTCCTTCCATTTTCATTCTAGAACCCAGGATGGAGGTGGTATTCCAAAGTGACTCCGCAGAGTTTAGGATGAGTTTAGGTCAGTTTTACATGATTTGGAACCTAATATTCCAGCAACACAGTTAAACATTTTGCATGTCAGTCTTTAAATTGCATCTAAATCTTTTGTTCTTTGGCATTTAGCATCATTCTGTTTCAGTAAAGGTTGTCACCTTTTTTTGCAATGACTTTCTGACCTGTCTTTAAAGTCAGCAGTCCAATCAGTCTCTACTGACATACAGAGAATAGTGACATATTGACTTTTACAAGAGATGAATCAAAAGGTGACAGAACATGAATAGATGGAATTTTAGCCCTGAATTTTCCATTTAAATGCAAGTGTCAGCTAAACAAAGAAAAAGACTCCCTTTACATAGTCAATGCAGGTGCTCTGTCCACATAGCATCTGAGCGTTAATGCATAGGTCTGGTGATCCCATGGAATTGTGGGTATTCTTTTTTAAAATATAAAGTTGGATTTTACTCCCAACACTGGCTTACCTTAACCAGCGACATAGTTGGAAAAGTTGATCTTTAAAATCACTGTCCTCATTTTCTAATTTTAGCTAAGAGGAAAGACTCAGCAAAGGTAAGATTGGGAAGGGAACACTGTTTTTGTTTAGCTTTGTTTTTTAATATTAAAAATCTTTCAAAAAAATTTTTTTAAAGTACATGCATGTACTGCTTTGTGCTCATGCATGCTCTGTCGTGTCCGTCTCTTTGCAACTCTTTAGAATGTAGCCCACTAGGCTCCTCTGTCCTTGGGATTTTTCAGGCAACAATACTGGATTGGGTTGCCATTTCCTCCTCTAGGGGATCTTTCTGACCTAGGGCAAACCCATGTCTCCTGAGTCTTCTGCATTGCAGGCAGTTTCTTTATCTCTGAGCCATCAGCACTTTCATGAAATTTTTTTTTTAATTAAAAAAATGACTCTGTAAGAGGAAATCAGTGGAAGGTCATGGTAGAAATTATTACTATTTACAAATATTTGCTTCTAATTCCTGCCCTATTGGCTACAAATTTGAGCATGTCATTTGATTTGACCAATGAATGTCTCAGAACCAATATATGGATCAGTTCTTTCTCTTCTGTCATGACATGTAACGCTGTGTCCAGACTGAGGTTATTTCTTTAGGCTGGGTCTCAGATATGTAGCAAGTAATTGACTTCTGTCATTTTAAGTTTCATGTTTTGTTGCCATAGCAAACATTACTTTATTCTAACCAATGCAGAGATGAAATAGAAATTCATCACATATTAACTAAAGAAATGAAGGGGGTACATTGTGAAGGTAAGCAAGTCACTAATTAATATCTGAGAATTTATATCATATAATTTGCATGCATTTTAGACATTTATATTTCCATTTTGGTATAAAGTATATTGTGCCTCGTTATTTGGAACAGATTCACACCACTGTCACAGAAGGAAATTATTTTAACAGGCAAGTTTTAAATTGAATCAGGTACTTTCTTTCCATGACCTATGAGAGATCTGTAATCCTAATATATGAACATCTCTGATCATTTCTTAAGTTTCCTTGGATTTTCAGTTAATTGCTCAATTTTTCACTGTATCACACCTATCCTCTTTTGGATAGAGATGAAAAGATTTCTATTTTCTCTTTTATATTTTATTTTATACATTCATTAAGAACTTAAACTTAGTATCTAACAACAATTTAATTACTATTTAATTAACTATAGTTTACATTTTAAAAGAATGGTGTTTTGACATTTGGAGTGCTCTCAACTAACTTGTACGTAGAGAATATAAATTTTAATTCCTGCATTGGGTCTCACAGTTTCAAACACAATTGCTTGGTACAAAGTAAGCACTTAATAAACATTTGCTTGATGGATTATGTCTTAGTCTCCACTAAGCATATGGAAATTCATGTTTATTTAAACATAAAATGCTATTTCTAACTCATGTATTATCTACCTTGTGAATTAGTCATAGGCTAGATGACCCTTCTTCCCATCATGAATCTGAGTCATCTGACTTTACCATCATGTGATGTGACCTGGGAATGAAATTAGTTTTAACACCAACCCATGAAGAATATAAATATGAAAGTAAAAAATCCCAAAGCTGAATGTCAGTAACTTATTCTTTTCTAGGTTCATGCATTATCTCAGCTACATTTCCCTTTATTAGCTTATAGATTGTAAAATTATAATGTGAAAAGGAGAAAGGGAGAGTATTTCATCCAGTACCTCATTTTGTGGATGAGGTGACATGACTTGCTTGGAGTCATATATGGTACAAGTGGTAAAGCATCTGTCTACCAGTGAAGAGATGTGGGTTCACTTCCTGGAGTAGGAAATGGCAACCCCCTCCAGTATTCCTGCCTGGGAAATTCCATGGACAGAGGAGCCTAGTGGGCTACAGCCCATGAGGTCGAAAAGAGGAAGAAAGACTGAGTACACACACACACACAACGTAATAATGGTAGCAGAAGTACAGAAGCCAGTATTATTAGACATCATTACATGAGTACTCCACCTTAAGAGTACAGTCTTTTAAGAGCTGGATGTCATTTCTGACATCTTTTGCATGTCATGCCTCAGCCTAATGTCCAACTCTTTGCGACCCTATGGAATGTAGCCTGCCAGGCTCCTCTGTCCATGGATTCTTAGACAAGAATATTGGAGTGAGTTGCCATTTTGTCCTCCAGGGGATCTTCCTGATTCAGGGATCGAACCCCTGTATCCTGCATTGCAGGCAGATTCTTTACCCACTGAGCCACCTGGGAAGCTTAAAGTGCTAGATACTGGGCAACAAATAATATAAAATTTTATTTATAAATCTATTTCTACTAAATTTTCCTTATATTTCTTCTTCCAATGTTCTATAAGAATATAACAAACCAAGCAGGTAAAATGCCCTGATCAAAATAAATTGTTCAGGAGGATTGGGGACAGCTAGAATTATTCTAACCAGCAAACATGATGAAGTTGTCTATATTATTAAATTAATTTGAAGACTCATTAAATATTAAGATATTCAAAGTCCATGATAACATGTCCAAAGTTGATAAACTATTGACCTTCATTAGCTACTTGTTTGATGCACTATTTATGGAAGCCTGTTATTTATCCAGAAATTCAGTTTTTATTGCATTTTCTCTTTCTTACTTCCTATCACATTTTAATAAATCTTACTTCCTATTGTTAGACTTGTTCATGTTTGAAAAAGGGTGCGAGTAGGAGGATTCTTTTATTCCTTTAATTAATCTCCTTCCTGAGGTTCATTAGCTGGCAATTCTTTCCTGTTAGATCAATAGCAAAATAATAATCTGTAGTTATTTTTGCTTTGAGCAATAATCTACACATCCCTCTTGGAAATAATTTGTTGTGCCCACTGGAAACTTTGATCAGTACTTTTAGTTGCATCTTCATCAGATTTTAATATTGCTGAGCTCTGTTTTGATGACCAAGACAGCACAGAATAGTTTAGCATATGTGGTATCGCAGTTTGTGAAACTGGTAACAGACTGCATATTAGTTTCAGTGTTCTTTCCATACAGGTTTAGCAATAAGAAAAAGATTGTTAGCTCTTTAATAATTGAACATGTGTTTAATATTTAAAGAGCCAGATCCTTCCAGTTGTTAAGCTAATATTAAAGTAGGATAGAAGCAAGCTACTTACTGCCAACTGTCCATCTTACAAATGTCTTTTGAAGTTCAGTGTAGCAATGGTATAGACCAAGCTCAGGCTGGAGGGTATTACTTCTAATAACCAGAACCAGAGACAATGCAGAAACTTTCCTTTTGTAATTATAACCACATATAAAATCTGTATGTGTTGAAACTATAGTAGAACTCATGATTTTTTTAATCTTATATTTTATGATTTTACATTCTTTGTGGCCATTAAATGCAGGAATAACTTTCCTGAAAGTGAAATAGAAAATAGGGCAATGTTTTCAGTATATTGTGTGTTGGGAATTATTTCACTTGTTCAGTTCAGTCGTTCAGTTGTGTCCAACTCTGTGACCCCATGGATGGCAGCACGCCAGGCTTCCCTGTCCTTCACCAACTCCCAGGACTTGCTCAAACTCATGTCCATAGATTTGGTGATGCCATCTAATCATCTCATCCTCTGTTGTTCCCTTCTCCTCCTGCCTTCAATCTTTCCCAGCATCAGGGCCTTTTCCAATGAGTCAGTTCTTCACATCAGGTAGCCAAAGTATTGGAGTTTTAGCTTCAGCATCAGTCCTTCACTTGTAACTTATGCGCAAAATAGAAAAATGATCAGTGCCTATTTGAATATTTGTTATCCCTGAGCCTCCTTTTATTGTCCATGGTAACTTAACAATTTAGGGGTAAGGAAAGGATTCATATTTTGGTGAGTATTGGCAATGCTTATATCCTGAGACTTCACTTTAGTAACCCCACTGCATCTTCCAAATGATCTTGTAATTTCTTGTTAATGCACTGGAGACCCTCAGTTTACTCAATCACAAGCTATTTTGTAATGTAACAGTTAATTTCACATATTTCATAAAGACATTTGACCACTTCTGCTGAAGCCTCCTTTCAATTGAATAAAAAAATCTTAGGGTTAAAAACATATTTCTTTCTAAAATATCTGTTCTTGACATTTCTATTCTAAAGGTTTTTTGTGGTTTTTTTTGGCTTGTTTCTTTTTTTTTTTTTAAGACCAAGGTGATTTTTAATTTTGCTTTGTTTGATTCAGGCCCTATCTCCTCCACTAAGGATTTTAGATGATCACCACACAGCTTAAAAGTTCCAGATAGACTTGAATTTTCTTGGTATGGTCCTGTTTAGCTTTCCATAAGAAAATTATGTTTTGTTCTTGATCGACATTTCAAGCCAATCTTAAGAAAATGTAGATCATTTTAAACTTTTAAAACAAGTCAAGGTGTATACTCCACACCCAGGAAATCTGATTCTGTAAGTACTGAGTAAGGCCTCATCATAATACATTTTATTTCAAGTCATTCTACTATCTACTGTTGTTTGAGAAGCAGTGTTACAGACTAATTGTTGGAGATAAATTTCATCTTTATTTTTCTGTTCTCTTAATCATGTGAACAGAAAAATATAAAATCACTCATCAACTATTTCATGAAAAGAATGAGACAGCAGAGATTTTAAGAAATTTATCTAAAGATAAGTTAGATAAAATAGATAAGATTTATTATGAGCCATACGACCCATGGCCTTCTTTGTTTATTTAGGACACATTGCTCTAAAGACTATAATGGTGAACATTATTTCTTGGCAATCCTTCTTAGTATTGCAGTGATTTTGGACTGCCTTATCAAGAAAGACTTCCTTATATTCTCTCCAAATCACTCATCATGAAACATGCCGCTTACTTCTCTTGTCATCATTGGAGTAGGGGAAAAGCTACTCTTAAATCTTAGATATTATTTTTATGAAGTTGCATCTCAAACTTCCCTCCTAGAGAAGACATTCAATTTATTTGAGGACAAAACATTCTATACATGAGATTTATTTTTTTTCCGCAAGTCTGAAAATATATTTATGCCTTGGTATTTCTTTTAGGTTACCAGAATGAAAATTTCCTAGTGAAAGGTCATCATTTAAGTGGCTAAAGAAGAAGAATACATTTTGTCTGTGCAAATAGTAGTGGGGAACATTTGATAAAATACATTCTCAGCTTTCTAAGTTATTTCTCTCCCTCTGTTATGTGCTTAAAACAGCAAACTATTGGTGCTCGTTTTTTTTTTTTTTTTTTTTCTCCCCACTTACCAAGTGATCCAGAAGGTCCGCAACCTGTGAATGTTCTTCTTCTGGTGCATGAATTTGAATCCTGGGTGCTTCAGAGTAGGTAAGTACAAAATGAGTCACTTAGGTGATTAGGCAACAAGCCTACATGAAGACATATCTTCAAACATATTTATTTGTTTCTTCTTTGCATTTTTAACATGGGTCTTCTCTGAATCCATTCTGGAGTATCCATTGCCTGAGTGGAAACAGAGGATGGTTAGAACACAAAGGAAAGAGAATGATCAGTGTTTCAATTCTGAGTTCCAAAATAGGCCAGGCTCATTTTGAGGACAATCTTTGTAAAATAAAGATTAATTTGCCAAACCCTGGCTCTCTGAAAGGAAAGAACATTATATATATTGCTATTGATATACACTAGGATGTCCTCTTGGAGAAGGCAGCAGCACCCCACTCCAGTGCTCTTGCTTGGAAAATCCCATGAACGGAGGAGCCTGGTGGGCTCCAGTCCCTGGGGTCACTAAGAGTTGGCACGACTGAGTGACTTCACTTTCACTTTTCACTTTCATGCATTGGAGAAGGAAATGGCAACCCACTCCAGTATTCTTGCCTGGAGAATCCCAGGGACAGAGGAGCCTAGTGGGCTGCTGTCTATGGGGTCACACAGAATCGGACATGACTGAAGCGACTTAGCAGCAGCAGCAGCAAAATGTCTTCTATAATGAGAAAAAAAACTTGTGCTCTACAAAATCACACACTAAAATAGCAGCATTTTTTTTTAAATAATGTAAGACAGAGGACTAAAAACATGTAACTTTGTAGCCAGAGGACTAATAGAAACAATAATCTTAATATGACTATTAACGGAGTTAAATCTCAACCCTCAATGTCTTCCAAGGTGTATGGTTCTGCCCCCAAGATAAACTTACTTAGAGAGAAATACTCCTAATTGAGATCAATTTTATAAAAATTAAAAGTTTTATTCACAATGTGGACTTTGCCTCAGTTTTTTTCTAAACACACAGGAAATATATTTTCAGATTCACTTGCATTTGCAGTTTTGGCAGACACATTGTGAAAACTTCAGTGGTTTTGAAGCCATTAAACCTGTGATATTTGCACTAATAGAAAGCACTTATGTAGTATTTCCCACTTCCTGAAGGTTTCTCTTTTAATTCTGGGAAAGCATGTCCCAGATGGCTTCAGAATATTAACCTGCTAGGAAAATCGAGTACATGCACATGTGTGTGCTTAGTTGTTCAGTTGTTTCTGACTCTGTGACCCCATAGACTGTAGTCCACCAGGCTGTTTTGTCCGTGGAATTTTTCAGGCAAGGATACTGGAGTGGGTTGCCATTTCTTCATCCATGGTATCTTCCTTACCCAGGGATCGAACTTATGTCCCTGCATCTCGTGCAGTGGCATGCAGATTCTTTACCACTGAGCCAACTGGGAAGCCCCAAATCAAGTACAGAATAATGTATGTTCAGCACTTGAAACAGGTATTTTTATACTATATGCCCACTGTCTGTGATTTAGTTTACATTATAGAAACATACATGATAACAGAAAGGACACACAAACATGTGCATGTACATACACACATCCTTACACATAGATTATAATATTTATCGGTTACACATGTCTTGAAACAAGCAGATGCCTCATTGAAGAGATTTATTGGAAGAAAGCCTATCACTGAGAAAGGGAAAAAGCATAGAAGAAGGCAAAATCTTAAGACCACAAGGCAGGTCTGAATTCTGTGAAAGGAGAAAGTGAAAGAAGGATTGAGTCGAAGAGCCTCAGTCTACAGCTCATGTCTGAAAAATTTTCTGCCAGAGCAATATGGAGAATTCAAGCAAGTTGTCTGTTAAAAGAATCCTTCACTGAGCAGGAATCTGGCCATTACTAGAACCCCAAGTCATTAGTCCTTAGTCATTGCCTGGCAGCAACCCTTGTTAAAAGAGCCTTCCACCTTCTCTGAAGTGGCAGCTTGAGGCTCTCAGTCAGCTGAACTCCCCACAGCATGTTCTTTCCAAAGAAATCTGAGTGGCACAACTCCATGGCTCCTTCAGCACTTATATACTGTCTCTCCTTCAGCCTCCTACACTTTCTGCCCAAATCAGAAAACTCTGATATAGCAGAACACAAAGATTATACATAACCACTACACTGAAAACCAGATACAAGAGAAATTTCTTGCTAGACAAACTAAGAGAAGAAGGAAGAAGACGAGGATGCTGTAGACTCTCTTTGGATTTGGAAAAACCTAATGGAAACCACCATCCTATTGCTGGAGAGGAAGTAACCAACTTCACAGCTGGGGTCAGCAATGACAGCAGAACCTGAGCTTACTACAAAAATCCATGTATCATAATTTTAATGGATTCCACACAGTTACCACACAAATTATGGAAAATTCTTAAAGAAATGGGAATACCACCTTATTTGCCTCATGAGAAACATGTATGCAGGTTAAGAAGCAACAGTTAGAACTGGACATGGAAGAATTGACTGGTTCCAAATTAGGAAAGGAGTACATCAAGGCTGTATGTTGTCACTCTGATTATTTAACTTATATGAAGAGAACATCATGAAATTTCTGGGCTACAGGAAGCTTGAGCTGGAATCAATGTTTCCACAAGAGATATCAATAACCTCAGAATGCAGATGACACCACCCTTATGGCAGAAAGTGAGGAGAAACTGAAGAGCCTCTTGATGAAAGTGAAAGAGGAGAGTGAAAAGCTGGCTTAAAACTCAACATTCAGAAAACAAAGATCATGGCATCTGGTCCCATCACTTCAAGGCAAACAGAGGGGGAAACATTGGAAACAGAGAGAGACTATTTTTGGGGGCTCCAAAATCATTGCAGATGGTGACAGCAGCCATGAAATTAAAAGACACTTGCTCCTTGGAAGGAAAAGTATAACAAATCTAGACAGCACATTAAAAAGCAGAGACAATATATTGCTGATAAATTTCCATCTAGTCAAAGCTATGGTTTTTTAAGTAGTCATGTATGGATGGGAGAGTTGGACTGTAAAGAAGGCTGAATGCTGAAGAATTGATGCTTTTGAGCTGTGGTGTTGGAGAAGACTCTTGGGAGTCCCTTGGACTGCAAGGAGGTCAAACAGGTCAATCCTAAAGGAAATCAGTGCTGAATATCTATTAGAAGGACCGATGCTGAAACTGAAGCTCCAATATTTTGACCACCTGATGTGAATAACTGACTCAGTGGAAAAGACCCTGATATTGGGAAAAATTGAAGGCAGGAGGAGAAGGGGATGACAATAGAGGATGAGATGGTTAGATGGTATTACTGACTCAATGGACATGAGTTTGAGCAAGCTCTGTGAGATGGTGAAGGACAGGAAAGCGTAGCATGCTGCAGTCCATGGTTCACAAAGAGTCAGACATGACTGAGTGACTAAACAGCAGCAACAACAATATACTGTTCTTACAAAGTATCTGTGTGCATACTAAGTTGCTATAAGTCACTCTTTGTGATGCTATGGACTGTAGCTCACCAGGCTCCTCTGTCCTTGGGATTTTCTGGGTAAGAATACTTGAATGGGTTGCCATTTCCTTCCCCAGGGGATCTTCCATACGCAGGGATCAAACCCGTGTCTCTTACATCTCCTTCATTGTCATTGGCAGGCAGGTTATTCACCACTAGCACCATCTGGGAAGGCTTTACAAAGTCTACCAATACCTAAATGTTAGGCAACCTCTCTACTCAGATGGCCCAGAAAAATTGCTACAGAGGGCTTTATACTCATGGGTCTGTTCAGGCTGAGAGGAGCATTGCTTTGGAAGGAAAAACACTCCTCACGAAATAAACTTGTTACTTGCTCATAAACACCTTGAGATTCCTGTCTATACTTCTCTCTTTCAATGTTGGGTCTCTTGACAAGTGGTGAGTCAGTCCTCCTATTTCTGAGTATCTGCTATACATAATTTATTAGTGACCACTTACTATCACATAAAAAGACAAGCAGCATTAGTACAAAGTAATAAAATAATTTTTTATGGCAAATAGCTCCCAAAAGAACTCTGTGTTATGGTAGTATGCACGAAACAATAGTTCTGTACAGACTCTGAGTATATTTTTCACTAACATCAAGCATCTGCCCTGTGGTTAGCCCTCACATTCTCTGCCAGAAGTAATAAATGAATGGCCTCTGGGCAATATTCAGTCTGCAGATAGCTTTTGTTTGGCTTTCACTGTATGTTTTTAAACAGTGAGTCACTTCACAAAGCACTAGTAATATAGACCCAAGATTCCCACAATTTGGCCAGGAACTGAAGTAGCAGAGGGGGCTGCCAGCCCCACTGAATGATACACATACACCTGAACTGACCCATGACACTCAACTGCATTACCTGCCTTGTCCTTCTAGACATTTGTGTCTATGAAGTAATCAAAACTGTAATCCAAATGGGGCTGCATTTTTCTTTCCTTTTCCCCAGAAGTTTGTCCTTTATAATTATATTTGCATTGAGTTAAATATTAAAGATTACATTCCCAGAGCACACATCCTTGCAAAAAATGATCACAGACAATCTGCTTAGTGAGAATAGACCAATATTTAAATCTGCACACTGAAGATAATTTACACATACCTAATTGAGAATTGCAGAATTTGACATACTAAAAAATGTTCTCTGTTTAATGGATGAATAAAAACCAAACATGCTATTAACCACCACATCACATTTTTTTACTTCTTTATTTTACTATTACACAGAGAGAAGCAAACCTAAGGACTACCTTGTTTTCACAAAAAGAAGATTGATATTTGTTGTGTAAGTTGTTGTTGTCATCAATAAGCAATGAAAAACATGCAGGAACTTTTAAGACATTGAGATATCCAAAAGTTAGTTACTACACAGCTGCCTTTCCAATCCTCAATTTCATTTTACCTTCATCGCCATTTTAGCATCAAATCCTGGGAATCTTCAGTTCAAAAACCTTTGCAGGTGCTACACATACCTAACCTTTCAATAAGATTAACTGCCAGACTGTGACATTTGATGTGTGATAATGCAAGGCTTTGTGAATTTTAAATGATTCTGCAGATGAAGTTGAGACACAATAAAGCCTTCTTAAAATATAATTTGAGGACCAGCCACTACCACACACTAATTGCTGGAACTTTTAAAGATATATACATAAACGAGTTAATTTGTGGAAGAGATTCAAACATGTGGACATATTTCATGGGGTGTATTAAATGAGAGTGTCTATAGATGGGGTCCATTTAACTGCCATCATCGTTATGGCACACTTCATACTGACCATATACTCTTGCTGTTGATCATTCACCTGGTCATGTGTGACTCTTTGCAACCCCATGAACTGCAGTACACCAGGCTTCCCTGTCCTTCACCACCTCCCTGAGTTTGCTCAGACTCATGTCTATTGAGTCAATGATGCCATCCAACCATCTCACCCCTTGTCACCCACTTCTACTCTTGCCCTCAATCTTTCCCAGAATCAGGGTCTTTTCCAATGAGTTGGCTCTTCACATCAGGTGGCCAAAGTTTTAGAGCTTCAGCTTCAGCAACCAGTCCTTCCAATGAATATTTAGGGTTAATTTCATTTAGTATTGACTTATTTGATTTCCTTGCAGTTCAAGGCACTCCCAAGAGTTTTCTCCAACACCACAGTTCAAAAACATCAATTCTTTGACACTCTGCCTTCTTTATGGTCCACATCTCACATTCATACATAACTACTGGAAAAACCACCTACTGGGGGAAATAAAATGGTGCAATAATCTCCTTTTACACACTGATAAAGTAATAGTAGCAACAATAAAGGTAGCAAGAACTTATTGAAAATAGTTTGTCCAGTTACTGTCTTAAGGATTTCCCCATCATTACCAAATCATCCAGCTTCTTTTGAATTTTTATTTTAGAAATGAAGAAACTGAAACCCAGAAAGATTAAAAAACTGGATCTAAGGGGTGCAAAGTCTTCCCAGGTGGCACTACTGGACAAGAATCTGCCTGTCACTGCAGGAGACGTAAGAGACTCTGGTTCTATCTCTGGTCCTGGAACTCTCCCTGAAGGAGGAAGTGGCATCCCATTTCAGTATTCTTGCCAGGAAAATCCCATGGACAGAGGAGGCTGATTGGCTACAGCTTTTGGGGTCACAAAGAGTTGGAAATGCCTGAGCATCTGAACACAAGCAGTACAAGATAAAGTCTCATTCAGTCTGTTCCTCTGACTTTAGGGTCTATCTTGTAAATCGCCAAACAAGATGTTCCCCATATTCATCTAAAAAAAGAATATTCCTCATAGATCTAGATTTAGTAACATTTGGGAATGTGAATTCATTCAGGCAAACTGGAAAACATTGGCTGACTTTATAGGGTCACCTAGGTCATAAGTTTACCTCCAGAAAGATAATCCTAACACTTACTGCAAATCTGGGCCAAAAATAACCATTGAAATAGCCATTTCAATATATAAATATATAAATCATTTCTGCCTGGGGTTTGAGAGACTTTTACTTCATTAGGGACTGACCAAGTTTGTAACAGAAAGACATTTAAGAATATCTTTTCAGATTTACAGAATTTTTATTTTGAATTCTATTATATACGCCTGGAAACTATAGATGGCTGTCAAATATATGTTATATACTTACATATGTCCTGGGTTTATGTCTTTTAATCCTCATTTTAAAGATGAGAAGGAAGGTATATTTGATTAACTTCAAGTAGGAATAAGAAATAATTCACCTGAGCGCTCCCTTGTCTTAATATACCCATTGTTATCGGAATGTCAAACAGTGCACCTCTACAGGGCGATTTTGAAGATGCATTGTCACAGACCACTGTAATGATGAGTGATAACTCAAGGCTTTGCCCTTCCCATATCCACCTACTCCTATACCGCCCCACTCCACTCACCATGCTTAGCAGAGCCTCAACCAACCAGCCAATTAAGAGAGCATTAAAAATAATAAGCAGGTACTGCTGAATTGTTTCATGCAAAGCATGAAAAATCTGTGTTTAAAATAAACAAACAATAAAAATAGTTGAGAACTGCTCTCAGCTACCATTCTACAAATAAGGATTAGCAGTTACATAAAGAATGAAAATGTTTACATTATATTCCATATTTAATAATCAAGATAGCACTCAACATGGAAAAATTGGAAGGCTATGCAAGCAGAAATTTAAAAATAAAAATCATTTATGCAATGATTTAAAATGATTTAATATTAAAATTTAGCCAATTTTAATATTTAGTGTATTTCATTGTTTCACAGATAGGATATGTTCTGTGCATGAAAAAACATCAGAAATAGTGTTTATACTGTTTAAATTTTGCAAGAGAAGAGAAAGACATAGTTGTCATTCAACTAAGGGAAAGAAATTTTTAACCAATCAGTCCCTTATTTTAATCTGTACCAAATATGAAAAAGTTTAATAAAAATTAATTTGCATACCATAAATGTCACCCTTTCAAAGTGCAAATTTCAGTGAAAATATTTTTAAAAAACAGAAGAGTAACTTGGTTTTTTATCAACACCCTTTCATGTTGCTGTTTTCTACATTATCAGTGCTTTTTCAAAAATAGTACTTTAAAAAATAGTATTTTCATACTATTCCATTGCCTGCATTCCAATATTTTGCTTAATTAAATGCACTTTTTAAGACATTTAATATGTATCATTTTTGGGTTTATATACAATATTTAAATGAATATTTGTGTAGCATAATATTTATTTTTTTAAATACCATCCTTATTTCTTTATTATGCATTCTTATTCATGAATCACTGTCCCAAAAGTCTATACATTTTTAACCTAAGAGGGAAAATGTTATACTCTTAGATTTCATTTTCAGAATTGTCAGAGACTTCTAGAAAAAGTGAGAACATACCAATTTTTAAAATAGATAAATTTTAAGTGACATTAGAAATATGAATTGATGTTTATTATTTTATAATATGTAGAGACTAGTCACCTCATAATATCCAGTAATAGTTTAGAGCCCAGTATTTGATACTAAAGTTTATGTATGGTGTTAGAAAAGTTAGGATGAATCTAAATTTTGGCTCTGCCACTGAGTAATTGGATGATCTTGAGCAATATCTCTGTTTGAGTAAGTTCTGCTTTTCTCCTGTATAATATGAATATCAAAGAAAGCTATTGAAACATAATAAGCAATCTAAAACTCATAGGGTTTTGTTGTTGTTGTAGTTAATAATATTATTGAAACACAGGTTTCTGTAAGCCTTCTTCTTACATTTAACACTGCTGCTGCTGCTAAGTCGCTTCAGTCATATCTGACTCTGTGCAACCCCATTGACGGCAGCCCACCAGGCTCCCCCATCCCTGGGATTCTCCAGGCAAGAACACTGGAGTGGGTTGCCATTTCCTTCTCCAAAGCATGAAAGTGAAAAATGAAAATGAAGTCGCTCAGTCGTGTCTGACTCTTCGCGACCCTATGGACTGCAGGCTACCAGGCTCCTCTGTCCATGGGATTTTCCAGGCAAGAGTATTGAAGTGGGGTGCCATTGCCTTCTCCGACATTTAACACTAAGTTAGAACAAATCCAACTACTATTTTACATTCTTTTCATGAGCCAGTTCTTTAAGTGATGAGTTATAACTCTTGTGAGTTAGCTATTAGGAGATAAAATAGGAAAGGAAATAAAAAATTTGATACGGCTTTCTAACTTTAATATGAGTCAAAAGACATGCTTTCTAATACAGAAGCACAAAAGTAAAAGTAGATAACATATTGAAGTGAAAATATTGCTGCATGAGAAGAAAGGATGATGAATGTAATAAGAAACATTTGCAAGGAAATAAAAAACACAGTAAATGATGTACAATGCCATTGGAGGCAGTATTGAAAAGAAATAGCAGTGCTGTAAACAAAGGCAATGATATAGGGACATATGTTGACCAATAGTGAATTTAATCGTTTAAAATCTACGTTTATAAAGAAATTGGCTTTTCATTCAATTATTTTAGATTTATCCTTATCTCAGTTTGGAATTAGAGCTATGTGACCTCAAAATGAATTGATAAATATTCCATTTTACTCTAAATTCTGGAATAATTCATATAAGATAGACTCTGAAATTTTGGTAGAAGTCACTTGTGAAACCACCTGAGGTGATGATTTTTTAAGAGGGAAATTTTAGACTATTATTCAGTGTCTACTATAGTTGTTTTGTTTTGTTTTGAGTTCAGTTCAGTCGCTCAGTCATGTCCGACTCTTTGCGACCCCATGAACCGCAGCACACCAGGCCTCCCTGTGACGGCACCAACTCCGGAGCATACCCAAACTCATGTCCATTGAGTCAGTGATGCCATCCAAACATCTCATCCTCTGTCATCCCATTCTCCTTCTGCCTTCAAACTTTCCCAACATCAGGGTCTTTTCAAATGAGTCAGCTCTTTGCAGCAGGTGGCCAAAATATTGGAGTTTCAACTTCAACATCAGTCCTTCCAATGAACACCCAGGACTGATCTCCTTTAGGATGGACTGGTTGGATCTCCTTGCAGTCCAAGGGACTCTCAAGAGTCTTCTCCAACACCACAGTTCAAAAGTATCAATTCTTTGCCTCTCAGCTTTCTTTATAGTCCAACTCTCTCATCCATACATGACCACTGGAAAAACCATAGCCTTGACTAGACGGACCTTTGTTGGCAAAGTAATGTCTCTGCTTTTCAATATGCTATCTAGGTTGGTCATAGCTTTCCTTCCAAGGAGTAAGCGTCTTTTAATTTCATGCCTGCAATCACCATCTGCAGTGATTTTGGAGCACCCAAAAATAAAGTTAGCCACATTTCCACTGTTTCCCAATCTATTTGCCATGAAGCGATGGGACCAGATGCCATGATCCAACATTCTATTTATTTGGGGGTTTATAGTTTTCTAGGTTATTAATTTATTCTAGATGTTAAAATTCATTGCTGTGTGATGATTCAAAATATTTAAATTTTAATTTATACCAGTTTTCTTTCTTTTTTTCATTTTGGAAAGTATTTGCATATTCTTTTACTTTTCTCTTGCTTAGTCACGTCCAAATTTTGTCTATAATACAGTATTCATAATTATATTTATTGCCTTTGTTATTTGAAGCTAATATAATTTTTTGCTTTTATTGTTTTTTAACACCTTTTTACTTCAATTTTAGCTTTGGTATTTTTGTTTTTGTTTGTTTCCTTTCCTTTTGTTCTTTTTTTCTCTCAGTTATAATGTAAAAGTTTAATGCATTCCATAACTGAAAATCAAAAGTATCATTTGTTCTTATTTTTTCCCCAAACTTTAAATGTTTTATTTTGTATTAGAATGTAGTCAATTTTTTTCCTTTGGTGTATTCAGAGTTATTTTTGTCACTCACAAGTACTAAATTGATTGCATCTGTCATTTCTCTATCCTATTTTCTTATTCATTCAGCCTAAAGTAGTTTTCTGTTTTACTCCAATAATTAACTTAAAACATAATTTAAAATTTTTGTATCTAATTTTAGCTATAACTTTTATTTGTTTCTAATTTTATTGCAATGTGATGAAAGAATCATAATCAGTGTGAAGCAGCTTTTTGTTGTTTTGTTTTGAGTCTTTGGAATTCACTGTGGCTCTCTTTGTGGTCTAGGAAATGCCTGACATTTTTGTGAATGAGTTGTGGCTGTTCAAAACATAATGTTTTCTTTTTTGTACATAATGATCTCTCTCTGTGTCTGTTTTTCTGTCTATAAATCTACCAACCAAGAGTGATACACACATACTAGATGACACAGTCAGTCATGTTATTCATACTGTGTGCATATTTCTATTGATCATATCAGGTTCCAAGTGGATTCAGTATTATAACTACTGAACTATAATCATTGATTTTGTCTCTCCTACATACATACATGGGTTTCCCTTGTGGCTCAGCTGGTAAAGAATAGTCCACATGCAATGTGGGAGACCTGGGATCAATCCCTGGATTGGGATGATTCCCTGAAGAAGGGAAAGGCTACACTGTCCAGTATTCTGGCCTGGAGTATTCGATGCACTGCATAGTTCATGGGGTCACTAAGAGTCAGGACAACTCTTATTCCTCATCCCTCAGAGGGCAGAAAGAATGAAAATCACAATCACAGAAAACTAATCAAACTGATCACATGGACCATAGTTTTGTCTAACTCTGAAACTATGAGCCATGGTGGGTAGGTCCACCCAAGATAGATGGTTCATGGTGGAGAGTTCTGACAAAACATGATCCACTGAAGAAGGGAATGATAAACCACTTCAGTATTCTTGCCTTGAGAACCCCATGAAGAGTATGAAAAAGCAAAAAGATAGGACACTGAAAGATGCACTCCCCAATATGCTACTGGAAAAGAGTGGAGAAACAACTCTGGAAAGAATGAAGAGATGGAGCCAAAGCAAAAACAATGCCCAGTTGAGGATGTGACTGGTAATGGAAGTAAAATCCAATTCTGTAAAGAGCAATATTGCATAGGAACCTGGAATGTTAGGTCCATGAATCAAGGCAAATTGGAAGTGGTCAAACAGGAGATGGCAAGAGTGAACATCGACATTTTAGGAATCAGTAAATTAAAATGGACTGGAATGGGTGAATTTAACTCAGATGACCATTATATCTACTACTGTGGGCAAGAATCCCTTAGAAGAAATGGTGTAGCCCTCATAGTCAACAAAAAAGTCCAAAATGCAGTACTTGGATGTAATCTCAAAAATGACAGAATGATCTCTGTCTGTTTCCAAGGCAAACCATTCAATATCACAGTAATCCAAGTTTGTGTATGCCCCAACCAGTAATGCTGAAGAAACTGAAGTTGAATGATTCTATGAAGACCTACAAGACCTTCTAGAATGCCCCCAAAAGATGTTCTTTTCATCATAGTGTACAGGAATGCAAAAGGAGGAAGTCAATAGATACCTGGAGTAACATGAAAATTTGGCTTGGAGTACAAAATGAAGCAGAGAAGAGACTAACAAAGTTTTGCCAAAAGAACGCACTGGTCATAGCAAACATCCTTTTCCAACAGCATGAGAAGACTCTAACATGGACATCACCAGATGATCAATACCAAAATTAGACTGATTATATTTTTTGCATCCAAAGATGGAGAAGCTGAATACAGTCAGTGAAAACAAAACCAGGAGCTGAGTGTGGCTCATATATGAAGTCCTTTTTGCCAAATTCAGATTTAAACTGAAGAAAGTAGGGAAAACCACTAGATCATTCAGGTATGACCTAAATCAAATCCCTTACAACTTTACAGTGGAAGTGATAAATAGATTCAAGGGATTAGATCTGATACACAGAGTGCCTGAAGAACTATGCACAGAGGTTTGTGACATTATACAGGACGCAGTGATCAAGACCATCCCCAAGAAAAAGAAATGCAAAAAGGCCAAATGGTTGACTGAGGAGGCCTTAAATAGCTGAGAAAAGAAGAGAGGCTAAAGGCAAAGGAGAAAAGGAAAGATATACCCATCTGAATGCAGAGTTCCAAGGAACAGCAAGGGGAGATAACAAAGCCTTCTTCAGTGATCAATGCAAAGAAATAGAGGAAAACAATAGGATGGAAAAGACAAGAGATCTCTTCAAGAAAATTAGAGATACCAAGGGAATATTTCATGCAAAGATGGGCACAATAAAGGACAGAAATGGCATGGACCTAACAGAGGCAGAAGATATTAAGAAGAGGTGGCAAGAATACACAGAAGAACTATACAGAAAAGATCTTCATGACCCAGATAACCACGATGGTGTGATCACTCTCCTACAGCCTGTCACCCTGGAATGTGAAGCCAAGTGCACCTTAGGAAGAATCACTGTGAACAAAGCTAGTGGAGGTGATGGAATTTCAGTTGAGTTGTTTCAAATCCTAAAAGATGATGCTGTGAAAGTGCTGCACTCAATATGCCAGCAAATTTGGAAAACTCAGCAGTGGCCACAGGACACAAAAAGGTCAGTTTTCATTCCAATCCCAAAGAAAGGCAATGCCAAAGAATGTTTAAACTACCACACAATTGCATTCATCTCACACGCTGGCAAAGTAATGCTTACAATTTATCAAGCCAGCCTTCAACAGTATGTGAACCATGAATTTCAAGATTTTCAAGCTGGATTTGGAAAAGGCAGAGGAACCAGAGATCAAATTGCGAACATCTGCTGGATCATCGAAAAAGCAAGAGAGTTCTAGAAAAACATCTACTTCTGCTTTATTGACTATGCCAAAGCCTTTGACTATGTGGATCACAACAAACTGTGGAAAATTCTTAAAGAGATGGAAATACCAGACTACCTTACCTGTCTCTTGAAATCTGTATGAAGGTCAATAAGCAAAGTTAGAACTGCACATGGAACAATAGACTGGTTCGAAACAGGGAAAGGAGTACATCAAGGCTGTTCATTATCAGCCTGCTTATTTAACTTATATGATTATTTAACTCATCATGCAAAATGCCAGGCTAGATGAAGCACAAGCTGGAATCAAGATTGCTGGGAGAGATAGCAGTAACCTCAGATACGTAGATGACACCACCTTTATAGCAGAAATGAAGAACTTAGAGCCTCTTAATGAAACAAGAGAGTGAAAAAGCAAGGTTAAAACTCAACATTCAGAAAACTAAGATCATGGCATCCAGTCCCGTGACTTCATGGTAAATAGATGAGGAAACAATGGAAAGAGTGACAGACTTTTTTCGGGGAGGGGGGTTTGAAAATCACTGCAGATAGTGATTGCAGCCATGAAATTAGAAGATGCTTGCTCCTTGGAAGGAAAGTTATGACCAACCTAGATAGCATATTAAAAAGCAGAGACATTACTTTACCAACCAAGGTCTGTCTAGTCAAAGCTATGGTTTTTCCAGTAGTCATGTATGGATGTGAAAGTTGGACTATAAAGAAAGCTGAGCGTCAAAGAGTTGACACTTTTGAGCTGTAGTACTGGAGAAGACTCTTGAGAGTCCCTTGGACTGCAAGGAGATTCAACCAGTCCATCCTAAAGGAAATCAGTCCTAAATAGTCATTGGAAGGACTGATGCTGAAACTGCAATACTTTGGCCACCTGATGTGAAGAACTGACTCATTGGAAAAGACCCTGATGCTGGAAAGATTGAAGGTGGGAAATGAAGGGGACAACAGAGGTTGAGATGGTGGATAGCATCACCAACTTGATGGATATGAGTTTGAGCAAGCTCCGAGAGTTGGTGATGCACAGGGAATCCTGGCATGGTGCAGTCCTTGGGGTCACAAAGAACTGGACATGACTGATTGACTGAACTGACTGTCACACATGTATGTGTGCTTTTGTGTATTACTTTGTAATATAATAAATTATATAATTTGATAGTTTACTTGGGTGTATATTGTGATAGGCAGGGTAGTGTGTTAGAGCTTTTTCATACCATCACATGAGAGAGAGTTGTTATTTACCAAGCATCTTGTAAGCCAAACCTAACATTTATTAAATTATATTATGTTTACGTATTTTACAGTAAAAAATAAATTCCTGAAATTCATACTTCACAAATATTCTATCAATAAAAGTCAAAGGATAATTTACAATGCATAGATCCAGCATACCCCAATATTCAAATGATCATACTTCGCCCCGCTAAAAACAGAACAAACTAACAATATGAATCTCTTCTATGATGCAATGAAAAGTAATCAGTGATACCTATGAGGAAACATCTATGTCTTTAAGCTGAGTCTAACCTTGAGAAAACAATCAGATGAATACAAACTGTTAGACTACAAGACAACTGACCTAGTTTCTTGAAAACATCAACATGATGGAAAAGGAAAAGAAAAATGAGACAGAACTGTTCTCAACCTGAGAGATTAAAGAGACAGGGTAAAAAATGGAAAACAACTACATGATTCTTGATTATCTCAAAAGAAAAGAAAACAAAAAGAATAAAAGGGCAAAGGAGCAAGCCTGAAGGACTCCCACTGACCATACTTGACATACATAATAACATTCAGGTCAGGAACCCTTTTGAACCCTAAAACCAATGGGTGCAAAGTTTTCAACAAACAAAATATTTACATGGTAGCAAAAATCAACTCATACACACTAATTAATTACATCTTGCTGTAATCTATGATCTTGAGGTTATTTCTGCCTATTATATCAGTGTGATGGAAATGCCAAGTACTGGTGGGTTATTGCACATCCCTTCCCAGCTCTATGTTCAGTGACATCATGATGATACCTTGAAATCAGTCACAGTGATAGTTCTTACACCATCAAATGAACAATTGTTATAAATCCAGGCTTTGTCTGTTAGTTGATTATCTAGCTTTACATGTAAAGTGCAGATAATATTTTATGAATGTTCAATTTCTTAGATATGACTTTGAAATTTTGGTAGAAGTCACTTGTGAAACTACCTGAGCTGATGATTTTTTAAGAGGGAAATTTAGTCTCAAAGATCGGAAACTTCTGAGCTACTAAACTGACTGACTCACTGACTGAACATGTCCTTTAATGTATTTCTGAATACAAAGAAATACAAGTTCTTTTGCTGGTGAATATATTTGTCTTATATGCAGAGTACATCATGAGAAACGCTGGACTGGAAGAAACACAAGCTGGAATCAAGATTGCCGGGAGAAATATCAATAACCTCAGATATGCAGATGACACCACCCTTATGGCACAAAGTGAAGAGGAACTAAAAAGCCTCTTGATGAAAGTGAAAGTGGAGAGTGAAAAAGTTGGCTTAAAGCTCAACATTCAGAAAACGAAGATCATGGCATCCAGTCCCATCACTTCATGGGAAATAGATGGGAAAACAGTGGAAACAGTGTCAGACTTTATTTTTCTAGGCTCCAAAATCACTACAGATGGTGACTGCAGCCATGAAATTAAAAGACGCTTACTCCTTGGAAGGAAAGTTATGACCAACCTAGATAGCATATTCAAAAGCAGAGACATTACTTTGCCAACAAAGGTCCGTCTAGTCAAGGCTATGGTTTTTCCTGTGGTCATGTATGGATGTGAGAGTTGGACTGTGAAGAAGACTGAGCGCCGAAGAACTGATACTTTTGAACTGTGGTGTTGGAGAAGACTCTTGAGAGTCCTTTGGACTGCAAGGAGATCCAACCAGTCCATTCTGAAGGAGATCAGCCCTGGGATTTCTTTGGAAGGAATGATGCTAAAGCTGAAATTCCAAAACTTTGGCCACCTCATGCAAAGAGATGACTCATTGGAAAAGACTCTGATGCTGGGAGGGATTGGGGGCAAGAGGAGAGGGGGCGACAGAGGATGAGATGGCTGGATGGCATCACTGACTCAATGGACGTGAGTCTCAGTGAACTCCGGGAGTTGGTGATGGACAGGGAGGCCTGGCCTGCTGCGATTCATGGGGTCACAAAGAGTCGGACACGACTGAGCAACTGATCTGATCTGATATTTGTCTTAGTGAATACCTATACCTCAGAATTGAATATCTGGGTCAGGGGATAGCACATGTGCTTAGTCACTCAGTCGTGTCTGACTCCTTGGGACCCTTTGGACAGTAGGTCACCAGGCTCCTCTCAGTCCGTGGGATTTTCCAAGCAAGAAGACGGAAGTGGGTTGCCATTTCCTTCTCCAGGGAATCTCCCCAACCCAAGGATCAAACCTGGATCTCCTGCATTTCAGGAAGATTCTTAACCTGCTGAGACATTGGGGAAGCATGATAGTATCTATGCATGCTTAAAAATTTAAGAAACTAACAGTTGTTTATTCCTGCAATGTATCAGATTCTAGTCCTTCAAAAAGTCCCAAAATCTAGTACTGTAAGTTTTTTAAAAATATATTTTGCCTATATTAATAGATATGAGGTATTAATTCCTGTGTTTTATTTTCCATATCCTTATTCATGATGGTGACTTCATTTTCTTGAGCATATTGAATATATATATATATATATATATATATATATATATTTGAACTGTTCAAGTTGTTCTCTCTCTCTTATTTTTTAAATGGGTGGTTCTTCTATTTATTGATTTGAAGGCATTTCTTAGAGATGCACATATACCTTTGTCAGAGATTAACTGGACTGGAAACTTTTCTTTCTCCTTTTTTAAAAAAAATATAAATTTATTTATTTTAATTGGAGGCTAATTACTTTACAATATTGTATTGGTTTTGCCATACATCAACATGCATCCACCACAGGTGTACATGTGTTCCCCATCCTGAACCCCCCTCCCACCTCCCTCCCTATACCATCCCTCTGGGTCATCCCAGTGCACCAGCCCCAAGCATCCTGTATCATGCATCAAACCTGGACTGGAGATTCATTTCATATATGATAATATACATGTTTCAATGCCATTCTCCCAAACCATCCCACCCTCGCCCTCTCCCATGGAGTCCAAAAGACTGTTCTATACACCTGTGTCTCTTTGCTATCTCACATACAGGGTTATCATTATCATCTTTATAAATTCCATATATATGTGTTAGTATACTGCATTGGTGTTTTTCTTTCTGGCTTACTTCACTCAGTATAATAGACTCCAGTTTCATCCACCTCATTAGAACTGATTCAAATGTATTCTTTTTAATGGCTGAGTAATACTCCATTGTGTATATGTACCACAGCTTTCTTATCCATTCGTCTGCTGATGGACATCTAGGTTGCTTCCATGTCCTGGCTATTATAAACAGTGCTGCAATGAACATTGGGGTACACGTGTCTCTTTCAATTCTGGTTTCCTTGGTGTGTATGCCCAGCAGTGGGATTGCTGGGTCGTATGGCAGTTCTATATCCAGTTTTTTAAGGAATCTGGATGGAATCTTTTGTTAGAAAACATTAGGAAATTTTTTCGGCTCATCTATGGTTTCTTATTCATTTTTTTAACAGTGGCTTTTAATGAGATATTAAGTGCTTAGAACATGGTCCCAATGTTTCTTATTTCAGATTCAGCTTGTAATTTCTGTGTCCACAACCCCAGACCAAAACTTGCCCTAGAAAAGCTGTTTCACTCTCCCCTTCACTCGTTCTACCCCTGTCACAGATAATGACATTAGAAATCAAGTTCTGGAACCTATATGTCCTTATTGTTATTGCAATTGCATTTCATCTAGACCATTCAGTGTAAAGAGCTAAGAGATGTTTATATTGATATTTTCTAAACCACAAATGTATGTTATCACTGCTAATTCAATTCCAACAGTACCGACTGAGTTTTTCCTCCATCCCCTAATATTGAAAGTATTGGTTCCAAAGCACATGTATTTATGCATTTGTTATGACACTTAATTCATATAAAATATTTTCAAAAATAATATATTCTTACCCTTCACTGACAACCTCCTACATACAGTCCAGAATTTCTTTTCAAAGAACCCAAGGCTGTACTCAGATCAAATGCAACTTAAAATACTCTTTTTTCCTGTGTATTTACATTATACATATATTTTCATTTACTTTTGTTTGTATGCAATTTTAGGAGGTTATTTTCTGCATTTATCTTTATTTTATTTTATTTTGACTATGTAAAACATTTACCTGATTCTAAAGTTAACAAAGTATAAAAAGATAAACTCCTGAGGGCATCCCAATTCCTTCTGCATTGTTCTCACTAAACCAGCTGTAGTTAACTATATCTGTTTTGTGTTGTCATTTCTGTGTTTCTTTATAAAATAAGCAATATTTATGTATAGCTATAAAAAACACAGTCAATTTATCTACTTTTATGTGTATATATGTGTATATTTAAAGCAGAATAAGAAGAATATATATATATATATATATATATATATATATATATAATTTTTCCTCCACAGGTGGTGGACTACTCTGTACACTATTTTACACCTTATGCTTGCTTTGATATTTAATATTATATGTTGTAAGTCACTCCTTATCATATCATTGAGGTCATGTTCACTCATTTTTTTAATGACTGCACAGTGCTCTACTGTGTGGATATATAACAGTTTATTCAACCACTCTACAGAGGAAAAGAATTTAGATTTTTCCAATATTCTAGTATCAAAAAAATGCTTCAATGAATAACCTTGGAGGAATGTAGTTTTCTGTTTATTCTTTTATACTGAGAAATATTATTTTAAAAAGTGATATTTTATTTCAAAACTTTTTTAAGGGTCCAGAATATCCTGAAAATTAACCCATTTCTATATATGCAATCAACATCACAAATTAGGAGGAATTAACAGACTTGCCCCTTTTAAGTGTGTTGAAAACAAAAGTATACAATTTGGGTAAAACTTGTCATAAACCTGGAAATCAATTTGATGTTTACTATGTTTCACGTACACAGACACATATATTCAACTGCCCAACAAGTAAACATATTTCTTACCTAGTCCACTAAAAAATTCAAAATTATGCTATTATAACCTAAGTCTAAATTTCTGGCAAGATTAAATGTGATCCCATATTTGCCTCCTCATGTAATAATTAAAATGATGTGAATCATTCTGAAGTAGTAGATGACCATGTTAGGGTACAATAAATAGAAGAGAAAAGAAGAAAGAACATGTAAAGGGAATTCAAGGAAGAAGCAGCAATAGTAGTTGCAAGTGACACTGTCACTTCCCTGGAGGATAAAGTTACTTTCCTTGTGTGTTTTGATTTTCTTTCTTTAAAGATTGATTCACACTGAACATTTTGCAAAAATTAGATGCTTGTTCACTGCACCTAAAAATAGGAAGATAAAACTTTGTGTAATTGAAACCATAAAAATATCATTCTAACTTGGAGAGTAAGGGATAAAAATCTCTTTTCTTACAGATATTCAGCAAATGGGAGCAAAAAGTGGGGTGGTAACAGTAAAATTAATATTATCAGAATACTTTAATTTACATGAATTTCACTAATATGAAATTATCATGTGAAAATGTTATTTCAGGCATACCTAATCCCTGTTTTTTTCAATGATTTATCTTGGAAATATATGGCCCAAATTCCAATAATTTCCTTTAAAAGAGAACTTTGGATATGATTTAAGTTTATACTTTCTCATGTACAGTTAATTACCAGTCAGTTGATTTTTAAGTATGACTATATGTAACAATTATAGCAAATAGGGTATATTTAAACAATATAAATTCCTGAGTCTCATTCCATACAGAGTTGGATTATCTGGGATTGTAGGCTAAACAATTTGGTTATTCCATAGTTGATAACTTCTATAGGGTAAATATATGGAAAGGGCATAGAAAAGAAATCATGGGCTGAAATAGTCATGAAACCTTCCTAGAAAGTCGACAGTGGGCCTTTAGTTGAATTTTGAGCACAGAGAGAAAGAGAAGGATGTGATGGTTTTAAATTACGTTTCAAAATTCTTTGACCCTTCCTCCATGAAAAAGTAGAGATTAATTCATGATCCACCCTTAAGTGGAGTTCTGCTTAATAACCTGATCTTAATGAATAGAATACAGCAGAACTGCTGACATGAAACTTCCAGAACTAGATCATAGAATGGACTGCAACTTCTTTTGAATTCCTCACTGTGGGAGAAGTTGACCGCCATGTTATGAGGTCCCCTCAGCAGCCCTATGAAGAAGTATATATGGTGAAGAACTGAGGACTCCTACCACAGCCAGGTGAAAATAAGATCTCCTTTTAACAGATATGTGGTGAGCCTAATAGGAGGTGTATCTTCCAATTCCAGTCAAGCCTTCAAAGAGCTGAAGACATAACTGACATCATGAAAGACCTTGATGCAGAGCTGCTTTCAGGTTATTGGCCCACACAGAAGACCTGAATAGAGATTTTTCTGAAAAAGACATGCAGATGGCCAACAGGAACATAAAAAGTTCGAGTTGCTAATAATCAGAGAAATGCAAGCCAAAACCACAATAAGACATCACTTCACACCTATCAGAATGGCTACCATCAATAAGAACAAAAATAACAAACATTGGCAAGAATGTGGAGGAAAGGGAACCCTCATACACTGTTGATAGGAATGTAAATTGGTACAGCCAGTGTGGAAAAGAGTATGGAGGGTCTCAAAAAATTAAAAATAGAACTTCTACTATATTTTCCAGCTATTTCACTCCTGGTATATATTTGAAAGAAAACAACAACAACAAAAAAAACCCACTAATTCAAAAAGAAACATGCACCTCAATAGACCTAGTAGCGTTCTTTATATCTGTGAAGATATGGAAGCAATCTAAGTACTCATAAACAAATGAACAGATAAAGAAGATGTGGTATTATACTATCCAGTCATTTAAAAATAAAAAAGGACATTTTACCATTTGCAATAGCATAGATAGACTTGGAGGGTATTATGCTAAGTGAAATAAGTCAGACAGAGGAAGAAAAATATTGTATGATATCACTCACATGTGGAATCTAAAAAAATACAACAAATTAGTGAATATAACCAAAAAGAAACAGACTCACAGAGACAGAGAACAAACTAAGAGTTACCAGTATGGAGAGGAAAGAGGATAGAGGCAAGATAAGTGTAGGGAATTAAGAAATGAAAACTCTTATGTATAAAAGAATCTACAAGTATATATTGTAGAACCAATATTCTATAATAACCATAAAACAGTAAAACCTTTAAAACTTTTGAGTCACTATATTACATACTTATAACTTCTGTAATACTGAACATCAACTATATTTTGATAAAATAAATAAACAAATAAAAATATTGGCTCACAAAAAACAAGATTATAGATAGTGTAATGCTTTAAGTTGCTAAGTACTGGGTAGTTTTTATGCAGCAGTAGAAAAATAATGCATACAGTTAGTAAGATTTAGAGTATGTGGAGTGAGTGAAATATTAGATATCATCTAAGACAAAAGAAGAGTATGTTATTAACATATATCTAAGCATAAAATTTAACAAATGAAAATACAGCTCAGTTGTGTCTGACTCTTTGCAATCCCGTGGACTGTAGACCACCAGGCTCCTCTATCCATGGAATTATCCAGGCAAGAATACTGGAGTGGGTAATCATATCCTTCTCCAGAGGATCTTCCCAACTCAGGGATCAAACCCAGGGGTCTCCTGCATTGCTGGTAGATTCGTTACTATCTGAGACATGAGGAAAGTCCATAGTATAGTATTATGTATTAAAGGATGCTTTGGGGATGGACATTTTATTGAAACTGAGTGCATGAGAAAGGTCTCGTTATGACAAATTATTTTTCTATTTTATAAGTTGCTTTAGAGTTTACAAAAATATTTTGATACATTTTGTTGTATTTAATACTCATTATAGACTGATGAGATATATGTTACCATTTTCAGTCTGTAAAACATGAGACAGAAGCTTCCTTTATTCTAATAAGATAATTATGCTAGTTTTCTGAAGTGGCTTTAGCTGGTCAGGGCTAGAGTTTCACCTCAGACTTTCTAATGAGTGATTTATTGCATCACTCCTTTACACTGGTTTTTACCAGCCTCCACACTAGTGACATTTGGGCTGGGTAATTCTTAGTTGTAGAGCCTGTCCTGTGCATTTCAGGATGTCGGGCACCCACTAGATGCCAGTAGCAAACCTCACTCCACTTGCAACAATCATCCAAAATTGTCTTCAGATATGGTTAAATGTCCTCTAGTACAGGGGAACCCAACCTGAGGTATCTAATGCCTAATGATCTGAGGTGGAGCTGATGTAAAAATAATAGAAATAAAATGCACAAAAAACTTAATGCACTTGACTCTTCCCCAAGCTATTCCCCTCTTCTGCCATCATGGAAAAAATGTCTTTCATGAAAATGGTCCCTGGAGTCAAAAAGTTTGGGGACTACTGCTCTAGGAGGTAAAATCACCTCCAGTTGAGAACCATGGCTTTATACTTTTATAATCAGGGCTTTATTAAATATTTGTTGAATTTACTAATGAGCAAAAAAAAAAAATTGCCAAAAGTAATATAATCTGATTTTTAAAAGCTAATTGAAGAGGAACTTCTACTGCAATTTATACAAGCAACAAGAGCATCATACAAGGCTTACAACAATCTGTTCAAGAAAAGGCACTCCACAGAAATGGAAAATAATACTATTTCAAGGTATAGAAGCAACTAGGGTCAATAGGCTAAAGGAAGATCTACATACAAATGTCATGGGGATGTAATGTACAGCATGGTGACTACAGTAAATAACAATGTACTGCATATTTGAAACTTGATACAAGAGTAGATCTAAAAGTTATCACAAGAATAACATTGTAGCTGTGTATAATTACTTACGTTACCTAGACTCATTGTTGTGATCATTCCACAATATATATATTTAATCATTATTCTGTACACCCAAAACTAATGTTATGTGCCAATTATATCTCAACAAAAAGCTTTAGTTTATTAACTTAATTTGCACTTCCAAATGAAAACCTCAATATTTATAAGACTAGTGTGCATAGATGGTTATATAAAATAGTTTGAAAATTGTTTTTTTTAATTTTACTAAGATTATATACTGTCTTCATAAAATAAAGTTTAAATTATTTTTTATCAAGTTTTAAGTAGAAATCTTACTAAACAAGAATCTGCAACACCAAATATATTAATTAATTCTCTAAATGAGATTATGCATGCATTTTCCCAATTCCTTTTAGTTTAAAAAAAAATTTCTATATTTCAGTAAGGTTGTTTTTCTGGACAAACAGCTTTTGCAGAACTTGATGAGCAAAGTGCTGTTCTTTACCTTGTTAGAAATCTTGTATGAGAGATTGAGGAAAATTTATCAGGAATACCCCCTGGGGTAACTTGAACTGAATCTTAGTTAGCTGAGAATTTTGACTAATTTATCCCCCCTTTCCCTTTGCAAAATGGATACAGTTGTTGCAATATGTTGACTATTTGCAAAGCAGTGCCAGATAGAGAAATAATTGCTATCGGATAAAAACCCACAGTTGTACTGTAATAAGATATTTGTTATGAATATCATACAAATGAATGTTGACTATAAAACTGTTTTAAATGAGTTGAATGATCATTTTATAAGAAAGACAGATTCATTTAATTTGAGCCCTGCTTGGGGAAAGTCAATACAGAGACTGCCAATATAAGCAATTACATATTAAATGGAATTTGTACAGTACATTAGAGTGTAGATCTTGCTTTTCAATTTTTTTGCATAATTGCAAATGATTATATTCCAATGAGGCAATCCACACCGCAAGTCATGGGAAACATCAGTGCTTCTCTTCATTAACTTGTTGGAGTGAAAACTGTAAGTTGAAAGTATTAGATGATAATAATACAACCAAAGGATAAAGATGATAGTGAGCAACAATGGTCTTGTTTCTATGCTGACATACAATTATTTCAAATGATTGACTGACTATCCCTATAAAAGGAAGTTCTTAACTCAGTAACTTTTAATTGTTTTTCTCTCTTCAGAAATTCTCTTATGTCTTGAGTCCTTTGTGCTACATTTTTTTCCCTGTGTTCCTCTTGATAAAAATGGAAATTCTTATAGTTCAATTATCAGGTTAGAGGGCTACTGGAATGTTAATGTATCCTTTAATGTTTAGAATAAGTTATTTAAATTCCATAACTTTTCATTCATTGAGGGAACAAGTTAGCACTCAGTAACTGTTGGCTTGTGTTCTAATTTTATTTATTTTGTAAGTGTTAATGAGTACTTACTATTTACCAACAGCCTACAGGTTCTAATACGGTTCTAAAATATACAAAAATGTTTGAAAAGCAAGATCTGGAGTTACAGGTATTGAACTATGCAAATTTGAATAAGGTACCCATTTGCAGAGCTCTTTACAACCTGAGAGAGAAAAATAAATGCACAAGAAAATACTTGTAATTTTGTGCAACCATGTTGGAAGAGGTCATGGAGAGTATGCGACTCTCTATTGACATATGATGAACCCAGACAACTTGAGGTGCCTGACAGTCCCCGCCCTACCTTGTCCTCCAAAATATGCATCCCACTTGCCTTCCCTGCACTAGAAGAACTCAGCATGGAGACAGTGATGTGTTGCTAAAACTATCTGGCTGGTACACAGGACCAAACCTAGTGAAGTCCTCTGAACTCCCAAGGTTCTGTCAGGTCGGTGCAGAGATATACTCATCCTGCTGTGGTCCAAGACAAACCATTAAGTTCCTTGTTTATTAAAACTGCCCTCTATCAATCTGGGATGTTCTGCCACTTTCTTTTGTCTTTTGCTGCCCTCCATATACCAGTCGCCAGTTTCAGGTTTCACAGGAGAAGCTCCTATGGTTTCAAACCACAACAAACCAGTACTCTGATCAAAATGACAACTGTAGGGAATTTGCTTATTTGATTTTTTTTTTTTTTTTTCGCCTCGCAGCACCATCTTGTGGTATCTTAGTTCCCAGACCAGGGTTTCAACTGGCCCCCCTTGCAATGGAAGCTCAGAGTCTTAACCATTAGACTGCCAGGAAAGTCATGATAACCATATTTCTAATTCTATTTCTTATCTATATGTTCAGTTTCGGGTCCAGATGACTACTTAGGAAAAGCTCAAACTCTCCTCCTACCCTGGACACATGAAATATATATAGCTATCTGTGGAACCATTTCTTCTGAAAAGAGCCTAAAAACTGGTGGAGCAACCCCTTTGTGAGAGGGAAGCCTCATGTAATTAAGAAGGAAAGGAAGAGGCAGAATCTGCTCACATACCTCACACCAGGGTGCTGTGACCCCAAATCAGAAGGGAGCTCAAAACTTGAAGCTTCTTGCTGAGGAGAAGCTGGGTGTCTGACAGTAACAACTTCAAATATTAAGACCTGCACCTGGAAAATTCCCTGGTGGTACTGAGGTGGAGAGTCCACCTGCCAGTACCAGGGACACGAGGTTGGTCCCTGGTTCAGGAAGATTCCACAAGCCCCAAGGCAACTAGGACCATGCACCACAGATACTGAGCCTGTGCCCTAGAGCCCACGTTAGACAACAAGAGCAGCCACCAAGGAGAAGCCTGCGCACTGCAACTAGAAAGCCCGTGCCCAGCAACCAAGACCCAGTGTAGCCAAAAATAATGTTTTAAAACTATATTTAAAAAATAAAATTAAAGAAAGACCTGCACCTGAGAGACAAGCCCCAGACACATGGTTCTGAAGACTGAGGGGATAAGGGGAACTGAGAAATGACTTGTATAGACTTACCTACTGCTTCAGGGCTCTGCACACAAGTGCCCTTTGAAAAGTGCCCAGATTTAACATGAAGAGTCTCGTTTGCTCATTTTAAGTGTGGATCTGAAGGACAGGCGCCTGCTACAATACTCTCTGGAAACCAGGCTGGTAAACACCATCTTTCCTGTGGTGCCAAAATCGGCAGACACCATCCTTTTTTTTTTTTTTTTTTTTTTCCTTTCTTTTTTCTTCTTTACTCAGAGGGTGCCACGTCATGCTATCCTCAGCCATGCACAGAGCCTTACAGCAGCTTCTCCATATGTCTGGTGCCCTGAGTTTTACGTCCACTGAACCAGGTTTTACGGCTGCCGATGTGATGTTCCTTGGACCCCAGGCTCCAGAGAAGGCGGGGGTGGGAGGGTTACGTTCCTGACGTCCTCTGGCTATAACCGATAACCAATCACAGAAGGCTCAGTTTTCCACTGGCTTCCCCGACCTGGGCTTGACCACAGAAAGCAGGCTAAAATGTGTCCCCATCTTTCTGAGAAAGAGGCCTATTTGCTTGTGAGGAGCTCCAGCCTGAAGTACAGCTCACATCCCACGCCCTTGCAGAGGCTGCGCACAGACGCCCCTCAGGGAGGTGCGCCGCCACCTTGGCGACCCCCAGCCCCCACACGGGAGCTTCCATGCTTGTCCCGAGCCCCAGGATTTGCCGCGGCTGCAGAGGAGTCACCTCCAGACAGCCTGGCTTCGGTAACTTTTACATGCAGCCCCAAGGGTCTGTATCTATGTGCTTCTAGAAGAGCTGCCTCCTGAGGCAAGGCTTCCTGTCAGCCCCCGTCAGGTGCGCACCTAGACCCCTCTTCAGGACGCTGACAGTTCTAGTCAAAGCCGCACCCACTGGGAGCCACGAAGAATAAAATAGCTGTGGGCGGGTCACAAAGGCTGAGAGACAACCTAAAGCTGGGGCTGGACTGCAGGATAAGGTTCATCTGTACAGACCACTCCTTCCAGACCAGGAAGGTGGCTGCTTCGTCTAATGCATGGAAACCCACCCCAAGAGTTGGACAACATGAAGAAAGAGAGGAATATGTTCCAAATGAAAGAAGAAGACAAAATCTCAGTGGGCGGGGGTTGGTGGTGGGGGGACAGAAAAGTAATGAAACAGATAATTTACCTCATAAAAAGTTCGAAATGAATCTATATTCTCAGATAAGAAGATAAAGACTAAGTCCAAAAAGTGAACATTCATTCTCTTCAGTAGCATCAGCTGCTGCTGCTGCTGCTGCTAAGTCGCTTAAGTCGTGTCCGACTCTGTGCAACCCCATAGACGGCAGCCCACCAGGCTCCCCCATCCCTGGGATTCTCCAGGCAAGAATACTGGAGTGGGTTGCCATTTCCTTCTCTAATGCATGAAAGGGAAAAGTGAAAGTGAAGTCGCTCAGTCATGTCCGACTCTTCGAAACCCCATGGACTGCAGGCTACCAGGCTCCTCCATCCATGGGATTTCCAGGCAAGAGTACTGGAGTGGGTGCCATTGCCTTCTCCAGTAGCATCAGCAATTTTCTTCAAAATATTGAAGGTATGTTTTTCATCCTCAAAACTCTTTTTTTTTTTTTTTCTTATTGTGGTCTTATTTACAACTGGTAAAATGTTGCTGTATTGGTTGCCACATGCAAATGAAAACAGTAAAACTGCGCTGAAGAGTACATTATTAAGGTAATAGCTGGAAGTTTTTGAAGATAAGAAGAGTTCAAGGAAACAACTCAATCTAAAAGACCTTTAAATAACAACATATGTCTCAGAACTCCAACTCCTCCTTTCACACAAACTGTTTGTTGACTTCTGTCTATACATCTCCAACTGCTCTTTGCAAAGCATGCAGTTCAGTAGGCCAAAGAAACTTGAAGTTTCCTTTTTCATCTTGAACATAAATTGAAAAGAGGTCTGGAGAGGCACTGATTTTACATGATCACCATAGTAACTACAGTTGATATTTTTCCATTTTGGTTTATAGCTGTATTTCCTACAGTAAATTTAAAACCAAAATATTTTTTACTAATTTTATTTATTTATTTATGGCTGCACTGTCTTCCTTTTTATACACAGGGTTTCTCTAGTTGTGATGAGTGGGGGCTACTCTTCATTTGGGGGCTTCCCTGGTAGCTCAAATGCTCAAGAGTCTGCCCACAGTGCGGAAAAACCAGGTTTGATTCCATGCACAGGCTTCTCATTGTGGTGGCTTCTCTTGTTGGAGTTTGAGGGCTCTAGAGCATGGGCTTACTTGCTCCGAGGCAAGGAACCCGTGTTCTCTGCATTGGCAGACAGATTCTTAGCCACTGGGTAACCAGAGAAATCCCTAAAACCAAAATATGTTTAGTAGAAAAGCAGAGATAAAATATCTATGTATAAATTCTCAAGAGTTCATCACCTGATCTGAAGTTAGGAAATAGAGCTGGAAAGAATGAACAGGTTTTAATTTGCCTTTCCTTCTGAAATCTTAAAACATGAATTTTAAATCAATAGTTTTGAAAAGAGCACAAAGGGATAGTTGTTCCCAAAGGAGAGAAATATGTGGCTGACCTGAAATCTAGATGAGCATCATTCTGGTTAGTTTGGCCCTTTTCCAGGAATCAAAGGTGCTAATGCAATTGGTACCTACAACTCAAGGTGTTTTTATATCTGGTTCATCCCGAGTTTAGATGAAGTTCTGGTTTCTTCTGGTGTCTGGTTTATATCAGAAAACATTTTTTTTTTCTGGTAATTCCTATATCTGTGGTTTTTTAGAGTAATATAAAAATATTTTCTTTGGTATATACAACAAATTAAAATTTAAATCACATAACAAAAGGCAATAACTTGGCAGCACAGTTCCCTCATTAATGTGGCCACAGTTAAGAAAATAGCTCCAAAGAGCATCTGAAACGGCACTCCCAAATTTTCAGCTTCTAAAGAGTGGGAAGCCTGGTATACAGTAGAATTAAAGGTGCCACCTTTGAGCTGTATCACCTGAAAAGCTTTAGAAGCCCACCTATATCATAAAATATTTAGACCTCCCTAGTTAGTAAATTTCTAACTGCATAATAATTTCTTTAAAGAAATGTGCCCTGATGTATAATAATTAAAATTTTTACTAAATGTAAACTATTGAGGCACTTTGATTTTGTCACTATGCCTTCAGTCTCACTTTCTCGTTCAAGTGAAGATCTGACCTTTTCCACACAGTACTGAACAAAATTAATACTTCCTAATATGCTAATTCTGTCTTATGAAGGCTCTCAATTACTACTTAAAAAAAAAAACAAAAACAACTTGTTTGTATCGTGTCATTAGAAGAACTATAACTCTCATTTTATAATCTAAGAAGACAACTAAAAGACTGAATGTTCAGGTCTCAGATACTGATCTTCAATTATGGGTCAAGGTTCTAGAAACTTTTTGACTTGTGGTGGCATATTACTAAGAAAAGAAGTAGCAAACAGACATAGAAACTTTAAAATTAGAGAGCCTATGAAAGAAATAGATTGTTTAAAGTGTTTACTGAAATGCTATTTGCAAATGTTTTTATTTGATGTTTGCAAATTAAATGTTAACAGGAAAGAAAGAAAATGGGAGGCGAAGCTATGTGGGGGCAACTCTTGAAAATGTGTCACTTTTGTTTCTGGGTTTTTGTTGTTATTTTGCTTTGTTTTACATCCACTGTTCTTTTGTCCCAAGAATCTTCTGTATTCTGTGCCCAGCACTCTAAAATGAAAAAGGAAAAATATATATACTCCAAAGAAACTCATGCCAAAGAAACTTAAGACTCTAATGCCATTAAATCTGAAGTTTTGCATGTCATGATGGCATGGATGCAGTTGACATTTTATTAATAAAGAACATTATTTTCTTGATAAAAATATGTAAGTGGAATGTTGATGTGGTAATATTTTTGACTGAAGCAAACACTGGGAAAGTGGAATTTGAGAATGCATAAGAAAAGCTGTGGTAAATATCATGTCTCTAGATCATCCTATATATATTCTTAAGTCTACATGCGCTTTTTTTTTTTTTTTTTGCAAATGTTCAATTATAACGATATTATACAAGGTGGTTGAAGGGAATCTTTTCATAGTGGCTTTGACAGTTGCTCAGCCAGCAGAGCACTTTGTGTTTGAATTTTGCAAAATTAATCATTGAATGCAATTAGCATTGGTCTCTTCAGAGATAAGCAAGGTCTTTATAATTCAAGGTAGATCTTAACAAGACTTTTTTGTACTGTTTATGATTCTAGGTGAACAAGAATATTTTGTTGTATGAGACACTAAGATAATACATTAAGGAGCTTTTTGTTCTTTATTAATCTATTTTAAAAATGACTTATCTCTCCTTAGCATAATGAAAATGCCTACATAAGAATCATGTCAGGTCAACTAATGGTTATAAATTCTCCTAAGTAATTCCACAAATCATTCAAAAACTCTTTTCCAAACTCACTGTTATCATTTGGCAGGATGAATTCATTGTCCAAAGCCATATTTAAACATGAGATTGTCTATTCCGATATTTATCAGTCAATTCTAGTGAGGATAGGGGAAAAGCAAGTCTGAGATTAAACATTTTTAAAGGATTTTCTAATTATGGTTAATAAAAAGTTGTATGTTCTTACATATGCTGAGTGTAGAAAGAAACAATATGACCAAAAAAATTGGAAGTAGCCTTTTCTTCTTATATCTGAGTCTCGAGTGTTTATGGAGAAAACAACACAGTCTGTCAAATAATGTTTTGTTAAAAATGATATTGAACAGTCAAATCCTGTATGATACATCTGTGAAGAATCTTGGAGATCACCCAATCTAAATCTTCCATTAAAAATAACAAGCTTTTATTGCTAATTATCATTAGAGATGATAATTGGCATATTTAAGTTTAGAAAATTAGAACTCAAATCTCCTGGTACTAATTGCAATGCACTTTTCATTATACCATACTCCCAGTTTCTATTTAAATTTACAAGTGGCTGAGTCAGGTGGTGGAAGTATAGACAGGATAGAAGATATGTCTCCCTGTTTTACAAACTTTCCTTTGACATCTCCAGCTAAAATCCACTTGATGTAAATTGAGTGCTCTGTAACTTTCCAGGATTATGTCATTATCACAATTTATTATTCACCAATCAACTTCCCATATACCTTTGGGCTACTACAGCTTCTGAACTACTCAGAGTGGGACCAAAAATTTCAGCACCTCCAAAAAGTAAAGATTATAATTATATCCTATGAGTTTCTACTTTAGTTCCCTGTTTAGCACTATAGTAATTCTCTATAAACATTGCCGCCGCCGCCGCCAAGTCGCTTCAGTCGTGGCCGACTCTGTGCGACCCCACGGACTGCAGCCTACCAGGCTTCTCCGATCATGGGATTCTCCAGGCAAGAACACTGAGTGGGTTGCCAGTTCCTTCTCCATAAACATTGCAGTTCTCTTTGAAATCACTCTACCCTAATCCACAAATTTGCTGCTTTTTATTTTAGTATTACATTTGAACAATTTAGTAGCCTTTTATTTTCATGGATGCTTGTCTTACTAATGCAGTGCATTAAGCAGTTTCTTCTTTTCTCCTCAGATCCCTTAAATCACAGGATTAACTTGTAGAATTAGAAATGCTTCACTTCCCCTGTGACTTGCAAAGTAGTTGCCACGATTACATATGGTAAACAAAATGAGTGAGTTGTTCTTCAATTGCATTCATTCTGGAGCTAGCCAAACAAATCATTTTAGAACATATTGTAGATAACATATATCTATAAACAGGTGAGGGGGTGGCTGGCATTAAGGAACAATATGACATCAACAATCTTAAAAAGATTGATCCAAAAAAGTCTGTTGAAGAGAAACGTCAGTTCTAACTAATGATTGAAATCACTATTTAAGCTCTTTTTAAAAACTGAACTTAAGGTCTCCTTTATCAGATAAATAAAAAATGCTTTAATTAGAAGCAAAATCCATTTCTCTGGCTCAGTCAGTAAATATTCCACAGGAGACCCAGGTTCAGTCCCTGGGTTGAGAAGATCCCCTGGAGAAGGAAATGGCAACCCACTCCAGTATTCTTGCCTGGAAAATTCAATGTACAGAGGAGCCTGGTGGACTACAGTCCATGTGGTTGTAAGAGTCGGACATGACTTAGCAACTAAACCACCACCACTTTTCTGAAATTTTACTTATATTGTTACTAGTTCCAAGTGGAAATAGGACAGCCTGCATTCCCAGATATCATAGTGAGCTGCCTATGTTTTTCACTTTCTTTATTGAAGGAACTAATCCCTATCCAATGAATTAGAAACTGCAGTTTATTCTTCAAGAATAGTTAGGTACCAATTTATGTTTGGAAGTAGTAGAGTATAGGAGTTTAGAAAAATGTGATCTCTGTAATTAGATCTCCTGTGATTGTTCCCTGTAGTCTAATACATTATATCTTTATCTTGGGCAAAATAGCTCAACTTCTCTGGGCCTTGCACTTTGGGTTGTTGATAGGATTAAAAGAAACAAAGAATGTAAATTTCTTAGAAGAGTGCCTGGCAGCTGGAAAGCACTCAATCATTAGTAGCTATTGTTATTCCAGGTTTGAAATCCGGTAATTTTTTTTTTAACAAAGAGCAAGTCAGTAGTAGACAAAACACAATTCTAATCCTTTAAGAACTTTGCTTCCTCACATTGCAGATCCTAGGATATATTTTACGGCACCTTCAGTTTTTACTAGAAGGTCAATGGCACCCCACTCCAGTACATTTGCCTGGAAAATCCCATGGACCGAGGGGCCTGGTAGGCTGCAGTCCGTGGGATTGCTAAGAGTCGGTCACGACTGAGTGACTTCACTTTCACTTTTCACTTTCATGCATTGGAGAAGGAAATGGCAACCCACTCCAGTATTCTTGCCTGGAGAATCCCAGGGACCGAGGAGACTAGTGGGCTGCCGTCTCTGGGGTCGCACAGAGTCGGACACGACTGAAGCGACTTAGCAGCAGCAGCAACAGCAAATGTTACTAGTCTATAGCAGCTATTAACTGAATATGGCTCAAAAAACAGATCTTGCCCACTGTTTGTTCTCATAAATAAAGTTGTATTGGAGCCCAGTGATACCCATTCATTTCCATATTATCTGTGGCTGCATTTGCTCTACAATGGCGGCATTGAATAGTTTCATTAAAGACAGTCTGGTCCACAAAGCTGAAAATATTTATTACCTGTCCCTTTACAGAAAAAGTTTGCTTAACCTTAGTTATAGCAGTAGTTAAATATAGGTTTGGAAGATAAGTGAGTTCTAAGAATAGGTTTTGCTGGGAAGAACCCCTGCCGATTTAATGCTAAAAGAAGACAGATTTATGTTGAAAATGGTTCATAAAAGTAAATTTTCCAACAGTCCACACTTATTCCTATTACAGTTTTATTGAATCATAATTTACATACCATAAAATTCACCATTTTAAGTATAAGATTCAATAATATATTCCTATAAGTATATATGAAGTTGCACAATCATTGCTACAAATTCAGTTTTCAAGCATTTTTATTACTCTGAAAATTTCCCTATACGTGTCTTCATTCAATTCCTGTTTTCACTCACAGCCTCAAGCAACTATTTATCTCCTTTCTATCTCTTTAAATTTGCCTTTTACAGACACTTCCTATAAATGGAATCATATTTTGGCTTTATATCTGGCTTATTTCACTTTTAGGATACTGTTTTTAAGGTCCACTCATGTAGATACATGATCAGTTTTTGTTCCTTTTGATTTCTCTACAATGAGTATGCAGTGTTTTGTTTATCCATTCACCGGAGATAGACACATGGTTTGTTTTCAGTTTGGGGCTTTTAGAAACCTGGCGTGCTGCAGTCCATGGGGTTTCAAAGAGTCGGACATGACTGAGCGACTGAACAACAATAAGTAATGCTGCTACTATGAACATTCACTAAGAAGTCCTTATGTTAACAACATATATTTTAATTTGTATTTTATAGATTCCCAGGAGTGGAATTACTGATGAAATTGTAATTACAATTACATGAAATTATAATGACAATTGTAATTACAATGAAATTGACAAACTGTTTTCCCACGTTATCATACCATACTACATCCTGCAAGTGTATGGGCTTCTAGTTTCTTCACATCCCCGCAAGCATTTATTTTCTTTCTATTTTAACCATTCTAGTGGATGTAAAATAGTATCTCGTTGTTTTAATTTTTATTCTTCTAATAACAATGAATAGCATTTCATATGCCTAAGAGTCACTTATATGTTGTCTTCAGTGCAACATTTATACAAATCCTTTGTTCATTATTTAACTGGATTTTTTGGTCTTTTTTGTTAGAATTGTTAGGGTTCTGTAAATTCTAGATATAGATTGTTTATCAGATAGCTAAGCTTATTTTTAACAACTCATTGCTTCAGATCAGAGGCAAACCAAAGTAGCATTAATCCTCCTGACCTCTGATAAATTTTAATGCCTTGGAGTAAACAAAGTGTAGACTTTGGAGGCAGACAGTCCTGGGTTCGTGTTTTATCCCTGCTGTCACCAGCTGGATAGACTCTGGCTGGATTGAGACTCAAAATTTTCATTTCTTTCTCTAAAAATAGGGTTAATAGTACAAATTTCATATGAAAAATAAATGAGTGAGTTTAGGTCAGCAATTTTATTTGAAGTGAATAAATGAAACCCAGTTCATGCCCGCTAATACTTCTATTCTCTTTGGGAGAGAAGTATTTAAATAGAGAATGACATTTTGTGATAAGTGCTATTTTAAGGCATTGACAAGGTCCAGATGATACTAGGGAGCAAGAAATTTGACTCTTCGACACAGAATGGTCAGGAAATTCTTGGAGGATATGGTACTAGGTTGTGTAAAATGTAGGATAGAAGTAAGCCAGGAAGAGTGAGCATTCAAGGTTGAAACCAGTGTATTTTTTTAAATATTGCCTTTAAAATAACACCAAATATTATTGGTGTTAACCACCAAATATTATTAATGAAGCTTCAGAACAGTCTAGTTGTGCATGAGTTTTGTATTAGACTCATAGCAAAATGTAAGTGTGGTATTTAAGTAAGTCATTTAGAAAAGATTTATAATGACTGTTCTTAGAGAATATTTGTCTTCCATTTATGGACAAAGAAGTGTCACTTATGTTGATGCCATCATGGCAAAAGAGAGCTAAATTTATGAGTCTTATTGGTCAGTTGCAATTAGACTCCTGAAATATTTGATAATAAGGTTCAGAATAATTTCCAAAGGATTTAGAAATATATGCTGGAAGTGTTAGTTTGTAATTACATACAAAAAAAGAATCCAGAATAAATCAATGCCCACTTTTTTTCTATTTCAGTGCAATGATATAGTGTTACAAAACAAAAAAATCAGCAAAGAAGGAATAACATGTTACTTTTGTCTACTTGAAAGCTGGGAGATTTTGGAAGGTATATTAGCTTTTTTTATGGACCTGATGACCACCAAATATTATTAGTGAAGTTTCAGAACAGTCTAGTTGTGCGTTAGTTTTGTATTAGATTGATAGCAAAATGAAAGTGTGATATTTAAGATGCTGGGGGACATGCCTGATGTTATTCAATGCCCTTTTCTTATTCTGTACATTTATTAAAAGCCTGTCTTCAAAGTATCTCTCAGTTGGGCTTAATGTCAAGAAGATGAGGACTAATATTACACGAAATAAGAATAAAAGGATGGAGGGAATTCAAGGCCCTGGAGAGGCTGAGAAAAAGGAGGGTATAAAAAGTCAAAACATAGGTCATCTAGGGAATGGAATGTTTGCACTGGTTTTCTTCTAATTGTGATCTTTCTGAAAGTCCCAGAAGCAACTCATATCACAATCTGCCTACTTTGCCTCAGGATAATCTGAAGCTTATGTATAAGCAAATAAGTTCATCCATGGAAGTCACAGACGATGTGAAATGTATAGTTATGTTCAAGGGGGATTTATTATCGATCACTAAAAAACACACTACAAAATGATTGTAACACTAATGTTTAGAAAGACAAAACCTGTCCAATGTGGATTAGAAAGAAAGAAAAGAAAGTGAAGTCGCTCAGTCGTGTCCGACTCTTTGTGACCCCATGGACTGTAGCCTACCAGGTTCCTCCATCCATGGGATTTTTCCAGGCAAGAATACTGGAGTGGGTTGAAAAAGTTCCAAATACGTTTCCTTCAAAAGTTCTTCACACCATTCTTAGCACTAAGCAATGGAATAGCAGTACAATCTACCTGAAGCAATTTTCTAATAAGCCAAGAATCTTTGCATGATCTGGGAAAAGAGAGGGAACAGAGAATAAGATGGAGAAGGAAATGGCAACCCACTCCAGTAATCTTGCCTGGAAAATCCCATGGACAGAGGAGCCTGGTGGGCTACAATCCATGGGGTCATAAAGAGTCAGACACGACTGAGCGACTAACACACACGCACACACACACACACAGAAAATAAGAACCAAAAATAAGGCAAAGGAAAAACATATAGTTAGTAGAGGAAACTGAAAAAAAAAAAAAAAGGCATTAGTTAGGGGGAAAATATCTGTAAAGGTCTAGAGAGACTGAGATTCCAACTTCCTGTATAGCATAAATCACAGTTTTGATGATTATCAGTTTAATTTGGTCTTGAATAGGGGTACTTTTTCCTTTCACTTGTTTCCAGGGATCAAATGAACTAGATAATTTCTAGAGTTTCCATTTGGGTATTCAGAAACATTTAGATTCAAGTGCATGAGCCATACTAGGGAAAAATAAAATAATTAGTAGGAAAGCCTATATTTGAACCATAAAGGATGAATGAGTTTATGAGATAAATCAAAGCAGCTACTTATTAGGTGATTTTCAAGAAAGGAGAGGCATAATAAATGGACTATTTGTCTTTCAAGGTCCAGTTCAAAGACTTTCTTTTGATATCCTGATGGGAATTAACCATCATTTTCCTTCACTTTCCTTGTCCCTCTATTATAGCAATTATTTCACATTCATTTTATTATTATTTATATGCTATGTTTATGACATTTTAATTTTAATGTCATTGAGGACAGGACTTAGGTCTGACTGAATTTTGTTTCTTCTGTCCTCTGATTTCTACACATATATCCATCTTTCACCCAGAATACAGGGCCTGATGATATGCAGATATTAGCAAATTAGACTCTGAGACTCAGTTTAACTTGGTCTTGAATACAGACCAATAGTTTAGTTCAGTTCAGTCGCTCAGTCATGTCCGACTCTTTGCGACCCCATGAATCGCAGCACGCCAGCCCTCCCTGTCCATCATCAACCCCAGAGTTCACTCAGACTCACGTCCATTGAGTCAGTGATGCCATCCAGCCATCTCATCCTCTGTTGTCCCCTTCTCCTCTTGACCCCAATCCCTCCCAGCATCAGAGTCTTTTCCAATGAGTCAACTCTTCGCATGAGGTGGCCAAAGTATTGGAGTTACAGCTTTAGCATCATTCCTTCCAAAGAAATCCCAGGGCTGATCTTCAGAACGGACTGGTTGGATCTCCTTGCAGTCCAAGGGACTCTCAAGAGTCTTCTCCAACACCACAGTTCAAAAGCATCAATTCTTCGGCGCTCAGCCTTCTTCACAGTCCAACTCTCACATCCATACATGACCACAGGAAAAACCATAGCCTTGACTAGACAAACCTTTGTTGGTAAAGTAATGTCTCTGCTTTTGAATATGCTATCTAGGTTGGACATAACTTTCCTTCCAAGGAGTAAGTGTCTTTTAATTTCATGGCTGCAAGCACCATCTGCAGTGATTTTGGAGCCCAAAAAAATAAAGTCTGACACTGTTTCCACTGTTTCCCCATCTATTTGCCATGAAGTGATGGGACCGGATGCCATGATCTTTGTTTTCTGAATGTTGAGCTTTAAGCCAACTTTTTCACTCTCCACTTTCACTTTCATCAAGAGGCTTTTGAGTTCCTCTTCACTTTCTGCCATAAGGGTGGTGTCATCTGCATATCTGAGGTTATTGATATTTCTCCCGGCAATCTTGATTCCAGCTTGTGTTTCTTCCAGCCCAGCGTTTCTCATGATGTACTCTGCATATAAGTTAAATAAGCAGGGTGACAATATACAGCCTTGATGAACTCCTTTTCCTATTTGGAACCAGTCTGTTGTTCCATGTCCAGTTCTAACTGTTGCTTCCTGACCTGCATACAGATTCTCAAGAGGCAGGTCAGTTGGTGTGGTATTCCCATGTCTTTCAGAATTTCCCACAGTTTATTGTGATCCACACAGTCAAAGGCTTCGGCATAGTCAATAAAGCAGAAATAGATGTTTTTCTGGAACTCTCTTGCTTTTTCCATGATCCAGCGGATGTTGGCAATTTGATCTCTGGTTCCTCTGCCTTTTCTAAAACCAGCTTGAACATCAGGAGGTTCACAGTTCACGTATTGCTGAAGCCTGACTTGGAGAATTTTGAGCACGACTTTACTAGCGTGTGAGATGAGTGCAATTGTGCGGTAGTTTGAGCATTCTTTGGCATTGCCTTTCTTTGGGATTGGTATGAAAACTGACCTTTTCCAGTCCTATGGCCACTGCTGAGTTTTCCAAATTTTTTGGCATATTGAGTGCAGCACTTTTACAGCATCCTCTTTCAGGATTTGAAATAGCTCAACTGGAATTCCATCACCTCCACTAGCTTTGTTCGTAGTGATGCTTTCTAAGGCCCACTTGACTTCACATTCCAGAATGTCTGGCTCTAGGTCAATGATCACACCATCATGATTATCTGGGACATGAAGCTCTTTTTTGTACAGTTCTTCTGTGTATTCTTGCCACCTCTTCTTGATATCTTCTGCTTCTGTTAGGTCCATACCATTTCTGTCCTTTATCGAGCCCATCTTTGCATGAAATGTTCCCTTGGTATCTCTAATTTTCTTGAAGAGATCTTTAGTCTTTCCCATTCTGTTAGAGAGAGACTCAATATTCAGAACTTGGCTCACAGCTTGAAGTCTGATCTTAGGCAATGACTCAGGCTTCTTAGTTATGCTTCTTGTTCTATGAAACGGGATAAGAATTCCAATTTAACATGTTGCTACAGGTTGAAGTGAGACATTTTTCTTGCCCCTCTTGATTGGGATAGATAAACAACTTGAACTCTCTTAAATAAGAGTAAGTGGAGATGGAGAGGGTAAGCTTCATTAAGGGGACTGTAACTGCAGAAGCTCACAGATCAAAGAGAAAACTGTGTGGTCAGGGAAGCCTCCAAGTCTTCAGGTACTGATCTGGCCAAAGTTCCTTTGAGTTTTTTCAAATCATCTTTTGGAAACATCTGAATGAACTTTTTGGCCAACCCAGTATTTCTGAGTTCATTTGCAACAGGATTGTCTCTTTGTATTCCTAATTTCTGCATTCTTAAAAATGTTAGCTCTATTTCCCCAGTGTTTCAATGTGTCAGGAGAAGGACTCCCTAAAGAAGAAAGAATCTATCTTTCCTTCAAGGTCCAGCAGAAAAATCCCAGAAAGGATTTGGTCATCTCACTTTCTGTTATGCGGTCACTTTTTACTGTAATCAGAGAACTACCTGAAAGAGATTCTTGGCAGAAAAAAGACAATAATTACCAAATGCACTCCATACCAAGTGCTTAGCACAATGCTTACACATAACAAATGCTTACAAAATATCTCAAATGTGTGTGTGTGTGTGTGTGTGTGTGTGTGTGTGTGTGTATGTGTGTGTGTATACTTTTCAAGAGGAACTAATGAATTCTAGATAAAGAATGACTCTGTACAGTAGCTTGCTCATTAAGAATCTGTTACATGAGTATGTGTTTGTGGCCACTGGATGAAAAAAATAATCATCTGGATTATTATAATGTCCATCTTCCCTGTATCAGTAAATTGCAATATCCACCCAAAACATAGGAGATTTGCAATTGATTTCTTTCCAGCCTAGGTAATGACCCATCCACAGATCTCAATTTCCATGGATACAATCCTCAACTAAGCCACTGTCACCTTTCAATAGACTGCTGAAAGGAGCTTCCAAATAAATTCTCTGCTTCTACTTTTGTCCTCCAGGGGCTATTTTCTCTAAATAACCAAAATAACTTTTTATGAAAAAACAGATATACATAATCAATCTTCCAATTAAAATGAGTATCTACTCATGGCAGTAAGAACATAGTCCACACCCTTATCCATGCTTAATATCCCTTTTCCATCTGATGTTTACCTCCCACAGCACGTTCATCACATACTACTCATGTTTCTGCACCACTGACCTCATTTATGTCAATCAAGAATCAAACTTCCTACTAGCTCAGGATGTTAAAACTTTTTTCTTATCCAGAAGGTTCTTATTCCAGACCTTTGTATGGCTGACTCCTTTGTAGTAGATCTCTAATGAAATGCATCAGCATAACCAAGAGCCTTCTCTGATATCCTTGGCCAATGCAGTGAACCTTCACCTCATTGCTCATTTCCCCAAAGCAGAATATAAACTCCAAGCAGGCAAGAATCAGAGCGTTCTTGTTCATGGGTTTATTCCTATGTCCTAACCTATAGGAAGACCTTAATAATAACATGCTGGTGTTACAAAGTATGATTCAAGTAGAAAGCTAAAAAAAATTAACGGCTCAAAATCCACGTGATATTTGTACTTGAGATTAAGACACAGTCTCTGTAAAAGCTTTGTTAAAAACCTGGACAGTTAGCTAAAGATAATGAAGTATATTGTCCTTTGTATCCTATTTAGATATGGGTAGTGTTATGGGCCAGATGAGTAAGTGGTCACTTAACAAGGTCCTGAGGGAATGGAACCCAATATAGGTATTTTTGAAGAGAAGAAGAGAAATGAATGTCAGATATGGGAACCTGTTTGGACTACTTATCAAAGGATTTGTACAAGGAAATAGCATAAAGTAAAAGACCACTAGGCTCTTGAGAAAAGGGTAGCAGACTACCTAAGGCAATGTTGCTTTTTTAATTTCCAAAAATTCAACTAGAATAACACCATGCCCTGAGTTAGCAGACAAGATAGAGGCAATCGGGAACTTTGTGGTGACCTTGGGAAAAACTCTTCTCATCACTAAGTTTTGGTTTTCTTCTCTGTGAAGAGAGTTGGCTTCAAGAGATGGAGAAACTTTCCTGCTCTACAATTACAGAAGACTAAAGACCTACCCCAACGAACATTCCTCCAATGCAAATTAAGGGTTTACAGAGCCTTGGAGGCCTTCCTTAAAATCTGTAAGGGGAGGCTACCAAGAAAAAGTGTATCAGTTGCTAAGGCATCCTCTCCAAGGTGCAGACTAGGATAGATGTCATAGTAATCATCGTGGGACTGTCCTACTTGTGTGTCAGTTCAGGAAGGGATAAATGAGGAATGTTAAGATGAAGCTAGTGTGATGTGTGTGCTTGTCTTTTGTCCCTAAGATTTTTTTTTTTAATTTATCTTATCAACAATATAGTCTCCTTTGAAAATTAACAAAAAGGAAAGGCAATTTTATTATCAGATGCCGGGAGCTAGCGTGAGGAGCTCCGCCCATGGCAAAGGTCATGAGGAAGGAGGCTCAGCATACGCAAAAGCGGGATCAAGCCTCAGGAGTCCCCCTGGAAATTCTCGAGCATCTACCCCCAAAACCAGAGTCTGCCTACTTTACTACTTTGTGCTCTCACCTACACCTCTGACTTTATGGGGGGCTGTCCCCCACCACCTCTTTTGGAGAAGGAGTTAACTTAGAGCTCCAGTTAATAATAATTCCTGGGCATGACAGGAGTATTTCAACCTACACAGCCTCCCAACTGTGAGAGGCACGAGATACTTTAAACCTTCTAAAAACAGGTTCTTTAGAGAAGTTAGAAAACTATTAGTATAGTATAGTGGACTGATTAGAAATTGTATTGGTGAAGGATTTTTCATTTGTTGAGCCAATGTTTGCTGCTAAGTCTCCACAGCCCCTGCCCTTATACACATTAATGAATATATAGAAGAAATAAGTATTAACCTTTGATATTAATCACGTTAGATCTTAGGCTAAGTAAATTATTTCCTTAATTAAAACCCACTACACCCTCACCCTATAGGAATGTAACTTTATCTGGTACCTTCAGAAGGTGGCGTCTGTTTTAAGAATAATCACCCCTGGAGAAATAAGTGTTCTGGTTGACTGACCGCTGTCACAAGGAGAGGGTCATAAATTGTCAGCAGGTCCCCTGGCCAGAAGATGATGTAACGTCCCTAAAACCTCTGTATACATTTGTATGAAGCACCTGACTTTGATAAAAGTCAGGACTGCTGACCCCGTGTGACTTTTGTATAACATCTCAGTGTATAAAAACAGACCCTGGACAAATAAAAAATGGGATCAGTTCCTCAAAAGACTGGTCTCCCCATGTCATTCTTTCTCTCACCTTCTGGCTGAATCCCCATCTGGAACGTGGAGGCTCGTCAAGCCTACTAATTTTGCCTGGGCTTCTAAGACCTGACCGGGGAGGCCTTAGCGTCTCCTCTCCTTTGGGAGAATGGGAGGACGCCTGCGGCCTACGTAGGTGATGTAAATCCCCTGCCTTGGAATTTTATTAGCTTTTCATGTAAACCAAGTTATTCAGCCTCTTTTATCCACTGAATTTTCCTGCTGAGCTATCCTTATTCTATTACTCTTTATATCTCTAATTAATATTTAATTAAAGCCAGTGTATTCGCCGACGCTGTCTCTCCTTCGAATTTCCCTGGATCCACTGGAGCTGGACCCCGGCAATCACTGATGAGGCTCCCAAGAACCTCAGTTAGAACTGGGGCTGCAAGAACTTTGAACTAGAACTTTGTCTTGTTTATAGCAGGTGTTACAAACTTAATGTGGGTTACAGATTCTAACTCAGGCCTAAAAAAGACCAAAAAAATGAAACAAGTTACATGCATATGTGCTAAGTCACTTACCTAAGTTGTGTCTGACTCTTGGCAATCCTGTGGACAGTAGCCTTCCAGGCTACATATCCATGGGATTTCCCAGGAAAGAATACTGGAGTGGGTTGTCATGCCCTCCTCCAGGGGAGCTTCCTGACCCAGGGATCAAACACCTGTCTCTTATGTCTCCCGCATCGACAGATGGGTTCTTTACCACTAGCGCCTCCTGGGAAGCCCAAGAAGTTACATGATTGATTAATCTCTTTCCTCTGATACACTCTGAGTACACCAAAGTGGTGACCACTTTTCCTGGTAATCCCTGATATGCCTCAGTATTTAGAACAGGATTTATCCATCAAGAATTTCAGGTTAGATTCAGTAGCCAATGACTGAATCTGATAAGGAAAAAGAGGATTGTCTCTTTAAAGGACAATTCCACAAAAAGAAAGCTTCTGTTGCATTTATTGTGGGATAAAATGGAACCTGCTATTGGAAACAGGTCCTCATGATGAGTATTGACCACAAAGCTTTTGATTATGCTAGAAATGGGCACTGACAATTCCATCATTGTTGAAAATATTCCCTCTTTGGCATCTATAATGCAAAAAGGACCTGAAGTATGAAAAGGCAGGGGAAATAGCCTTATTCTAATACAATATGCAAAGCTCCCTCTGTTTTCAGTCTTCTGTGCCCATTTCCCAAAACAAATTCGAGAAAGTAGATATGTAATATTTCTGTGTGCAGAAGTTTAGAAATCAAAAAAGAAAAAAAGCTCGTCTTTGCTCTTGATTAGAGATCCCTACTTTTTCTTTGTACATAGACTTATTTTGTTTTACAGAGATGTATGAAATTTCCAATTTTCTATGAAAACAATAAATAGAAGCATACACACAATTTATCTGATCTAAGAAAAATAGTACCAAAGGAATGCAAGGAGGCAGGCTTAAGGGAATATTGAATGTTAAATAAGCATAAGAAGAAAAGAAATTCATCTGATTCAAATGATCCAGAAATACATTTGGAGAAATTTGAATTTGGGCAGAGACTTAAAGCAGCAGTAAACTTTTAATGGACGGACACTTGAGTTGTGAGCAAAAGCAAACTGTAGAAAACTGCAGAACCCTTTGGAAGAAAGCAAGCAGTCTCATGAGGTAGACATATGTATGTGTGAAAATGTGGTTCACTCTGAGAATATAGCAAGTTATGAACAGACCTGGGATTAAGAATTTGATTTCAAAAGAGTGTAAACCCTTTGTTACAGCATTCATTCAGTACATAACAAACTCAAGGATCAATTCAAACCCTGTACCTTTCATAAAGCCTTCCCAGTTGTTGTGACCCTTAATGATGCCTTCACACTATGACACCCATTATCCAACATAGATTTTTATCTTAATTGCAGTATGTCTCGTCTCAATTTCTGTTTCATCTGTGTTCACTGTGTAAGTCTCAGAACACCTTGAGGCCTACCAGGTCTCAAAAAATTAAGCCTGATGCACTTTTAGATACTAAGTTAGCATGTAATGAAGACATTATTGATTATGTATTATAAAGGAAAAAAAATCATACTCCCAAATTGAAACAACAACAGTCACAACCTCACATGTTTTGCTTAACCTATAGGACAGATATTGATCCCATCTGACCGCAAGAACAGAACTTGCATAAAAGGTTTACATTCTGAACACTTTAGTCATATTCAGTCGGCTGTGTGGTCAAAAATCCATATTAGCGGAGTGCCAGCAATGCATCAAATGTACTGTTAATTTCACTCACAGCAGAGGTTCTGCGCTTTGATGAGGACCACTTAAATTTAATAGAGGAGCAAGCTGTCCCGTGCCTGTTCTAAAACAGGAAAGTGACCCAAAAGCCAAGAGATAGATTTATCTTACATGCCCAGAATGTGATGTGTGCCTTTTGGCACAGAGTAGATTTTTGGCAAGAACCCTATAAGGTGAAATGGTAATTGTGGGGACAGGGTCTCCAGGGTGATATGCAGGAGCAGACAGGCTTGCTTTTTTCATACAAGGCTCGGATAAAGAATGGCCCTCATATTAGAGAGCCTTTAAACGTGTAAAATATTATTTCTTCCAAGAAAGTAGCCCTCTGTAGATATCAAGGCTATAAGGAGAATTGGAGTGAGCATGCAAGCTGCCAAGGCAATTGTCAGCAATGGCTGCCAGAGAATCAGATGCGGTGGCTGCAGAGATATTATCTGTGGCTTGGTGTTTGGAACCTACCCTACAAGTTCAAAGAGGAGCAGCAATGACTGAACCAACTCTCAGGGGATCACAAGAGCTATATTATCTATAATTTATAGGACTTTAAAGACAAATCTTGATTTTTGAGGGGATATACAAGCAGTGATGTTTCCTCTGTAAGGGAAATTGCCTTAGAGCATGTGTACTGCAGATTTCTCTGCAGAAGAGCATGCAAATTGGAATGATGAAGGAAGCTTATTATGAACTGTCTTGATTAGGTAAATTCTGGTTATATTTGAGTCAAGCCATGGCGGTATAAGCATAACTCTAAAGGGGAAATTCCTAGTAAGTTCACTGGAATTCTAACAACTGTAGAAGGATTCCCAGCCACCATATTTAATGACTTGAACAATAGAACTGCTCAACAAATAATGTGGAAGCTTAGGAAGTATTCCATCAGAGTCTACACAGAAACTTTAGAAATGCTTGTCTCCAAATTGCAGTCAGAGTAAGGGTGAATTAGATAAATGACAATGGCTAGAACTTCGTGTCACATCAAAATGTAGGATTATATTCATCTAGATAGTATCCTCCAGCATTGTATTAGGACTGATATTACTTCTAATGTATTATGATTCATCAATTAGTTATTAGGTATAGTGGATGAATTGACCCATTTATTCCAGATTGACTCATTTATTCAGTAAGTAATTATTAAGTGCATGCTGTGTATTAAGACCGGATCTAATTGTTGGGAATACAGAAGTGAAAGTAACAGATAAGTTTCTGCTCTCTTTACACTCTAGTTAAAGTAAGAAAAATAAACTAGAAAGCACACCAGGAGGCTTTGAGATGGAAAGAAAAAAACAAAATGGGGAAGAAAGACATTAATGGAGATTTTTTTTTAATTTATTTTACTGAAGTATAGTTGATTTACAATGTTGTGTTACTTTCTGTTTTATAGCAAAGTGATTCAGTTACACGTATATATACTACTTTACATTTGCTAATCTCAAACTCTGAATTCACCCCCTCCCACCCTGGCAACAAGTCCATTATGTCTGTGAGTTTGTTTCTCTTTTGTAAATAAGTACACCGTGTTATTAGATTCCACATATAAGTGATATCATATGGCATGTCTTTTTTTGACTTCCTTCATTTAGTACAAAAATCTCTAAGAACATCTGTGCTGCTGCAAACAGCATCATTTCATTCCTTCTTATGGTTGAATAGTATTCCATTGCATAAATATACCACATCTTCATCCATTGAGATGCAATTTTAAATAGTGTGTTCATGGAATATCTCAATAAGGTGGTAACATTTGAGGAAAGAAATGAAGAACTGAGTCATGTGGATATCTGAGGAAAGAACAAACTATAGACAGCACCAGGTATAGAAGTCCTGATGCTGCTGTGTGCCAGGGGAGTTCAAGGAGTAGTAAAAATCCAGTACATAAGGCTATAATGGAATAGATAAGGGGATGAGAAACAGAAGGGGACAGGGACCCAGTGATAGACCATGGAGGACATTGTGAGGACCTTGGTTGTTACTCCAAGTGGATGGGGAACCAGTGGAGGGTTTTGAGCAAAGGAAGGAAATGATTGATCTCATGATTTTAAAACATCACTCTGCTGTTAATTAAAACCCAGTGGGACAAGGACAGAACAAGGGGTCCAGTGAGGAAGCACTTGGAATAATTTGTACAGGGAAAGACAATGGCTTTGAAGCCATAGACACCTTGATGATGAATTCAACTAGGTGTTACTGAGTCTTCTTTAAAATCCATTGGGAATGTACAAAATGAAATCAGATAGTTTTACTACAAAACAGATATTTTAAAAAATGTTATAATAGAGGAACCAAGTGCTACACAGTACAGAGAAAAGAACAATTAATATAAGTAGTGACAGATGAGAATCTAGTAAGCAAAAAATCAGAAATGGCTTTCTAAAGAATGTGGTGTAGATTTGAATCTGGACAAATAGACATTTAAACACAACCTCTTCCTACCTGCTTGGTGGCTGTAGGAAACAGGCGAAAGGATGTTGAAAAAGGCTGAGGAAGAGATGGCAAATATATTTTAAGTCCAAATATTGTCAGTAGCTAAGTTTTTGCACAATGAAGGAAGCTATAAGCAAGGTGAAAAGGCAGCATTCAGAATGGGAGAAAATAATAGCAAACAAAACAACTGACAAAGAATTAATCTCCAAAATATATAAGCAGCTCATGCAGCTCAATAACAGAAAAATAAACGACCCAGTCAAAAAACGGGCCAAAGAACTAAACAGACATTTCTCCAAAGAAGACATACAGATGGCTAACAAACACATGAAAAGATGCTCAACATCACTCATTATCAGAGAAATGCAAATCAAAACCACACTGAGGTACCATATCATGCTGGTCAGAATGACTGCCATCAAAAGTTTGCAAACAATAAATACTGGAAAGGGTATGGATAAAAGGAAACCCTCTTACACTGTTGGTGGGAATACAAACTAGTACAGCCACTATGGAGAACAGTGTGGAGATTCCTTAAAAAAATGGATATAGAACTGCCGTATTCCCACTGCTGGGCATACACACTGAGAAAACCAGAATTGAAAGAGATGTGTGTACCCCAATGTCCATTGCAGCACTGTTTACAATAGCCAGGACAAGGAAGCAACCTAGATATCCATCGGCAGACAAATGGATAAGAAAGTTGTGGTACATATACACAATTACTCAGCTATAAAAAAAACACATTTGAGTCAGTTCTAATGAGGTGGATGAAACTGGAGCCTATTATACAGAGTGAAGTAAGTCGGAAAGAAAAACACGAATATAGTATATTAAAGCATATATATGGAATTTAGAAAGATGGTAATGACGGCCCTATATGCAAGACAGCAAAAGAGACACAGATGTAAAGAACATGAATCATGTCAATGTATGGTGAAAACCACTGCAATATTGTAAAGTACTTAGCCTCCAATTAAAATAAGTAAATTTAAACACACACAAAGAATTATTCTAACACTGTATCTCAGATCAAGTAGGGAGAAGTGAAGATGGTTAGTAGTGTTTTCTAGGAGCACAGAAAAGAGTGAGTTAGGGAACTCCAGAGTGTGGAAGTGACAATGAGCAAAAATATAGGAGCAGCAATGTATGAACTTTATTCAGGAAAGAATGAATTCCTTGTCATGCCTGAAACATAAGACATGTGGAGGAAACCATAAAGAGGAATAATAAAACATCAAATTTGAGCTACTTATTTTAAAAAGAGCTTATTTAAATAAGCTCTTTGAGTAGACCAACCAATGTGTCAAACAAACTGGTTTTTAGAAATAGTCATTAACCTATAAATTACACATGTTCTTCATTTTAAAAAGAAGCAAGGTATTTGAAAGTTAATGTAGAATCTTGATGTGATATGTAATCATGTAGCAAAGATATTGAAACACAGGCATCCAAATGGATTATAAAATCTCGTTAAACTAATTGCATTGAAAATTCTTAAAAAATTAGCATCACCACTTAATTTTATTTTATCCCTAAATCTAGATTTTAACAATTTGTCTGCAAATAAAGTATAAATATGTATATATATATATATATATATGAAATTTTGAGAACTTCCTAAAAACTCTAGTAACATATTTAACACATGACAATAAAATTAAATGATAAATAATTTGGTTCTTATATCTTGCTTTGATCCTCACGAGTTATGTGAATTAAGCAAATTACTTAATACCTCTGGGCATTAGTTTCTTCATCTGTAAAATAAAGTTGTTTTATGGATAATCAAATTATTGATCTGAATGCAATTTGGAAGTGCTATAATCTTTATTCATGTCTTACAGAGTGTGTGTGTGTTTAGAGTGCAATTATTAATATTATAGTAAGCAATATAGCACAAAAACATCACAGTGTTTAACACATGTATGAAACCAGTCAGCCTTGAAATATATAGCAATTGGATAGTCTAGTACCCATCCAACAGGATACCTAGACTGTAGATGAGTTGAGTTTAAAATGGTTATAGGCACAACCTGCATCTGACAACAGTAGTTAGCATGGCCGAGACTAACCTTAAAAGAATTGTTTAGTCACTCAGTTGTGTCAGACTCTTTTCAACCCTATGTACTGCAGCATGCCAGGCTCCCCTGTCCTTCAGTATCTCCCAGAGTTTGCCTAAACTCATGTCCATTGAGTCAGTGATCCCATCCAGCCATCTCATCTTCTGTTGCCCCTTTCTCCTATTACCCTCAATCTTTCCCAACACCAAGGTCTTTTCCAATGAGTCGACTCTTTACGTCAGGTGGTAAGTATTGGAGCTTCAGCTTCAGCAACAGTCCTTCAAATTAATATTCAGGGTTGATTTCCTCTAGGATTGACTGGTTTGATCTCCTTGCAGTTCAATGGACTCTCAAGAGTCTTCTCCAGCACCACAATTCCGAAAGAGCAAATGTTTTATGCTCTGCCTTCTTTATGGTCAAACTCTCACATTTGTATATGACTATTGGAAAAACTGTAGCTTTGACTGTATGGACTTTTTTCAGCAAAGTGATGTCTCTGTTTTTAAACTCTGTCTAGGTTTGTCATGTGGAGAAGGCAATGGCACCCCACTCCAGTACTCTTGCCTGGAAAATCCCATGGATGGAGGAGCCTGGTAGGCTGCAGTCCATGGGGTCGCTAAGAGTCGGACACGACTGAGTGACTTCACTTTCACTTTTCACTTTCATGCATTGGAGAAGGAAATGGAAACCCACTCCAGTGTTCTTGCCTGGAGAATCCCAGGGGCAGGAGAGCCTGGTGGGCCGCCGTCTATGGGGTCACACAGAGTCGGACACGACTGAAGTGTCTTAGCAGCAGCAGCAGGTTTGTCATAGCTTTTCTTTCGAGGAGTAAGCATCTTCTAATTTCATGGCTGCAATCTCCATCCACAGTGATTTTGGAGCCGAAGAAAGTAAAGTCTGTCACTGTTTCCACTGTTTCCCTGTCTATTTGCCATAAAGTGATGGGACTGGATGCCATAATCATAGTTTTTTGAATGTTGAGTTTTAAGCAAACTTTTTCATTCTCCTCTTTCACTTTCATCAAGAGGCTCTTTATGTCCTCTTTGCTTTCTGCCATAAGGGTGGTGTTATCTGCATATCTGAGATTACTGATATTTCTTCCTGGAATCTTGATTCCAGCTCAAGCTTCATCTAACTCAGCATTTCTCATGATGTACTCTGCATATAAGTTAAATAAGCAAAGTGACAATGTACAGCCTAGAAGTCCTTTCCCAGTTTTGAACCAGTACATTGTTCCATGAATGAGGTCATACAAAAAATTTATCATGATACCTAATCTGCTAGGAATGAAAACATGGTAGAACGTACATCAAATATGAGATCATTAATATATTTTTAACAGCGATCAGGTATCGGCAACAATATGGCACAAAATTCTGATAGCTACCAATAATTTGAGAGTTACTCTGTGATCGTATGCGAAGAAGGCAATGGCACCCCACTCCAGTAATCTTGCCTGGAAAATCCCATGGGCAGAGGAGCCTAGTGGGCTGCAGTCCATGGGGTCGCTAAGAGTCAGACACGACTGAGTGACTTCACTTTCGCTTTTCATTTTCATGCATTGGAGAAGGAAATGGCAACCCACTCCAGTGTTCTTGCCTGGAGAATCACAGGGACGGGGGAGTCTGATGGGCCTCCGTCTCTGGGGTCGCACAGAGTCGGACACGACTGAAGTGACTTAGCAGCAGCAGCAGCAGCTGTGATCATAGGATATTATCTTTAGTCAATTCAACAACCTTAAATGATATTTTTTCCCCTATGATTTATACACAAGGAAATTGAAGTGCAGAGAGGTTAAATAATTAAACCAATAAGACGCTAGTATTAACGAGTGTCTCTATGATACACAGAGCTGTATATGATGTCCTGTTCCTTAGTTGCCCATTAATCTCTTACTGACGTGAGAAAAAGGATGGATTTTGTAGAGAAGATGAAATGCATGCTAAAATGGAATGTGACAAAGATATCAATGATTAGATGTCTCTATGCCAAAATTCTTTCTAATGCCATATGTAAATTTTATACATACACACATACGTGATTTGCAATGGTCTTCATATATATATATTTACTTATACAATGACTGTGAATTGCTCTATTTTGTGTTTTGCAGGTGTTGAAATTGCAGAGCTCAGAGGTTACATGACTTGCCTGAGGTCAAACAATATAGTGTGTAGCAGATCTGGGTCATAAGCTAGGATCTCTGAATCAAAATCTAGTTCTTTTCATTACAGCACTCATCAATCCTCAGAGCATAGCTGTCCCCTTAATGGTACCCTTCGATATTTGGTATCAAATCATTTCAGATGCCACATTTGTATTACTACAAAACTATTACCAACATAAATAATTTATCAATTGTCTTATTATTTATTGTTATCTCTTGACATAAATGACAGGGGATATATAGGCATTTGAATTCAGAAATGTCAATAACTTCCTTCCAAAGAGATTGTAATTGATTTTTTCCTGTGTTTTGTTATCAATGTACAGTTAATAATGTATGTCACTCCAAAAAAATGTCTAAATTTATTGAGCTCAGTGGGCTGTTCTCATATCATCAAACTGAAATCTTGAAGTGAGAATTCTGTATTGCAAGCAAGTGCAATGCCTTGTAAAGTTCCTGTGTACATAGTTGTAGGAACTTTATGAGTTCCAACTAGATGTCCTTTACTGTCTCAGACTTAATCTTGTAATTTTTTTCCAAGACAAAACACATTTTAACAAGAATTAATACACAGGAATACTGTAGAATGAGATTTTTTTTGACAATAAATAGTGTAAATACGACTTAGGCATGCATTCATTATGAATGCAATGATTTATATTCAATGTCCATTATCATTAATAGACAGATTTACTTGTGATTTCAGTGTGGAATCTGTAAAGAATACAAGTTTAATAGCAAACAGTGGCATTGATCCAAGTTCAATCAATAAACAACCAAGAAAGAATGGTGTGAGAGTTGGGTTTTCCATTGCAAGATGCCTCTGTTCAGCATTCCAAAATATAGATAATATGTTCCAAGCAGGATTTATATGTTATTGCTCACTCTGGTATACTCTGCAATTTGGAGTATGTAACTTTATCCCTTTTTGGTGTCGTTTTATCCCTTTATGGTATGCCTGCCTGCCGAGGTCCAGCCCCGGCTGATCCAGGGTATTCGAAGGAGAGAGGCTAGGCGACCTATTCAAATGTTAATTAGATATAATAAAGAGGAATAGAATGAGGATAGCTCAGTAGGAAAATTCAGTGGAGAAAAGAAGCTGAGTGGCTTGGTTTACGCGGAAAATCAATATAACCCGTGACACCAGGTTAGCTCTGACCACGGAGGCCGCAGGCGCCCTCTCGAATAGCGGAAGGTGCCCCACCTTAGACACCTTCTTGAGTGGGTCTTAGAAGCCCAGGCAAATAAATGGTCGCAGAGGACATCCGCGCTCCAGATGGACACTCAGCTGGAAGTTAAAGGGAAGAATGACATGGGGAGACCAAGCGTTGGTGAGCAAGGCCCATAGCTTTATTTTCAACAGGGGCTTTTATACCCTAAGTTACACATAGAGGATAATAGGGGATGCAAAATCAGCAGTCTTTGATGCTTATCAAAAACCAGGGTTTCTTTCCTGCAGATTTATCGTATACAAATGGTTTAGGTGATTTACATCATCTTCTGGCCAGAGGCCTATTAACATTTTATGACTCTTGACAAGGACTTATCAACAAAGACTTATTTTCTCTAAGAGTAATTATTTTAAGGTTTGGCGCCATCTTCCGAAGATAAGATTACGTTCCTATAGGGTGGATGTGTAATGGGTTTACAAAGGAAAGAATTTACTACCTTAAGGGTCTAAAGTTACTAACACTAAGGCCACTACTTATTTTTTCTACATACCAACTATATTAATTAATGCACATTCAAGGATACAATTCAGGGGATGTGAAAACTTGGCAACAAACATTGGCTCATCAATGAAATCTTTTACTAGTTTTATTCTGACAGTTTCTAATTCTCTGAGAGGCTCTAAGCTATTTGAATATCTTAAGCTTCCCGTGCCTCTGGAGGCTGGGAGACTGTAAACAATCGTATGCATAGCTGTAGGTGTCCGGGTAAACTTGTCAGGCGAGTTAGAGAGCCATCTGAGGGGTTTGGATTTAAACACTCCTAATAGCCCAGGAACTTTATTAATTGGAGCTGTAAGTTAACTCTTTGACAGAGAGAGTGAGATGGTGGTGGGGGACAGCCCCCAGTAAAGTCAGAGGTGAGAGCACAAAGCAATAAAGTAGGCAGACTCTGGTTTTTTGGGGGGTAGATGCTCGAGAATATCCGGGGGCACTCCCGAGGCTCGATCCCGCCTTTGCGTATGCCGAGCCCCCTTCCTCATGACCTTTGTCACGAGTGGAATGTCTCTCGCCGGCTCCTGGCACCTGCCAATGGTCAAAAGAGCAGTTCTGACTTAAATAAACTATAAAATATAACCAGGTGTTACTGAAGTAAAATATTTCTAGTTCTGAGCCTTTTTCTTTGAAATGTGAAATCTTCATTCATACTAAAAAAAAAAAAAACCCAAAAAGCCCTAAGGAAAATAGTAGTGTTTTCTCAATACCAACATTACTCTAAATAGAAAGATGGACAGAGCTCTTACGATTTCCATTCAAATTGACTATACAACTGGGGAAGGATTAAGATATTATGCACAAAAGGAGGAAAAAGTACTTACTTTGGTAATAGAGTTTTGCTTTGAATAATTTGTATTTTAGCTATGCTAGATGTATTTGGAAAGCTGAAAGCTATTAAAAACATACTACTACTGTATACAATGAAAACATTGTTACTAAATAAAAGATGCCATTTTTCCTTTAAAAAAAAACTTTAAAAAGAAAAAAGCAAATAAAAGAGAACAACAACCTACAGTAAAAGCCATCACTGAGCTCCTTTAATGATGTACAATCTGTTAGCTGTATGAAGACTGTAAACAGACTAATATTTCAAGAAGTGTAGGATGAATCACCCATTTAGAAGCATTGAAGAGAAAATGAAGAAGCTATGAGTGACTTGTGAAGCAATGAATAAGAATGTATTACACTACAGGAAGCCATCAATATTTGTTTATTATGTCAGTCTGAGGAATAAATCTGTTAGCTAATTTGTATTCTCCACAGTTGATTCCAGTGTTCCTGCCTGAGCGTTTTTGTTCCAGAATGAGTGTTGCACAGCTGTTTAATGGTGCTATCAAGAATTCAGAAAGTCATGGTCCCTTGGAGTTAGAAAGGCATTGCAAAGTATGATATCAAACCAGAAATAAATAACATTACCTTCAGACATTCTATACTTCTTTCTTGCACTCTACGGTCACTCTCTGTCTTTTTCTGTCTCTCTCTGTCTCTCCCTCTCCCCCTCATATTTTATATCCTTTAATGTTCTCTCCAGTTTTAAAAATATTTGCTCAGGCAAAAACCAAAATAACTACTAGGTTAAATGGTTAAAGCTCTATTTGTTCTTAATTGAAAACTTTAATTTTTTTTAGGCTTACTTAGGTAATGACAAAGTCAACAGAATAAAACTCAGAAATTAAACAATTTCATATTGATAATAACCAATACTTCAAATTGCTCTTGGGCATATCACAATATAGAGATTATAGCTTATATTTACACATATACCTGTATTAAAGTGGTAGATTTTTTAAAAAATTAATCACATTTAATAATTTTTCAAACAGAAAAGCAACCTAGTTACTGGAGAAAATATATGCAAATTATATAGCAAATTATGAATTAACATAAAAAAAACATAAACAGCTTATACAAGTGTATATCAAAAAGATAAAATCTCAATTAAAAATGGGCAAAAGAACTGAATAGATATTTTTTCCGAAGAAAATATAAGTATAACCAACAGACCCATGGAAAAATGCTCAGCATCACTAATCATTAGAGAAATACAAGTCAAAACCACAATGAGATATCACTTCACATTGTCAAAGTGACTATCATCAAAAGTCTAGAAATAAAAAATACTGTCCAAGGATATGGAGAAAAAGAAACTTTAGTACCCTGTAGGTAGGATTGTAAATTGATGCAGCCACTATGGAAAACAGTAGGAGGTTCTCAAAAAACTAAAAATAGAACTACCAGTTGATCTAGCAATTCCTCTTGGGCATGGATCCAAAGAAAACAAGAACATTAATTTCAAAAGAGTAATGAGCCTTATTGTTTGTATTAGCATTCTTTATAATAGCCAAGATATAGAAACAGCCTAAGGGCCAACCACCAGATAAATATAAAGAAGACTGGCTAAAAGTGAAACTGTTAATTGCTCAGTTGAGTTGAGTTCACTCGCTCAGTCATGTCCGACTCTTTGCGACCCCATGAACTGCAGCACGCCAGGCCTCCCTGTCCATCATCAACTCCCGGAGTCCACCCAAACTCATGTGCATTAAGTCGGTGATGTCATCCAACCATCTCATCCTCTGTCGTCCCCTTCTCCTGCCCTCAATCTTTCCCAGCATCAGGGTCTTTTCCAATGAGTCAGTTCTTCACATCAGGTGGCCAAGGTATTGGAGTTTCAGCTTCAACATCAGTCCTTCCAATGAACACCCAGGACTGATCTCCTTTAGGATGGACTGGTTGGATCTCCTTGCAGTCCAAAGGACTCTCAAGAGTCTTCTCCAACACCACAGCTCAAAAGCATCAATTCTTTGGTGCTCAGCTTTCTTTATAGTCCAACTCTCACATCCATACATGACCACAGGAAAAACCATAGCCTTGACTAGACGGACCTTTGTTGGCAAAGTAATGTCTCTGCTTTTTAATATGCTATCTAGGTTGGTCATAACTTTCCTTCCAAGGAGTAAGTGCCTTTTAATTTCTTGGCTGCAATCACCATCTGCAGTGATTTTGGAGCCCACAAAAATAAAGTCAGCCACTGTTTCCCCATCTATTTGCCATGAAGTGATGGGACGGGATGCCATGATCTTCGTTTTCTGAATGTTGAGCTTTAAGCCAAGTTTTTCACTCTCCTCTTTCACTTTCATCAAGAGACTCTTTAGTTCTTCATTTTCTACCATAAGGGTTGTGTCATCTGCATATCTGAGGTTATTGATATTTCTCCTGGCAATCTTGATTCCAGCTTGTGCTTTCTCCAGCCCAGCATTTCTCATGATATACTCTGCATATAAGTTAAATAAGCAGGGTGACCATATACAGCCTTGAAGTACTCCTTTTCCTATTCGGAACCAGTCTGTTGTTCCATGTCCAGTTCTAACTGTTACTTCCTGACCTGCATACAGGCTTCTCAAGAGGCAGGTCAGGTGGTGTGGTATTCCCATCGCTTTCAGAATTTTCTACAGTTTATTGTGATCCACACAGTCAAAGGCTTTGACATAGTCAATAAAGCAGAAATAGATGTTTTTCTGGAGTGCTCTGCTTTTTCCATGATCCAGTAGATGTTGGCAATTTTATCTCTGGTTCCTCTGCCTTTTCTAAAACCATCTTGAACATCTGGAAGTTCACAGTTCACATATTGCTAAAGCCTGCTGCTACTGCTGCTGCTAAGTCGCGTCAGTCGTGTCTGATTCTGTGTGAGCCCATAGACGGCAGCCCAATAGGCTCCTCTGTTCCTGGGATTCTCCAGACAAGAATACTAGAGTGGGTTGCCATTTCCTTCTCCTATGCATGAAAGTGAAAAGTGAAAGTGAAGTCACTCAGTCGTGTCCGACTCCTAGCAACCCCATGGACTATAGCCTACCAGGCTCCTCCATCCATGGGATTCTCCAGGCAAGTGTACTGGAGTGGGTTGCCTTTGCCCTTGGAGAATTTTAAGCACCAATTTACTAGCGTGTGAGATGAATGCAATTGTATGGTAGTTTGAGCATTCTTTGGCATTGCCTTTCTTTGGGATTGGAATGAAAACTGACCTTTTTGTGTCCTGTGGCCACTGCTGAATTTTCTGAATTTGCTGGCATATTGACTGCAGCACTTTCACAGCATCATCTTTCAGGATTTGAAATAGCTCAACTGGAACTCCATCACCTCCACTAGCTTGGTTTGTAGTAATGCTTCCTAAGGCCCACTTGACTTCACATTCCAGGATGTCTGGCTCTAGGTGAGTAATCACACCATCATGATTATCTTGGTCGTGAAGATCTTTTTTGTACAGTTCTTCTGTGTATTCTTGCCACCTCTTTTAATATCTTCTGCTTCTGTTAGGTCCATACCATTTCTGTCCTTTATTGAGCCCATCTTTGCATGAAATGTTCCCTTTGTATCTCTAATTTTCTTGAAGAGCTCTCTAGTCTTTCCCATTCTATTGTGTTCCTCTATTTCTTTGCATTGATCACTGAAGAAGGCTTTATTATCTCTCCTTGCTATTCTTTGAAACTCTGCATTCAAATGGGTATATCTTTCCTTTTCTCCTTTGCTTTTTGCTTCCCTTCTCAGTCATGTCCAATTCTTTGTGACCCCAAGGACTATAGCTCACCAGGCTCCTCTGTTCATGAAATTCTTCAGGCAAGGATACTGGAGTGGGTAAGCATTTCTTTCTCCAGGGAATCTTCCCAACCCCTGACTGAACCTGGGTATCCTGCATTACAAGTAGATTCTTTACCATCTGACCACCAGGGAAGCCCTGGTGGAATATTACTCAGTCATAAAAAAGAATGAAGTCTACTATTTGCAATGTAGATGGATCTAAAGAGTATTATGCTTAATGAAATAAGGTAGAGAAAGACACATACACTATATTTTCTTTTATATGTGAAATCTAAGAAATAAAACAAATGAAGGTATATAATGAACAGAAACAGACTCACAGATACAGAGAATAACCTAGTGTTAATCAGTGGGGAGAGGGAAGAAAGAGGGGGTGGGATAGGGTATGAAATTAAGAGTCACAAACTATTATGTATAAAATAAGTAAGCAACAAGGATATATATTATACAAGACTTGGAAATATAGCCATTATTTTATAATAACCTTAAGTGGAGTATAATCTATAAAAATAATGAATCACTTCATTGTACACTTGAAACTAGTATCTTGTAAAACAACTATACTGGAATTTAAAAATAAAACTTACATAATTTTTATTACTTTCTAGATTTTAGAAAGCAATAGTGTTCATTTTTATGTTCTGTAATGCCGCATTCCTTTTTTTTTTTTTTTAATTTTCTGATTTTGCTTTTCTGCAAATGTGATCCAAACTTGTGGCCATCTCTTACTTCAAAAGAAAGTTGAACCCTTAATCTCAGCCTTAAATTGTGACAGGAAAGTGACAAGCTGGACTTGTACCTCTTAGTGAAAGTGAAGTTGCTCAGTCATGTTCGACTCTTTGCGACCTCATAGACTGTAGCGTACCAGGCTCCTCTGTCCATGGGATTTTCCAGGCAATAGTACTGGAGTGGATTTCCATTTCCTTCTCCAGGGGATCTTCCCAGCCCAGGGCTTAAACCTGGGTCTCCTGCATTGTAGACAGACACTTTACCATCTGAGCCACCAGGGAAGTCCTCTTAAACTCTCCTTAAATAAATTTGAAATTTGCTCAACCCAGTGTCACAGAAGGTTATAAATAAGACTCTTACTTTAGTTATCACAATATCCTATATGCACTCATAGATTTAAAGGTTGAGATACTACAACCTGGTTTGTGTGAATTTCTTTGTGCTGATAAACTAATAGATAAATTAGTGTCCATCTACCAACAGCTTTTATCATTGGTTTCAAACTCTTGGAAAGTTGGCAAATAAATAATCAATGGAATGATAGATTATTCCAAACAAATTCGGATACTCTTCCCACCCCACCAAAATCTGCTTAACTAAATCTAATAAATGCAACTTCAAAGCTAACATAATCGTATTCTAAGTTTGTCAACCCAATCATCAAGAACTTCTCTTGTCTGAACACATGAAGTTCAGTGCATATTTTTTCCTTCTCCTGAAGAGCAGTAACAAATTTCTTCCTTCCATTCTGATTGCCTGTATGTGCTTGCTTGTTATATTTAATCAAATAAATATGAAATTATTTTTGGTTTGTAAGAAAAATGATTTTATTTAAATTGCATTTGACCTAAGTATGAAAATTCATGTCATTGTACATATATGTACAAGTGTATCTGTATTAAGGAGAATCCCAGGGACAGGGGAGCCTGGTGGGCTTCCATCTATGGGGTCACACAGAGTCAGACACGACTGAAGTGACAGCAGCAGCAGCAGTATTAAAACAGTAGTGTTAATAAAGTAACAAACATTGATTACAAATAAAAATTTAACCAGCCATATTGGTGTTTTCCAGCTTAATCACAAACATTTGATCATTTGACAAGAGCCAGATAATGAATGAGATATATTTTATAATTTTTGTGGATATATATATATTATTAGCTCCATTTTTAGCATGAGAAAAATTCTGACAATGAGTATATGTACTCTGGATATTAAATATTGTTATTTAAAGATGTAGATGAACGGTTTGTATTTTTTAGGACAGATTTTTCCGAGTTGTAATTTACTAAGAATACATATTTCATCTTTCTGGGTTTTTTTAGAGGGGGGGATAGTAAACTGAGCAATTCATTTTTATGAATTGCTCAGTTGAGAAGGCACTGGCACCCCACTCCTGTACTCTTGCCTGGAAAATCCCATGGACGGAGGAGTCTAGTAGGGTGCAGTCCATGGGATGGCTAAGAGTCATGTCACTTTCCCTTTTCCCTTTCATGCATTGGAGAAGGAAATGGCAACCCACTCCATTGTTCTTGCCTGGAGAATCACAGGGACGGGGGAGCCTGGTGGGCTGCCGTCTGTGGGGTCACACAGAGTCGGACACGACTGAAGCGACTTAGCAGCAGCAGTTGAGAAAACAGACAACACATTTCACTCCTTAAGTATATAAAATGTGCCAGCAATCAAGTGAAAATCTCAATTGTTTGTTCACTAGAGATTTATAAAGGTCTTCAGATAGAACTCATTTCAGAATCATCCCTCTGAATATAAGGAAGGTCATATATGTTTTCTGTTGACTTTCACTACTTGCTTTTCATTAATCATCTGGTTCAATAATTTCTAGTTTGTGGCACTATGAAGTTAATTCTTGATTTACTTTGAGGGACTAAAGTTATATGTCTTGGAAAATTACACATCTGAGGCAAATGATAAAATGTGTAATTAAAAGTGAAATAACATACTTTGCAGGAAATATTACATGTTGTAAATTTGTTACACTAGAGATTTAAACAACTTTCTTTTTTTCCAAAAACATTAATATTAGAATTTTCCATTCTAAGCATACAGGCTTAAAGAAATGTTTATACACTGTCGTTGGTTCTGGAAAAAGTTATTCTCTTCTGTCAACCAACTGTACACATCAGATAGTTCATGGCTTACTAATGTAATTTCCTCATGCAATAGCATTAGAGGTGACATGGTTGCACAATTTGCTTCCCTAGAGCTACTCAGGCATGGATTCTTTCCAACCTCAGGTATGTACTGGGCAGAAGGTATATCAAAGTTCAGAGAGTATAAAGAGTCAGGTGAATAATAAAAACACACCATTTAATGTGTGTCTATAGCGGCAACTCTCTATCACAAAGCCAGTGTTCTGAGAGTCAACAAAACTATTTTTCCTATGAGCTTTGACACTTGCTTGAGATCTAGGAAGGAGAGGGACAGCTGTACTTTTGTAGCTTTTGAGGAAGCTTTTTAAAGCATGATAATTTAATAGGTATTGTGTTTTTAGACAATATTGAAATTTTTTAATGGGTGAAGTGCTATTGTGTCTAGGATTTTTTATGAAATAGAGAAGCAAAGGTTGAGGAAAGAATAGAGGTAAAAAATAAGAACAGAGGTAAAAAAGTCCTACCTCTGACTTCCCCAATGCAACTTAGCAGTGCATAACCACTTAGCTAGCAGGTGGGAAGAAAAGAAAAACATGTGAAAAAATAATTATATCAAGAGAAATAGAAAATTGTTTGATTATTACTAAAGATATGTTGTGAAAGCTAACACAGTGGTTATGAAGTGAAAGAATGATTAGAAAAAACAGTGAACTAGAAGTTAAGAACATTATATAGTTGTTCTTAACATATTATTTACACTCACATATAATCTTAAGGATTATAAATAGCCAGGTGGTCTTACTTAGCAAAATTGACTTCCATCTGTTTTATTTAATGAAAGAATAATGGAAATTTAAAAATAGTTCTGCTACAAATTTAACTAATATTTGTATACTATATTACTCTGGATATTTCTAATTCAATAACTGACAAGTATTGAATACCTACTTCATAGTTCTAGGCACTATGCTAGGAACTACAGATATAATATTTGTTGTACTTGTGGTCCAGCAAAAGAGGTAAAATTAAATATGATTCCATATGATATGATAAATGAGAGAGATATGAGAAGTGCTGTTCAAACTTTCACTATGGAAACTTTCAAATGAACACAAAATACTATGCTAAACTCCAATATACCCACTATCCAATTTTATCAGTTATCTATGTGTGGCAAACTCTTGGTTTATTTTTTACTCTATTCTTCCCTCAACCTTCACTTCCCTATTTCATAAAAAGCCTAGACACAAAAGCATTTCACCCATTAAAAAATTTCAATATTGTCTAAAATATGAGTCCTTTAAAAATACAATACTTACTAAATTATCATGCTTTAAAAAGCTAATAGCACTATTTGCATAATATCAGCTAAAATTGACCCAGTGTTTATATTTCCCTGGTTTATCTAAAACAGTATCATTATAGTTCATTTCTTCAAATCAGGCTAAATAAAATAAATTCCTCATATGACATTTACATGTTTGATGGGATTTTCCCCAGCATTTCATAAGAAATAAATAGTAATTTACAAATCTGATGAAAAAAATACAGCAAATGCATATTTAGAAAGTAGATTCAGCGATTAACATCTTAGTTCTATCAAGTATCTATCCATCTATCTTTTTCTGCATTCAATCCATATTATTTTTTGAAGTTTTTCAACAATATGTGACCAGAGTGGAAGATGTAAGAAAGGTTTTAGGAGAGGGTGAGATGTAAGGAGAGAGTAACACGGAAAGTTACAATACCATATGTAAAATAGATAGCCAATGGTGGCAGGGGCCTGGGAGGAGGGAGAAAGATTTTAGGGATAGATGTAGCTGGAGGAGTAGACTGAGAACACATCCCACAAAGAGCTCTGTTCCTTTTTCTTTTCTTTTGGTTAAGAAATATGTACTTTATCTTATGGGGCTTCCTAGATGACACTAGTGACGATGCAGGAGATACAAAAGCAGCGGGATCAGTCCCCAGGTCAGGAAGATTCCCTGGAGAAGGAAATGGCAACCCACTGCAGTATTCTTGCCTGGAAAATCCCCTAGGCAGAGGAGCCTGACAGTCCATGGGACCACAGGCAGTCAGATATGACTGAGTGACTGAACATACATACTTTATCTTAAATTCCTGTGTGGAAGATAGAAAAGGAACCTAGTAAATAAATGAAATGGAGAAGGAAATGGCAACCCACTCCAGTGTTCTTGTCTGGGGAATCTCAGGGATGAGGGAGCCTGGTGGGCTGCCGTCTATGGTGTCGCACAGAGTCGGACACGACTGAAGCAACTTAGCAGCAGCAAACAAATGAAAGAGATAATAGTTATATAGTGATAAATGTTAAGGAGAAATTTTAGAAAGGAAAGTGGAAATAAGAACAGTTGGCAAGTAGCAAGATTTACAATTATAAACAAGTTAGCCAGGGTTGTGTCCACTAAGAAGATGGTATTTGAATAAAGATCTGAAAAATACACAAACCAACAAACAAACAAGGAAGCCATGTGGATATCTGGAAGATAAAGATTCAAAGAGAGAAAGTAGTAAGCAAAGGCTCTGAAGCTGGAACAAATTGACAGTGTTTTATCATTTTAATTAAGTATAATTATACCAACATTATAAGGAAACAGTAACAGGAATAACAGGCAATAAATGAATGAAAAGTCACCCATAGTTCTGCTATTCTTGGAAGTTGTTAGGTAGGTAGAATAGAAAACAGAGTCCAAAATGGCAGTGGCTAAAAGACAAGGAAGGGAAAAGCCTGGGAAAATAGAACAAAGGAAGGTCCGAGGACTGTAGTGAGGACTTCAGGTAGAACAGCACTCCTGGCTAAGCCCAATTTGCATAGGGCAGACCCAGGGGAAGAAAAAAACATATAAAAAGAGGAGCCAAAGGGCTCTCTTTCTCTCTCTCTCTCCCGTGTGCTGGGGTGATTTTTTTCTTCATGTCTTTGGCTCAACATGCCCTCACGCCTCAAAGATGGATTTTCTTGCTATTATCTAAACAAAATAGAGCTGTAGCACTGAACTGTAACACTGATTTGTCTAAGAGCTATAACACGGTCCTTTCGAGACCTGAGAGCTATAACACGGTCTAAGACCTGAGAGCTGTGACATGCCGAGGGGGGCTTTAATGTCCGTCACTCCAAATCTTTGTTCTGGAGGAGCATACACTCACATGACAGAAGTCTAATTATTTTCATGTTCTATTCTTTAATCCTTTTGTTTTTATGCATTGTGTTCAACTAAAATTTATGTGTGTGTGTATATATGTTTGAGAGAATCAGTTCCTAGGTAGGTTGATAAGAAGTCCAGGGTCCCTTAAGCCCAGAACTGATGATTACACAGCAAACAACTCAGTTCCAAGCTCTGCACTAAGGATTATAGAACAGCAATGTATCCTGCTTGAGGACAGTTTCTCCATCCTGAAAACCTTCTGGCTAATCCTGTTACCTTAAAATGTAAATTATGGAGGTGGGTCCAGTAAGATCTTTACAACCTTGAGACATTCTTTTGATTTATTATAATAACTAATTAAAAATATATGGCTGTCCTGCTTAGGCTAGCGCAAGGGGCACTCTCGGTCCTCCTTCTGATGTCTATGTCAGAAGCTTTCTTTGTCAATTTTCTGGTGGCATAGACAGTAAAGCATCTGCCTGCAGTGTGGGAGACCCGGGTTCGATCCCTGGGTCAGGAAGATCCCCTGGAGAAGGAAATGGCAACCCACTCCAGTACTCTTGCCTGGAAAATTCCGTGGACTGAGGAGCCTGGTAGGCTACAATCCATGGGATCGCAAAGAATCGGACACGACTGAGCGACTTCACTTTGTTACTTTAATAAAACTCTGCTACACAAAAGCTCTTGAGTGATCAAGCCTGGTCCCTGGTCCTGAAGCTAAATCTTCTTTGGAGATCTCAAATCCAGCCCCATTCACCTTAAGCTATCATATACATATATATACATACATACATACATATAGTAAATGTTGGCCGTTAATTTATTATAAATATTTCCATGTCAGTGTGTAATCTAAATAATTATTTTAATAGCTGCCACTTATTACATGAATTGAAACATCATGACATTTTTTTGCCAATTCTTTTGTTGTTAAATATTTAAGCTGTATATCTGTTTATTTTTACAAATATAGTGACAAGTATTTTTGTATATTTAATTGCTTTTTATTTTTCTTTTAAAAATATTTATTTTGGAAAAAATAAAAAATATAATTATAGTGTTGAAGGAGTAAACATTGATTGATTTTGCTTTCTCAAAATGTTGTATTAAACTGCACTTCCTAGCAGCAGTATGTGTTTTTATAATTGTCACAAATAGGAATAATCACGTTATAAATTAGAGGATGTATTTTGACCATTTAAGCTCTAAAATGGAATTCTGTTGTTTTACTTTGTATATTTTACTATTATCAAGTGCTAGTATTGTATCATGTATATATACAGTAGTTGTTTCTGTCATATCAATTACATGGCCTTAAATTTTCACATGGTTTTTATTTTTCATTTAAAATATTTTATAAATGTTATTTGCTAAGAAAACTGAAAGAAGAACTCACCCACTGTTTGTCCTTTGTTTTATTTTTGGAAATAAGAGCAGATACGTGTAAAATACACATGAAATTTTAAATATATTCAAATATTATAATTTTCTGATTATCAATAATACATTTTTAGCGTTTTTTAAATTTTGTATTGAAACCCAAAAAGACAGTAAAAACCAACTCTCTTTTGAGAGAGTGGGAGATTGGAGTAAACAGATACAAGCTAGTATATATAGACTGGATAGACAACAAGGTCCTACTGTATAGCACAGGAAACTATGTTCAATATCCTATGATAAACTAAAATGAAAAAAGAATGCATATATGTGTGATTGAATCACCTTACTTTACAGCAGAAATTAACACAACATTGTAAAAAAAAACAAACTACAATTTAAAAAGAAGGGAACTTCTATAAATAACAGCAACAGCCAAAAAAAGAAAAAAAAATCAGCTCTCTTTGTGTTTCAGAAAATAAATGGAACCTGTAATCTCTCTCTTCTTCAATCCCTTCCTTCCTCCACTGTCTATTAAAGAAACAGTAACACCTGCTGACTGGATAGGAGTGTTAGAGGGCATGAAGTTTTTATTAGTATATGGGGGAAAAGAATAATTTCAAACAAGAATGGTATTTGATAGACAAAGAAAACAGAGAATCTCTGCAAATCAGGCTCTGGAGAGCAATGCAGTGAAAATGGGGAACATGTTACATGGACAAACACTAAAACTTCCCAAGTTAAGAATCAGTGACCACAGAATAAAATGAGGTCTGGAGCAATATTTAGGGGATTAAATGCCTTTCATTGGAACTGCTCTATCTGCTCCTATGTTTCCTCAAGGCATTGACACGATATCAGTCTATTTATTTCCTACCATCCTTCATCAGAATGCAAGTTCTCTCAGAAAAGGGCATCACCTGTTTTATTCCAGTGCCTAGGAGAAGGAAGTGGCAACCCACTCCAGTGTTCTTGCCTGGAGAATCCCAGGGACGGGGAAGCCTGGTGGGCTGCCGTCTATGGGCTTGCACAGAGACAGACACGACTGAAGTGACTTAGCAGCAGCAGGAGGAGGTGCCTGGCACATAGTATGTTCTCAATATGCATTGTGTAAATGAGCCAATATATTATGTAAATGAGCCAGATCCAAAAGACTTCCTGCAACTTTCAAACGGTAAAAGTTCTTCTGCTTCTAGATGTATTTTCAGAGGTCTCATCTTTGATATTTTTCTATTGAATTTCATAGGCCTGAGTTCTTTCTGGGAATTCTTTATAGTTAGACTGTCACATCTATATTTCCATGATGCTTTTGTGGTCACCTTTTCTAGAACCTTCAAAGGAATTTGGTGGAAAGTACAACTCATCAGTAGTTCATCAGGACTGTTAGCCAAGTGTTATTGTAATCCCTATGTTCTTTGTTTTAATAATTTAAAATTGTATCCTTGGCCTCTGTGACTATAGTACAAGGTGTTATATTTAATTGCTTTTGTCTTTTGCTTCAGTAGAGTGGGGCCAAGAAGACCTCTATAAAATCCTTCAATTATAAAAATTTTCCCAACTACTTTGAAGGTATACATCTTTATGTCCTACACTTTTTTTTTTTTTTTTTTTAAATCAACAACAAGTGGCAGTTTTGCCTGTGGTCACACCCTGGCCACTCCTGAATCACTGATCAAACTTCAAAAACATAAAAAAGTATGCTGTGCTTTTGAAGTTTGGCAAAGAATGCACACAAACATCCTAAGAGTACCATTTCTAAAAACCCATTTGCTATTAAGCAGTTTCAAATTTTCTTATATTTCTGTTTTCCTTTAAAGAAAACTTTTTTCCAGTCACTATTCTCTTTTGTTTTTGCTTGTACCTAGTTTATTATAAAGGGGGTTTGGGGTCTTACAGTTTTGCTTTTATACATTTATTCCAACATTGTTTTTGTTTTTCTTTTATGCCATGTAGCCAAAGCATTTCTGCTGCTGTGTTCCTGAGTGGTTTTAAATGTGAAGCTTTCAATAATGTTTGTTTAACTGTTCAATCTTCATTTAGACTTTGGATAGCAGCCCTACGGAAGGCCTGGTACAGAGCGATACGGAATCATGCAATCTGATTTAAAATTTTTAATAAAAAGTGAAAGTTAAAACTAATTTGCCAACAAGGGAGAGTAGGAAAGAAAAGAGCAACCCGATGATATTCCTATGTTAGGGTGAATCCAGAATTGTAAGAATGAAAAGGCATGAAGGGAGCAGTATTCTGACACTGCAGAATCCCTCAGTCAAGAGGACTGAGCGAATACAGTGCATCAGAGCTTCACAACAGACCCTAGAGCTGCAATATGAAAGGCTTCCCGACAAAATTAATAAATGGAAACAGCCACCTAGGCAACTGAAGCTCCACATCTTTTACAAGTAGTTATTTAGTTTGGATTTTGCTCAAGAGGGTATTTATTAAACATCATCAGTCTGGAAAAGTCTTATTTTTTTCTTTCCACATACTTTATCTCAGAGAATTCTAACAATACCACTAGGGTATACAGAGTATTACCATTTTATATAAAAGGAACTGAAATTAGAAATATTTTAAATGGCTTGCAAAAATTACACAGCTAGTAATTATTCCAGTTGGAATTTTATTGCCAAATGGTCTGATTCTAAAGCTAGTGTTTTTGTTCTTTTTTTCATTTTATGTGACTTTCCCTGCTGAACCTACAGAGGCCAAAATAAATGAAAAATAAATAACTGGATGTCCATTGTGTGGTTCATAGAAATACTCTTTTAGATAAGAATCAGAGTAAGCAGTATATCAACAAATTATTTTCTGATTTCAGAAAGAAAAAGTGTATCTCAAAACAGTTTATAATGTCACATTTATTTACCTACCCAATCCTGTTCTTGATCTAACTTTTTAATTATCTTTCAGGTAAGAAAGCAACTAGAGTCAACAGTAAATGAAATTAAGCATTATTTTTATTGTAATAAGAGTCCTTATAACACACAATATATATCATATACTTACATATGTACAGGCATGCTTTAAAAGCATAAATATATATATATATATTTCTGAATAAATATATAGACAGATTTTAAAAGAATTTTGCTGTTTAAACTCTTTCAAATATTTCATTTAAAGCAAAAGTGGAAATACACCATAAAATAATAGGCTGTAAAATTACCTGTCTCTTACCATTCCCAGTGTCAGTTATACTCTGACTACTTTTATTAAGTATGTGAATATTTTAAAGTTTTATTTTACGAATACACCTGCATTTAGGTCAAGCCAGCGCAATGAACTGTAAATATTTTCTTTGCTAAATAAAAACAAATTGGCTTTGCATTTATTCTATATTTTCCCTAACTTTCATTCTTTTTCTTCCTCCCTCTCTCCCCCTTTCATATTTTTTGAAAGGCCATCGTGAGACTTTTCATGCATTTTGTGGATTGTATTGTTATCATTGCCCCTATCAATAGGAGGCAACACCTCCTTTTTTGCTCTCAAAATTTCACACATCCAAAATGCCTTTAATCGAAAAAATTTTCCTTCAAATACACTTTACTTACCCTTTAATGTCTGCACCAAATAGTTTTCTACCAGTATTCACTAAATCCAATGCGTACTGAAATATGCATTCCTGAATCTCATTCTTGCCCTCACAGCCTCTTTTTTGTGCAGTTACTAGTATTCTCAATGATTATCTGCACAACAATCGAAATTTATAATAGATTATCAATAGATATGGGCATATGTTCTTTTTATATTTGAAAATGGTAACCATCATTGAAGTCACAAGTTAAGATGCAGACTATCTAGAAAGACAATGTAAGAGTGAATGAGAACACAAATCCCAGAGTCAGACTATTTGAGTTTGAATTGAGGTTCCATCACTTTTAAGCTCTGGAAAAATCAGCAAACCTTGCAGTGCCTTGATTTCATCACTGTGAAAAGGGCATGTGCTTTATACTTACTCCTTCTGTCAATTGAGAGATCAAATGAGCAAATCTAAGTACAGGTAAATCACAACAAGGAGTACTTGACATAAAAGTGCTCAATAATATTAATTTTTATTATTTTGTTTATTTTACTGTTTTTAAATTGATGATTTTCCCTGGATTTATGCAGTCAAATATTATGCTTTATTTTATTAAATTCATGGATTTTGGAGGTGACTTGCTGGAATTAAACCTATAATCTCTTGCTTCCTGGAATCTTATCACAAGATAAGAGGGATGAAGAAAAGGAATGAAACTGTAGAATAAACTTAGAAACTGTAGAATGAACACCATAAAGCCTTGTTCTCATTATTAAGCTAAACTAGGTTTAGGTTGATTGGTGACTGTTGTTATTGGAGTAGTTTTTATGTATGATTTGAAACTTATCTTTAGTCTAAGAGGGTAAAACAATGGTGCTTATTTAACACACAGTATCATGCTACAACTCAAATTTGAAAGACACCAATTAATTATAAGTATTCTTTGAAACAATATATTTAGTTCTTTTATACACCTCATGTTATTAATCAAGCAGAATTTGACACCCTTTGTATAATTGGGAAAAGCAACTTCATTTATATGAATGGAGAAATGAAATTTTAATATCAGAGACAGCCTCCTTTGGTATTCAAACAATATGAGCAATTGTATTTCCTCCATGTGTTGTTAACTGGACACATTTTGTTATCATTCTTAGTAACTGGGAGTAAAGGACATGCTAATTCACTGTACGTTATTGAAGAAAGTCCCCTGCATATCCAACTGTGAACTGTTGATAAGTCATCATATTGGCATAAATAAGTAGGTATGACTGCACACGTGTAATTTATACATCTATTTCTGTGTTTTCTCCTGCCATCTGTACAGTAGCAGGGAAGCTGAACCACATGCCTCAATTTATTTAACGATCATATTTAACTCCCACACTGTTCCCAGGATGCAATAAAAGTATATTAATGATTACAAGGAAAATATTAATAAGGAAACAAATCAGAGAGCTCATGGGTTCAGCCAGAATGAACTTCCTCGTCCATGCCTGCCCATGTGAATACAGATCTGGGTTCAAGCTAAGTTTTCATTACCTTATTTCTCCATTTACTAGGCTGCATGAATACTAATGAAAGAAAGAGGTGTCAAGATAGGTAAACACACAGAATCGAATACATAGAGGTTTTCAGTTATTTCACATGGAATCATAGTGTTTCCAGTCGACACAGTGGTTGGATATTAATAATAAGTATATAAATGATTTAATCATGTAAATAGCTATTATTCAGAGGTGAGGAGCATTTAATTATTTCTGCTGAGTGAGTGGTTTGGAGAAATGCTGATTTCAGTGTTTATGTGTTTCTTGAGAATGAGGCAGGCTGGTTAAAATAAAAACAAAACAAATAATCAAAGAGCACAACTGCATGGGTTATTGGAAGTTGTTTGTTTACTTGCATGCTGATTTACATGCCTGAACAAAATGAAAAAGCCGAGAGTTCAGACCCATTAGAATAGCGCCTTCCTTTTGCAAATAAGCCATGATTATAATATATAGTGATGTGGTGTTGGATATAGATTCTCTGAAATGAAATTAAGTCTCTTCAGGCTCATTTTCACTACTGAATTTTATGGAAGGAAGTGAATTCTCTAGTTGGGCTGTTAAGGCCTGTATTCTAAGGAAATAAATGAATATTTAATGAGTTCCAACCATGTGTGAGGCCTTGTGTTAGGCACTCTGGAAAATAAGAAGTAAAAGACCTCATGCTGATACTCAAGGTAATGAAACAATTAAGAGATATAAACCTGTAACACGAAGTCTTAGAAACAATGGGATCTTTGATCTTGAGCTTGTGTTGGAATCCTGGATCCCTTAACATCTCAGTGAATTAATGAATTTATTAGAGCGCTTTAACTTTCCTGCCTATGTAATAGGAATAATGAATCCTAACTTGCAGGATTTATATGAATATAAACAATTATTTGCATGATGCCATAAGCTAAAAAATGTATTTGCATTTTGCGCATCACCTGTAAATTTCTCTAAACTATAGGTTCATTATGTTATAGGTGAGCTTTTGAAAATTTAGGTAAACGCTAAACTGCAGTGATCAAAAAACCTAAAAATGGAGTGGCTCTAACAGGATAAAAGTTTATTTCTCTAGAGTGGTGGGCAGTATCTGGCATGAGGGCAGACTATGACACATGAACGTCATCCAGGGACAAGTGGGTCTGTTCTAGTTCTTATTGTATCTAATTCCAGCCACTTTGAATGAGAAGAATAAACAAGTTCATGGCAAGTATTATGAGAAAATTATGAAAAAATAGTATTGTGAGAAAAACCTAGAAGTTGGCTCCATCAATTCTTTAACATTCTGTTGATGAAGATTTACTCACATGGCTATATTCAGATATAAGAGGGTCTGTAAAGTGTAATCACAAGCTGTATGACAATATGCTCAGGAATATGGAAAAAAGTAGATTTGGAAGAGCATTAGTTTGCCATATTTGTCCACTCTTTCTCAGTAGTAGTAGAGTTTAATTTTGAATTTTTATTTCAGCTTGTACACAACTCCCAAATTTATCTCTCTAGGCTGAAACTCTCTTCTGAGCTCCATACTGATAATTCCCTCTCCCTTAACTTAAAATCTCCTCTTGTAGGTTTTAAAGACATATGTAACAATCACATCTCAGTCGGTAAAGAATCTTCCTGCAATGCAGGAGACCCTGGTTTGATTCCTGGGTTGGAAAGATCCCTGGGAGAAGGAAATGGCAAACCACTGCAATATTCTTGCCTGGAAAATCCCGTGAACAGAGGAGCCTGGATGGTTACAGTCCATGGGGTCACAAGTGTCAGACACAACTTAGCAACTAAATCACCACCACTAACAATCACATAGTTTATCTCTTGACCTTCTTTATAAACCTGATTATTTTTTTATTGATTCCTTACAGCAGTGGAATAGTCAGTTAAGCAAATCAGACACAAAGGTATTGCCTTGATCAGTCTTCACTACCTCATCTCCCATAGCCAACTGAACACCTTGGAGCTTTAACTTTCTAAATATGACATATATCTAACCTGCCTCCCTCTCTTGCCACTGTTTCCACTCTAAGCCATGGTACCACCATCTCTTACTAGATTTAAAGTGAAGGTGAAAGTATAATCGCTCAGTTGTGTCCAACCCTTTGCGACCCTGTGGACTGTGGCCCACCAGGCTCCTCTGTCCATGGGATTCTCCAGTCATGTTGGATTGTAGACTACTAGGTTCCTCCGTCCACAGAATTTTCCAGGCAAGAGTACTGGAGTGGGTTGCCATTTCCTTCTCCAGAGGCTCTTCCTGACCCAGGGATCGAACCCAGGTCTCTCACATTGTAGGCAGACACTTTACCATCTGAGCCACCAGGGAAGTCCCTGGATTTAAAGTACTGGTTTCCTAAATAGTTTGATCAGGTCAACTTTGCACCTTATCAGTCCATTCTCTACACCTCAGCCAGAAATGATGTTTGTTTAGTTTAGTATTGTTTTCTTTTACACTTAGAAAATACGCCATTTAATTGAAGACCAAAACAAGAATCTTCAATGTCATCCACAAAGTACTCCATGCCCTAGCACTTGCTTGCATATGCAAACTCATTTCATATCTTGCTCGCCTTGCTTTTTCACTTCTCCTATACTAAAGACTCATCTGTTCTCCCTAAGTCCCATGTGCTGTCCTGTGCTCAGTACCTTCAGTCGTATCTGACTCTTTGCGACCCCATGGACTATAGCCCACCAGTATCCTCTGTCCATGGGGTTCTCCAGGCAAGAATACTGGAGTGGATTGCCATGCTCTTCTCCAGTGAAAGTGAAAGTTGCTCAGTTGTGTTCAACTCTTTGCAACTCTATGGACTCTAGAGTCCATGGAATTCTCCAGGCCAGAATACTGAAGTGGGTAGTGGTTCCCTTCTCCAGGAGATCTTCCCAACCCAGGGATAGAACCCAAGTCTCCCACATTGCATGCATCCAGATTCTTTACCATCTGAGGCACCAGGGAAGCCCAAGAATATTCGAGTGCTCCCTTCTCCAGGCAATCTTCCTGACCCAGGAATTAAAATGGGGTCTGTCTCATTGCAGGAGGATTCTTTACCAGCTGAACTACCAGAGAAGTCCTATATGAACAGAAGATATTAATTCATCACATATTATAGGTCTCTTTGAAAATCTGAGTTTCTGTTGCCAACCTGACTGTGGATGGAGGTTTGCAACACTGAACAAGAGGCAGTGATCAAGACCATTCCCAAGAAAAAGAAATGCAAAAAGGCAAAATGGTTGTCTGAGGAGGCCTGACAAATAGCTGAGAAAAGATGAGAAGCTAGAGGCAAAGGAGAAAAGGAAATATATGCCCATTTGAATGCAGAGTTCCAAAGAAAACAAGGAGAGATAAGAAAGTCTTCCTCAGTGATCAATGCAAAGAAATAGAGGGAAATATTAGAATGGGAAAGACAAGAGATCTCTTCAAGAAAGTTAGAGATACCAAGGGAACATTTCATGCAAAGATGGGCTCAATAAAGGACAAAAATGGTATGGACCTAACAGAAGCAGAAGATAGTAAGAAGATGTTGCAAGAATACACAGAAGAACAATACAAAAAAGATCTTCATGACCCAGAAAACCACAATGGTGTGATCACTCACCTAGAGCCAGACATCACGGAATGCAAAGTCAAGTGGGCCTTAGGAAACATCACTACAAACAAAGCTAGTGGAGGTGATGGAATTCCCAGCTGAGCTATTTAAAATCCTAAACGATGATGCTGTGAAAGTATTGCACTCAGTACACCAGCAAATTTGGAAAACTCAGCAGTGGCCACAGGACTGGAAAAGGTCAGTTTTCATTCCATCCCAAAGAAAAGGAATGCTGAAGAATGTTCAAACTACTGCACATTTACACTCATCTCACATGCTAGCAAAGTAATGTTCAAAATTCTCCAAGTCAGGCTTCAGCAGTACGTGAACTGTAAACTTCCAGATGTTTAATCTGGGTTTAAAAAAGGCAGAGAAACCAGAGGTAAATTGCCAACATTCATTGTCATTGAAAAAACAAGAGACTTCCAGAAAAATATCTACTTCTGCTTTATTGACTATACTAAAGCCTTTGACTGTGTGGATCATATGAACTGTGGAAAATTCTTAAAGAGATGGGAATACCAGACCGCTGGAGCTACCTCCTGAGAAATCTATATATAGGTCAAGAAGCAACAATCAGAACCTGACATGGAACAACAGACTGGTTCCAAATAGGGAAAGGAGTACTTCAAGGTGGTATATTGTCACCCTGCTTATTTAACTTATTTGCAGAATACATCATGTGAAATGCTGGGCTGGATGAAGCATAAGCTGGAGTCAAAATTGCTGGGAGAAATATCAATCAACTCAGATACACAAATAATATTACCCTTGCGAAGAAGAACTAAAAAGCCTCTTGATGAAAGTGAAAGAGGAGAGTGAAAATGTTGATTTAAAACTCAACATTCAAAAAACTAAGATCCTGGCATCTAGTCCCATCACTTCATGGTAAATAGATGAGGAAACAATGGAAACAGTGAGAGACTTTATTTCCTTGGGCTCCAAAATCACTGCAGATGGTGACTGCAGCCATGAAATTAAAAGATGCTTGCTTCTTGGAAAAAAATCTATGACTAACCTAGACAGCATATTAAAAAGCAGAGAGATAACTTTGCCAACAAAGGTCTGCCTAGTCAAAGCTATCGTTTTTCCAGTAGTCATGTATGAATGTGAGAACTCTGGTGTTGGAGAAGACTCTTGAGAGTCTCTTGGACTGCAAGGAGATTCAATCAGTCCATCCTAAAATAAATCAGTCCTGAATATTCATTGGAAGGGCTGAGGCTGAAACTGCAATCTTTGGCCACCTGATGTGAAGAACTGACTCATTGAAAAGCCCCTGATGCTGGGAAAGATTGAAGGCAGGAGGAGAAGGGGATGGCAGAGGGTGAGATGGTTGGATGGCATCACTGACTCGATGGACATGAGTATGAGTAAACTCTGTGAGTTTGTGATGGACAGGGAAGTCTGGCGTGCTGCAGTCCATGGGGTCGCAAAGATTTGGTCATGACTGAGTGACTGAACTAACTTGAAAATTTGAATTTCTGTAGCCCAACCTGACTCAGAAGGACTGTCTGCAAGTGAAGTTAATTTAACCTAATGGAGTTATGTTAGGAAGAAGGATAAAGTGTATGTATCAGATAGTCTGTCATAGTAGCCACTAGATACAGATTTTTGTAATCGTGCTTCTCAAAATTCCACTTCAGGATACTCCCTTTTTAATTTTTTTTTTTTTTAACATCTGGAAACATTGATCTTGGTTTGTCGTTAGTTCATTTAAAGGTTGGTGGTTTATATCATTTATCTTAATTCACCCTGCTGGTCTCTGTAACCACTCTTGAACATTATTTATCTTCATTTGATTCACATTTGCTCAGCAGTCGCTTTCTGACATGGCTCTTCCTCATACACTTTTCATTTATTAAGCGGCAGATGTATGACATGGTTTGGTTTAGTCTTTCCAATTCAATTCAGCAGTAGTTGCCTCAAATCATCTTTCTTCATTGACGCATCTTTGTCCTATAGCATTCTCCTTCTCTCACTTGTGTACTTTAGCAATGATCATATAATGGGAACCAATTTCTCTTATCTCCCATGCATTCAGAAGTCATCTGACATCATTTGCTTCTATCCTTTTTGGGTTTGTTCAGAGACTATTTATTTTTATTTCTTTTCTCTCATTGAGAAATTATGTAGTTAATGTCACATGCTAGCCTTTTCTGTAGAACACTATTTCTGATCAAGAAGTTGGTCATTTATTTATGAACACTATTGAGACGTCTCAGCTTCACTTGAGCCAGTGATGCATTTTCATCACATCAGACAAATTCTACAAAAATACTTTAATGCTAAAAAGTGGAAATGAAGTGAACAAGGACATCCTTGGGATAGATTACTTAAGCTGTATTTTTAAAAATATGTTTCCTGGGCAATTCTCTGTATATGATTGCCCCAATATTTGTAGAATCGCTTCTTAATCCTTTACCTCAAAAAAGAAAACAAAGTACAATATTTTGTGAGATTCTACAAATTGTTTAAACCTTCATAATGGCTTTTGCCTTCAGTTTAAAACATCTATAAGTACAAAATGTAGATTTGCCCTCCCACAAGTATTGAAATTTTCTGCTCATGAGATATCTTACCACATATTCTCTCCAATTTCACATAAAGTTTAATGCTGGAAGGCTTGTAGGCAGAGTGAGTGATAGCTTTATGATTACAAGATGGAAACAATATATTCATTTAATAGTGAATGTACATAGTCCTTTGTCAATTTTTACCAAAAACCAGTTCATCTAGTTCATCACAGAATTCAGAAATTAATGTTTCAAAGCCTATTTGACACAGTTTCAAAAAGGGTTAATGTATTTTTGACAAAAGCAACCATTTGCTCAAATCTTTTTCTCTCCTGGAGTTTAACTTAAAATTCAGTTGCATACTTAAATAATCTGTATAACTACATGTTATCCAATAGTAATTTTCAACTAAAACTTAGAATGTTGCAGGAGAATCTACCAAGCAACCTAGATTTTCTGAAATATATACATTCACATATATCAGCTCTAAGATTAGGCTTTCAAATTAAGTAAACTTAGATATGAAAATTATATATAAGATAAGATTCTTAGATATAAGAATTTTGACAATTCTATTTCTGACTGCTTTTGGTGTCATCAAGACCTTTCTCCCTTAGTAATATAATGGCATGTTATGATGCTTACCTGGCTAGATATGAAAATAATGGTCATATGGATATCAGATTTTTTCTTCTAGCCCTCATCAAAGTCTTTAGACAACTGACAAAGCACTGAAATAATAAAACCTTTTCTGGTTCACTGACCTTAGGTAAAGCCTTGATGTTATAATGCATGAGAGCATATCATGAGCACAGAATATATCACTTTGCTTTCATAGACTGATACAGCCAATATAAAAATGAAATATTTGAATATTGCAAATGCAAAACATCTTCAACAGTCTCCTCCTGGTTGTATTTCTCTTGTTTCTCCATAACAATATTTGTTCCATTACATCCTTTAACAAAAAAAGGAATTGAGGCAATAGGAATATTTCTGGTACTTTTAGGGCAATGTATCATTGTTTAACAATTCAGTCTACCACACTGAAAATTAAGTGATATTATCTAGATTCTAGAGTGCCCTAACTTTTAAGGGAACAAACCAAGTTGTCTAGATTCAAAATTAACGTTCACACTGTATTCTCCATGTTCCCCAGGGGAGGGGGATATATTCCCATAGCATATAATATGAACATGGCTCCTAGAGTTGTGGTTGTTGTTGTTGTTGTTGTTGTTTAATGGTGCTGATGTTAAGGTCTAGGTGCATTCTCACACTGTCTGACATTCATAAATACCTGGTTAGTTGTGTGTCATAAATGAGGGAGCAAAAAGCCTTGTTCTCAACAAGATGGAAAATAAAATGTGAAATATGGGAGTAAAAACTCTTCAGCAGTAGAATCCCTAAATCCAAACCCAGTAGAGTCAGAGATTGATGGCAAAAAGAAAAATAAGCACACTTCAGTGAAAGTTTACCCATAGAGCTAAATCTGTTGAATTTAAAGAAGTGCTTTTAATTTTCAGATTATGTCTCTACCTGACTATATATATATATATAGATATATATATATATAGATATATATATATAGTTTTTTTTTTTTTTTTTACAGGCAATAGACCTTGTCTAGTTGGTTTGGGCTGTTTTAATTCAGCCTGTCATAACAGAGTATCATAACTAGGTGACTTATGAAAAATAAACATTTATTTCTCACAATCCTGTGCTTTGGGAAGTTTAAGACCAAATTGCAAGCAAATTTGACCACTGATGAAGCCCTGCTTCCTTGTTGATAGAGGTTCATGCTCTTGCTGTGTCCTCACATGGAAGAAGGGGCAAGGATATTCTCCAGGGTTTCTTTTATAAGGACATTACTCCCATTCATGAAGGCTCTATCATCCTCAACCCAACCCTATCAAAAAATTCACCTCCAAATGCCATCTCATGGTTATTAGGTTTCAACATATAAACACATTCAATCTGCAGAAGATCCATTTTGAAATATTTTGTTAGCTTATGAAATACACACTTTGAAACTGCTGTGGTGAGACACTAAGATTTTAAAAAATTGATTATCATCCCTCATGCAAATTCCAGCCCACTCAACTTCATATTGTTTTCTATTTTAACCATGGAGAAGAGATGAGTGGGGAGAGATTTTTAAATAATCTATTGGTCACTACAATTCATTACAGTTCTCTTTTCCTGTTAGACTCTCACATGGTTGCTACTAGATTCTAATGACAGCAGCAATGGTCATTAGTGATGGTGATTTAATGTATTTCATTCAAATATCTCAAAGCACATTATAGCCATACTAACAGATACTAAGTCAGTTTTAGTGGCTTTATAAGATAATGTTTTGTAGAGGTGAATGCCCATTATTTTAATCATGGCATTCATAATTATAATATTGTCTTTATTTTTTATTGAGTGGTAATATGAAATGGACCAGAAAAATCACAATGTTATTTTCAGTGTTATGTTCATAATGCTCAATTCTGTGTCTTATTGTTTTATATGTACATCTAGACTTCTTAGCAAGATTTTTATTTCCTCAAATGTGAAATTTTTTATTTTTATTTTTTTGTATGTGTCAGCTAAAGAATTCATTTCAGGACTGGTGGCATAAATGGGCTCAAAAAACACTTTTGTATTCTGTTTAATAACAAGGTTAGCTTTAAGAGCTACTTATATTTTCAAAATAAATAGGGTAGCTTTAACCTATTGGGTTGGTCAAAAAGTTTGTTCAGATTTTTCCATAACAGCTTACAGAAAAATCTAAACAAATTTTTGCCTAAACCATTCAGTTCAGTTCAGTCACTCAGTCGTGTCTGACTCTTTGTGACCCCATGAATTGCAGCACACCAGGCCTCCCTGTCCATCACCAACTCCCGGAGTTCACCCAAACTCATGTCCATTGGGTCAGTGATGCCATTGAGCATCACTCTGTCATCCTCTGTCGTTCCCTTCTCCTCCTGCCCCCAATCCCTCCCAGCATCAGAGTCTTTTCCAATTAGTCAACTCTTCGCATGAGGTGGCCAAAGTACTGGAGTTTCAGCTTTAGCATCAGTCCTTCCAAAGAATACCCAGGACTGATCTCCTTTAGAATGGACTGGTTGCATCTCCTTGCAGTCCAAGGGACTCTCAAGAGTCTTCTCCAACACCACAGCTCAAAAGCATCAATTCTTTGGTGCTCAGCTTTCTTCACAGTCCAACTCTCGCATCCATATATGACCACTGGAAAAACCATAGCCTTGACTAGACGGACCTTTGTTGGCAAAGTAATGTCTTTGCTTTTCAATATGCTGTCTAGGTTGGTCATAACTTTCCTTCCAAGGAGTAAGCGTCTTTTAATTTCATGGCTGCAGTCACCATCTGCAGTGATTTTGGAGCCCCCAAAAATAAAATCTGACACTGTTTCCACTGTTTTCCCATCTATTTCCCATGAAGTGATGGGACCAGATGCCTAACCCATTACATATAGACAAATAAAAGTAAAGATTTGATAAATGTATACTTCTATCTCAAAGACTGAAATAGAGAGGAAGAAAGTCATAAATAGATAAATCAGTTTTAGGAGTATAATTTTATAATTGTCTATTGTGTGTTGATGCATTTTAACATTGGGTCAATAATGTTATGATAATTTTATAGTTTAATAAATAAAAGCTAGCCTTATTTTCACAGTATGTAATAACCAGCACAGTATCTGAAAGCTGAGTTTTGTAGTATTTCCAACTGTAATATAACCAAGAAAATGTATTTTTCACTGTCTTAATTACTTTTTCAATTTTTTTCACAAAGCCAGCCTATCCATAGAATGGCATTTATATACGTTTTTCATATTATGAGACTTTTTAACTACTACAGAATCTTCTCTTCGACCATCTGGAAATGTTAAAATCCAAGCTTTGGAAAGAATTCAATGATACTGTTGAGATTTTTCTATAAATTCATTTCTTCACTGCACTTCTTTCTTTGCTTTCTCCTTTAAGTTACTTTAAGAAGTTTTAAAGCTTTTCTTACAATAAATTTTATATCTGACTTTGAAAAGACAAATGTATTTCCTTAAGTATATTGTTACTATTCCTTTGAATGACTTTCTCACATTTGGAAATGATTACTAAAATAATCCCAATGGCTGTTTTATGTAGTTTATGGGCTTGTATAGTTATGTGTTGTGTATTTTATCCATTTTATCTATATAGGTACAAAATACGTTGTTAACACACAAAAGCCCACTTGTTCTATGATCAGCGAATCTAAGACACTGTAGAAAATAGCCATATGGTGAATCTATACCATGAAAGTTATTGCCTTTTCCTTCTTTTTAAAGTTTTCTAAAGTCATTTTCTCTGAATTCTATTTCTCTGAATAGAAAACCACTTATCTCAACCAATTTCTGTGTTCAATATTTATGAGATGAGTTTTCCCCTCTTACTTCAAGGTCTCCCAGATTTTCTAATGACCCTAGTCTGCTGGAAGTAATACTTAATGCCTCAGAGTTTCCTGAGGGGCCCTTTAAGCATTCTTTCCACACGTGAAGAACAGCCCAGGTTTCTTAATGGTGAGCTTGTCACACCAGATTAGCTGAGTTTTATATTGAAATGTGACATTTCTGGGTGTGCTCACAGTTACAAATTCAGTTTGTCCAATTATATCCTGGTAAGAGAATGTGTATTATTGAGCCTTAGAAATAACTGCATCGCCATATGAAGTGAAGGGACTGAATGAAGGCACCCTGTATAAATCCTAGCCAATACTGAGGAATTTTATGAACAGAGTCAAGTGATATCTGCCATTTTATGCAGATAAGCACCTTCAATAGCTCTTTACTTTTTATCAGCAAAAAAACTCCACTTCCAAAAAAGTAGAAGTCATAGAAACTTCCTTAATTTACGTCTCCAGTGCCTTTATTGCTCCTAAATGAGCATTTTTCATCCTGTGATTTCTTAAATTCTGAAAATATACAACCTTTTATCAATGAAACACTTTTTCTCTAGACTTTTATGTGTGTTATTTTCTCTTTTCTATTGTTAAGTATATTTTGTAAAAAATTACTATTGTCTGTGCTTATAAAATTTGGTTCACTGATAATCTGAAATATTTCTCAATATGACAATCATCAATTTACTTCTTTTTTATCAATTTATTTCTTAAATCATAAATATTGTATCCATTTGTTCTTATTGAATTAGAATGAGCTAGTGAATTTTAGCTAGCTATTAAGCCTATTGTCTAAGAAGGTTTTCTTCCCTGGGTGGTAAGTTATTCATCTTATTACTTTATAATTTTTTTTAACACTTCCAGCTTGAACAGGTGTGGGAAATTACTGTTGTACTTTACATTAAAGAAATCTATTGGGGAAAACGTGAATGTATAAAATAAGAAAATCCATTAGAGAAAATTGAAAATGAGCTATAATTTTATTACTAGGAAAAATGAATTTCTGTATAAATATAACAATGCATAATGGAAGTCCTTGGTTGATTTGTTATTTTCAAGTCATAAATTCAGTTGAGATATCAGGCAGTAGAAAAACTGCAAGCTAGAATGACAGATCTTACGTCAACTAAAATTTAATCAAAAGTAAGTATGAAACAACTAAAAAGTCATACTATATGTCATAAAAAATAAAAGTTGAGTTAAATTTTAGAAAGTATTTCTATTATTTTAAAGAAAATTATCATGTTTAGCAAGCTGTCTTTTGTAATTCTTCTTGTAAAATAAGTGAAACTGTGGTGACATCAAATAATTATTATTCTTTTGAGAAGTTACATTTTTAATCTTGACAAGTAATTTTAATATTTATTTTATTTTTTTTATAACCACATGGGCCTTCATTACTGTGTGCAGGCTATCTCTATTTGTGGCAAGTGGGCACTACTCCCGCACTGTGGTGTGTGTGCTTCTCATGCAGGGGCTTCTCTTGTTGGACAGCACAGGCTCTGGAGTGTGCAGGCATCAGTCGTTGTGGCTCAATGGCTTGGTTGTCCCGTGGCATATGGATTCTTTCTGGACCAGCGACTGAACCCTTGTCCCCTGCATTTGCAGGTGGATTCTTAACTTCTAGACCACCAGGGAGTCCTAGGTTTTTTCTGTTTTTAAAATACTACCTTATCAAATTTGTGGGGCAGCCTTAAATTAGAACTAGATCTGCTTTTTAAAGAGTCTCATGAAATGTTTCTTTCAGGTCTGTGTGGCCTGACTTATTTTAACTTTTCTAGAAGGAATCAGGACTCATAGAATCTATACATTTTAGAAGAGACTATAGAGTTCATTTACCTGATGATCTTTTTACAGTTGCAGTCACAGTGGACCACACAGTTTAAATGCCTTCAGTCACACAATCAATAGCAATTGTCTGACTCTCTCATTTTTAATCACTGATTTGTGACCAAATGTTAGCCAAAGAATAGCCTTTAAAATTACATAAAAAATTAAAGTCAATTATAATAGAAAATTTAAAAGAACAAGGGTTTTGTATTAATAGGTGAATATCTAATTCAGCCAACTTTCTTATACATGTATTTAGGTTCATGTATGTTTATATATATATATTTAGGTACATTTATCTGGAGAAGGCAATGGCACCCCACTCCAGTACTCTTGCCTGGAAAATCCCATGGACGGAGGAGCCTGGTAGGCTTCAGTCCATGGGTCGCTAAGAGTTGGACATGACTGAGCGACTTCACTTTCACTTTTCACTTGCATGCATTGGAGAAGGAAATGGCAACCCACTGCAGTGTTCTTGCCTGGAGAATACCAGGGACGGGGGAGCCTGGTGGGCTGCCGTCTATGGGGTCGCACAGAGTCGGACACGACTGAAGTGACTTAGCAGCATGTGGATTAAGAATAGATCTCATTCATTATTATTTAAATTATTGTTTCCAAACTTCTCTTCTATTCATTATATGTATCACCTACCATCTTCACTGTAATATAGTAGCTGTCCTACATGAGTCTTACCATCATACTTCTCAATTCTCAATTTATATCTCATTAATATATATTCTGACCATTTTGGGGCTTGACCAGCGGCTCATGAATCTTTTAAAAAATAATTTATTAGTAACCTACCATGTACCTTACATTGTATGAAGATGCACTGATGAATAAGGTAATTGGACTCCTTCCCACAAAGAGCTAGGGAAGGAATTATCTAGAGTAGGGCAAGAGATTCCATTAACTGATGCCAGTCCTTGAAATGCCTCACTATTTAACATATTACCCCCAAAATATAGCAGCCTAAAACAACAAATATTTATTATCTCTGTTTCTGTACTTTTGGAAATCTAGGCATAGATTAGCTGGGTCTTCCATTTCAGAGTTTCTCATCAGACTGCAATCACAATGGCAGTCAGGTCCGTAGTGCCATCTGGAGGCCCAGCTAAGGGAGATCTGCTTCTGGCCTCATTCACATGGTTCTGAACAACATTCAATTCCTTGTGGTTTGTTGGACTGAGGACTTCAGTTCATCACTGGCTGTGGGATAAAAGCTTCTATCAGTTCCTTGTCATGTGGACCTTTCCATAACGAACATCATAGCAAGGTATCTGGCTTCCATCATGGTGCCAAGCAAGAGAAAAAGAAGAAGATCAAAATAGAAGCCCGACTCTATTTGTAACCTAATCTTGAAAGTCACAGCCTATCCTTTTTGCCATATTCTGGTCATTAGAAGAAAGTCACAGCATCTAGCTCACCCTTTTAGGAAGATTATCAAGAATATTAAAACAAGGAGTTAGGTATCATTCGGAATTATCTTAGAAGCTACTTACCGCAGGCTTTTTTTAAAAAAATAAATATGTCAGTATGTAATAAAATAGTCATATTTAACCAGATTTCAAGTAGAAACCAATATTGTATGAAAAATTGTGAAGGGATTATCATTTTATTCCATGATGTATATCATTTAACAAGTTAGCCCGCCAATATTTCATGGATCAGGTATGAAGACAAGAGACTGTGGGCTCAGAGAGTAGACTAAGGACAGTTTATCACTTGAAGTAGAAGTGCCAGAGCACCAGCATTTTTAGTATTGTTTCATCAACCCAATCATTGCTAAAGTGAACAAACAGCGCCAGATTACTCTTGCACATGCAGTGAATTGAATTATAGGTAAGGAACCCTGAATTTAACAAGCCTAATATTTTATATTTAACAGTAAGCATACCTGCTGTTTGCTCCAAAGACGGATGCTATCTCTGCATCTCAGGTTATAAGCAAATGTGTTCTTTGCTTCAGAGAAAAACTCTGTCCTCCAAAGTTGTTCACAATACAAACCTTCTTGAAAAGATAGTTGAGAATAAAGGGCAATGAGTATCTCTTTCACTCTTAAGACATGCTGACATATGATTATCTCATAGATGATCGTTTCTCAACATACCGGTTCTTTCAACACAAGTAATTTAATAAGCATTGATGTAGGTATTTGCTCACAAAATTTATAATCTAGAAGTTTTCAATCTCTATTTTGTATGGTTCCAAGGGCCTGTGGTGGTGCCTCTGAAGTCATTGTAGTGATTGGTAAATTTAAAAAGAAAAGAAACCTTTGCTTCAGATATATCTCATTCTTTTTTAAATTTTAGAGTTTGAGGTAAGAATGTGATCTTGCTGAAATGTAAAAAAGAAGTAGAGTAGCCTAAAGTCAATGAGGTAAAGATAAACCCCGATTATAGGAATTTACCACAATTTCTTGAGAATTTATTCCAGAGAAACAGATTAGAAAAGAATAAAGTCTTTGAAAGCATGCTCAGAAGGATTTGCAACACGGTACATGTTTATATCTTGGAACAACCAAGAAATTTCACCTCTTAATTTTATAAGCTCATTTCACTTTGCAATGTTTAGTGTGAGATACTGATTAGAAAGGTAAGAAATGACAAATCTGCTGTGTGAGAGGAGGAAAAGACATTTTTGCTAACTAACAGAAATAAGAGAAGTTAAGTCAGTTAATTCCAGAGAAAACATATAGGCCAAAAGAAACTATGGAGAAATGGTAAATACAATAAGAAAGCAAGCAAAACTGAAATAGTTTGCATAATTTTAATCACAAAGTGAGAAAGACCAAGAAATAGTAAAAATCTGACCGACTAGAGTTAACAACTAGAGTTAAATCTAAATTAAGGCTATACTGTGCAGACTCATAAGAATGGAAATATATTGAGGAAAATGCTATGCAAATGAAATAAAGAGTAACTAGAAATGCTGCTGCATACACTCTAGTTAGCTCCATCTTGGGTGAAAAATCTGGAAAGGAGTTTTAAAGGGATTTATGCTCTACAGAAAAAAAAAAAAAGGTATCTCAAAGGAAAAGTATTTGAGGTGGATGCTTGGAAGTGATTTTATGTCTACGCACTCAAGAGAGATACTAGTGATTCTTTACCTATTGCTTTCCACCCTCACAATGGCAAGTTGGAGTAGGTAATAAAGGAGGAACTTAAACTTTCATGTAGTTTCTTCTCTGCTTTTTGATACTATTGGAGGCCCCACATATGAGGAAAAGCTTAAAATCTTTAATTTAGTACTCTACATAAATTGGACTGGGACTGGTACAGGAGTCCAGGCAGCTTACTACTTAGAATGCTCTCTTTGTTTGTATCATCTCCAAGAGTGTTAAATGTTGGTCCCTCGTGTGTGTGTGTGTGTGTGTGTGTGTGTGTGTGTAAACCATATGTTAAAATTTTAAATAATATAAGTAAAGCAATAATCCCTTGACTACCACATTCCCATTCCAATATCATTTCTGTTCTCAGATACACATACTATCAGTTTTGGTATTTTTTTGATATCTATAAACCGGCATTTATCATCATGTCCATGAATAGAAAAGAAATTATATACAACAGGGATTAGAAATCTTTAGCCTGGTGGTCAAATCTTGTTGGCCTCCTTTTTGTTTACTGCCTGTGAGCTAAGGTTGGTTTTTGCAGTTTTTAAATTGTTACTTTTAAAGAATTATGTAAGAACCTACCTATATGACAGCCTCGATTTTTGTCTCATGATCTGAAAAGTATTAAATATTTGCTATCTAGCCCTTGAAGAAATGGTTTGTCAATCTTGGATATAGAATGAATTATTTTCTAAAATATCTTAAAATATATACAAGAACATTTCTTGGGGATCTGTCTGTGAATCTATCTTATAGCTGAAAGATGATATTGCATAGTATGGGTTATTGCTTTAAATTCTATCAAGACCACACATGTCTTTATAGATATTAATGTTAACATTTTTAACATTAGAAATAATACTGAAATGCCCAAACATTTTGGTGCACAGGGGCAATTATTTGCTCATGAATGTTTTCCATTGATATTAAAAATAATGTACTTAGAATGTCTTCACGAATTTGAGGTCATTTCCCACTTATAAGATTTTTACCAAGCTCTTGGTATATTACTATAAAGAGAATTTTCAATTTTAAACATAACTACCATGTAGACCATACTCGCATCAGTAGGCATAATACACTTTTCCCATAGGCAATGCTGTAAAGTATGACAAATTATAACCACAAAAGTATTTGGTGAACACAGAAATAAAACAAGGTGCATCAGTTATGTGAACTTAATGTTTAAAAGCATCAAAATAATTCAGCCTTGTGAAACTATTCCTAAAATTAGGACAGTCTTGTTAATAAACCATCAGATTATAGGCAGCTATGTGTGTGTATGTGTGTTAGTTGCTCAACTGTGTCTGACTATCTGCAATTCCATGTACTATAGCCTTTCAGGCTCCTCTATCCATGGAATTCTCCAGGCAAGAATACTGGAATGGGTACCCATATTCTTGTCCAGTGGATCTTCCTGAAAGCAACTGAATACAGGTGTCCTACATTGCCAGCAGATTCTTTACCATCTGAGCCACACTTCTTTTAAATAGGCTAGTGATTCTCATTTTCAATATATATAGTTCTACCTCTTTATATTGGCACATGATAAGAATACACATAATTTTTGCTCTGTGTTTACATGAATATATTGTTTATTTTTGAGATTGATATTTGGTGATGCATGTTTACAGGAACATAGATTATAGAAGAATAAATTAAATTTGATTAATTCAAATAATCAGTTTATATGGGAAAATAATATAGTTATATTATCATGAATTCTTAGAAACATATATTGACCAAATTTAAAATACTATAGCTAATATGGAGGGATATCAGAGTTAATCAGAGACAGGAATATGCAAAAAAAATAGTATATTTAAAAAGATAAACTGTGCTTTTAAAACAATATGTGTAAAATATACTTTTTTGACTAGCTTGCAAAAGTTTTATCAACAGAATGTAAAATATATATATATAAAGATTGAACATTTTTATCTTGTTCTTAGATTTCAATGTATATCAGAATTACCTAGAAGGCCTATTAAAACTTCTGTGCTCCATCCCCAGAGTTTCTGAATCAGAACATGTGTTTTTGTGTGTCAGTTTGACTGTGATAAATCACCCACACTCCAAATTCCTTTCTTGTAAGTTTCTGGACAGGTGGCCTATACAAGATAGTCTTGTGAGAGTTGGAAGAAGGAAGGGAATCACAAGCCATTTTGTACCATAAGTAAAACGTTTACCCAGTCATTCCAACACAACCTAGGGGCTACAGTGAAGGGGTTTTGAAGATATAATTAAACCTCTAAAAAGTTGACTTTAAATTATCGAGATTATCTTGGATGCACCTCAACTAATTCATTGGAAGGCCTTAAAAGAGCACTTAGACCTGAGAGAGAGACAGAGACAGAGAGAGAGGGAGAATGAGAGAGACTTTCACCGAAGACAGCCACTTCAGCCCATGTTCGTGGGATTTCAGCCTCTTTGTGATCTTTGCTTCTTAAATGCCTACCATAAGAGCTTTGGACTTACTTAGCCAACTCTGACATTTCTACAAACCAATTTCTCATATTAAATTTGTCTCTCTATATTACATGTAATATGTATATATACCCTGATTCTCTGGTTAAGGAGTATATGTATATACATACATGTGTGTATATATGTATATGTATGTGTGTGTATATGTATATATACACATACTGCTGCTGCTGCTGCTGCTAAGTCACTTCAGTTGTATCTGACTCTGTGCGACCCTATAGATGGCAGCCCACCAGGGTCCCCGGTCCCTGGGATTCTCCAGGCAAGAACACTGGAGTGGGTTGCCATTTCCGTCTCTAATGCATGGAAGTGAAAGTGAAGTTGCTCAGTCGTGTCCGACTATTTGCGACCCCATGGACTGCAGCCTACCAGACTCCTCCGTCCATGGGATTTTCCAGGCAAGGGTACTGGAGTGGGTTGCCATTGCCTTCTCCAATGATAAAACTAGATAGCATATTAAAAAGAGACATTACTTTACTGACAAAGGTCCGTATAGTCAAAGCTATGGTTTTGCCCGTAGTCATGTATGGATGTGAGAGTTGGACCATAAGGAAGGCTGAGCACCAAATAATTGATGCTTTTGAACTGTGGTGTTGGAGAAGACTCTTGAGAGTCCCTTGGACTGCAAGGAAATGAAACCAGTCAATCCTAAAGGAAATCAGTCCTGAATATTCAATGGAAGAACTGATGCTGAAGCTGAAACTCCAATACTTTGGCCACTTTTTGCAAAGAGCCAACTCCTTAGAGTAGATCCTGATCCTGGGAAAGATTGAAGGCAGGATAAGGGCCAAGAGAGGATGAGATGCTTGGGTGGCATCACCAACTCAATGGACATGAGTTTGAGCAAGCTCCGGGAGATGGTGAATGACAGGGAAGGTTGGTATGTTGCAGTTCATGGGGTTACAAAGAGTCAGACAAGACTGAGTGACTAAACAACAACAATTAAAGAAATTAGTTATTGGGATGGATTTGTGTTAGATAATGTGGAAAATCTTTTTCAATTCTGAATGTATGATGTAAAAGAACCAGTCTAATTCTTTCATATTATTCTTTCCTCTGTTCTCAGAATATATTCCTTTAACTGTTTGATTTTATAAGCAGTCTTAATTTTATAAACATGATTTCTCAGTCCCTTGTTACTTGGATAAATGTCAACATTTTATTTTTTTTAATAACACACATTATAATTTTTCCTATTATGGGACAATCCAATGAAGAAATTATATAATCAGATAATTTAGACCTCAGTTTCATTTTTATATTAATATATGTATTTTTGCAAAAATTGGCAAGGGTGCATACAAGTGCCTAAAAGAGTCTTTAGTATATGTACATGTTTGCAGAATTAACAAGGAGAGTGAAAAGAAAGGATTTCTAGGATCTAAAATATTACTAGTGAATAATGTCATCCTTATCATTAATCCTCATCTGTTATGTCATGTTTGCTCTCCATCTCATTGGGTATCAGGTGTGATGTTGAAGAGTTTCAGTACATTAATTCACAACTAGTGACTACTGGTGGCAGGCAGATTAGCTTATTCTGTTACTATTTATTAACTCTGTTAATTGGTTGACAAATTATTATTGACTACCATTCACACAGTGACAGATGACCAATAAGATGTTAAATAGCACTTACTGTACTGTTTTTGAATTCTTAATAGTTGATACATTTACAAAAATTTAAATTAAAAAACATTCTTCTTTTAAGGGGGAAAATGAGTTGTGTTATAAAATCAAGGTATGAATAATTTTAGTATGAAAATGAAGCCTCATTTAAAATAGAGTAATGATGACCAAATTAAGTTTAAATGCTCACACAATTAAAGGTTGTTTTCAGAATCTTGTGTGCTTCTCTGATAATGAGTATATTAGAAGAGTGTTCTAGTAATCAATATCATATCAGTAAGAGACAAAACCTGGGAAAGGATCCAAGGTTAGTGGAACAGTTCATAGTCTGTTTTCTGAATGGAAAATGTTTTCTGAATGGAATAATGAAAAAGACAAATGTGAATGCATGTTCTTTTCCAGTGCATTTATGCATGTGAAATTTCAGTAGACCTTGAGCAAGAGAAAATAATGAAATATTTCATTATTTTCACCTTTAAAGTTTGCAAAAAAGTTTAAATTTCAAATATTTTCTTATTTTGAACTTTTTAAAAATTAGAAAATATAATATGGAATGACCTGAATATGGAGAAACTAATCCTGAGAAATGAGGATGACTATTGTGTAAGAAATAAACAACAAAACTTATTTCCAACTTTCCTTCAACTCAGCTTATATCTGTCCTATTCACCAGTGCTTTCCAATATTAATTAATGAAAGCTAATGTGACAAATAAACCTCAAAATTGTATTGACTAACACATTGCAACTAATTTCTTACTTGGATGACAGTTCTGATGCAGGTGTTCCTAGACAGAATGTGGCTCTACTCAATTTGAAGATTTAGGAATTTAGATCTTTTCATCTCTGAACTTCCTCTCTTAAGTCTAGCATTCTAGGGTCAATTGTGCTCAGGTAGAATAAAAGGAAGAATGAGGGAAGAGAAGGCTTTCACACTTCTTAACCTTGTAACAACAGAGGTGACATATGCCACTTTCACTTATATTCCATTGGCAAGAAATAGTCTTATGACTTCCCTTAAATGCAGCTATGCTATGCTAAGTCACTTCAGTCATGTCTGACTCTGTGTGACCCCACAGACGGCAGCCCACCAGGCTCCCCCGTCCCTGGGATTCTCCAAGCAAGAATACTGGAGTGGGTTGCCATTTCCTTCTCCAATACATGAAAGTGAAAAGTGAAAGTGAAGTCGCTCAGTCATGTCCGACTCTTAGCTACCCCATGGACTGCAGCCTAACAGGCTCCTCCATCCATGGGATTTTCCAAGCAAGAGTACTGGAGTGGGGTGCCATTGCCTTCTCCGTTAAATGCAGCAGAGACTGGGAAATGTACTTTCTGTCTGGGCATCCAGTTCCCAACCACTACTTCTGTGGAGAGCAGCAATGATGAGGTTGAGATTTGTTTAGACTGCTTTCTAGGAGGGAAAATGATCATTGAGGTGAAAGATCATCCATGCAGATCGTGAAGTTTTCACTCTTCTGTATATGGCAACAAGTAGAAGCACAGTGCCAGCTGCCTTCCTGCTTCATCACACCATAGGACGCTTCTTAAGCTCTGCTTCCTTGGTCTAACAAATTCTTACTGAAATCTAACAACAGGACTACAAAATTCACATGACATACAACTGTTTGGAATACCCTCTATTTAAAACCCCCTAAATTCTCTTGCATTCCATGAAGCTTTTCTAAAGTAACTGAAGCTACTACTCTTCTGTTACCTTGTATTTTCTAAAATAATCTAATTCGAAACAACATCTTCTAATTTCTCATTGATTTATAACTAGCAATGACTCTGTCTGAATTGCATTTAAAATTTATATTTCTGTTGTAATTTGTTCCCCACCTCACTCTGTTCATCAAATATATTTATAAGCATATCAAGAAATATCTATACATTGCAGGAAATGGCTTCTTCAAGAGAGCTTTCAGTGAGTCAAGCAAATGTTTGAGAGATTGGCTCTATTAAAATATATCAAATGCTTATTGGTTCAAATAATAATAGGGGGATCAATGGAAGAGGATTGGAGAGAGGTAGCTTTTAGTGTAATATGAGCAGACTTCTAGAGAGGCAATGGAGTGTAATGGAAAGAACACTGTACTTGGAATCCAAATACCTTCGTTTGTTCCTACCATAATACTTAATGGTTTTGTGGTTTGTGGTTTTAGACACATCACTTACTCTCTCTAAATCTTGATTTCAACATGAATAAAATGAGAATTCTTAATAGCAATCTTTTCCTATAACAGTTTATATGAATATGAAAAATAATGTCAATGAAGGTGTCATAAATTTCAATATTCTGCTTGAATGCATTATTATCACTTATTGGAACTATTTCATCATAGAACAAGACATTTCATAAAGTAATAGATTCTCTCTAACTTGGGCCATTGTGCTTAAGCACAGTGGGTCTGCAAGTTTGGTCAAGTGCCCACAAGGATCTCCTCAAACTGTGAGATAATCTGATTTTATTCAACTGATCCTCCTCATTTTGCAGATGAGGAAAGGAGAGAAGTGAAGACCCTTATACAAGCGTAAATGCATGACCACAGCACTCTTATCCTAATACCAGCATACTCTGGAATCATATGAGCTTTGGCTTTTGCTCTGTCTGGGCTACCTTTAGCCCTTTCAGTCATTTTTTTAAAACTTAAGTCCATTTTGATTGTTGTTTTCTTGCATGATGTGGCCAGCAAATGCTATTGACTTCATAAAACATAATTCCTCCATACTCCAAAGACATCTAAATAATTCATTTGTGAATATCCTGATGATTCAACTGATTTTGAAAGAGAAATTATTCACATGACTGTTTTACTTGGTACCCAGCTTCAATAGGTTTTCTAGCTTAAGTTGAACCTGGTATTGTTATCAAATAATTGAATTATCTTTGGTTCAGTTTAACTTAATACATAAACTAGCTCTATGAAAGAGTAGAATATTACAGAATGATTTTATAATAAATCAGAATGCCTGACTATATAATTTGAAATCAAGAAAAATATATTCTTAACACTGTGGCATCTATAGCATTAATATGTTTAGAAGTCTAAAAAGTGATATTTCGTAGTGTCTAAGGACACAGTTTTCAATTAAGTAAATTTTTATCAGATATTTTTATTCTTTGATTGCTTTATACTGTGTAAACTAATTCAAAATGAGATGCGATAGGGACACAGACGTAGAGAACAAATGTGGACACCGAGGGGGCAAGGGGTGTGTATAATGAATTGGGAGATTGGGATTGACATATATACATTATTATGTTTACCATAGGTAACTTATGAGAACCTACTGTGTACACAGGGAACTCTACTTGGTGCTCTCTGGTTACCTAAATGGGAATGAAATCCAAAAAAAAAGAGGGGACAGATGTACACGAATGGCTGAATTTACTTTGCTATACAGCAGAAACTGACACAGCTATGTTCAGAAACTATGTTGTTGTTTAGTCACTAAGTTGTGTCGTCTAACTCTTTCGCGAATTTACAGACTATAGCCCACTACACTCTCTGTCCATGGGATTTCCCAGACAATAGTGGAATGGGTTACCATTTCCTTCTCCAGGGGCTCTTCCCGACCTAGGTATCCAACCCACATCTCCTGCATTGGCAGGCAAATTCTTTACCACTGAGCCAATCTGGGAAGCAAAACCAGCTATACTCAAATATAAATAAATAAATAAAATAAAAAAGGTGAGAGGGGTTTCTTGCTAAAATTAAGTAGTCTAATATGATGGTGATGATGGGTGAATAACTATGCTATGCTAAGTCACTTCAGTCGTGTCCGACTCTGTGCGACCCCATAGACGGCAGCCCACCAGGCTCCCCCGTCCCTGGGATTCTCCAGGCAAGAACACTGGAGTGGGCTGCCATTTCCTTCTCCAATGCATGAAAGCGAAGTCACTCAGTCGTGTCCAACTCTCAGCGACCCCATGGATTGCAGCCCAACAGGCTCCTCCGTCCATGGGATTTTCCAAGCAGGAGGTACTGGAGCGGGGTGCCATTACAGGCTTATTCAGTTACTGATGATTTGGCCTCTCAGTTTGTCATCATATACCTTAGCATGGTTCAAGTTAATTTGTTTAAAAAATCTGCTTTGGAGACATGAAATTACTTAATTTTCTCTGATATTGTTTGGTTATCTTTGCTGATGTTATTGAGTCTGTTAAGTTGTAGATATCCCCCTTTCTCTTCATTCTCACCATTAAACTGTTCTGGTCATAAAACCTCTGATTTTGAGAAATTAATTTTATCATATTATTCTAAATGTAGAGAGGAGAACATTATGTAATTTTAATTAAAAAAAAACACAACATCATGGTGAAGATAAACAGTGGAATTATAATATATTGATTTGTTTTACCAACAAACCATAGTTGCTAGTATTGAAAAATAATATAGTTAGAATGTGCTATGGAGAAGGCAATGGATTTTCCAGTACTCTTGCCTGGAAAATCCCATGGAAGGAGGAGCCTGGTAGGCTGCAGTCCATGGGGTCGCTAAGAGGCGGACACGACTGAGCGACTTCACTTTGACTTTTCACTTTTCATGCATTGGAGAGGGAAATGGCAACCCACTCCAGTGTTCTTGCCTGGAGAATCCCAGGGACGGGGGAGCCTGGTGGGCTGCCATCTATGGGGTCACACAGAGTCAGACACGACTAAAGTGACTTAGCTTAGCTTAGCTTAGCTTTAGAATGTGCTATAACTTGCATATTGAAAAAATATTTAATTTCTGTAGGTTTTTTAGTGTTGTTTCTATTCCATTGAAAACTTCTTCTAAGCCTTGGAAAACAGGAAAAATATTGCTAGGTATCTTGTATGTGATTTTAGATATGTGATATTCTATGGGGAAATATTAATTTTTCAAGGATATACTTTTTTAATCCTTGCAAATGAAAACAATGATTGTCACAAAAAATTTATCATTTTACTTAGAAAAAATATTTTTGTGCATGTGTCTATCTGTGAAATTAGTCATCAGTACTTTTGAGTTTTGCTCATTTGAGATATTTTATACATACAGCAGCGAAGTGCTCAGATTCTTTCAATCAATATATAAATAATTCCATTGCTACTACAGAACATCAAAACTAAAGTTTTTATCTCTATGAATTGAGTGAACTTTTGCTTATCTTGCAAAATACTTAATTTTTTTTTTTTTTTTTTTTGGAATCTGTATCTCCAGTAGGATTCTAGGCTTTGGAGATACAAAGAAAAGATAATCCTTAATTTTATATATATATATATATATATATATATATATATATATATATATGATTATATATATAATCCTTAATCCTCTTTCCAACAAAAATTGGAAAGAAATAACCATTTATTTATATAACACATAACTATTTATTTATATCATTTAGTATGTGTGTGCTAAGCTGCTTTGGTTGTGTCTGACTCTTTGTGACCCTATGGATGTAGCCTGCCAGGCTCCTCTGTCCATGGATTCTCTAAGGAAGAATACTGGAATGGATTGCCATGCCCTCCTCCACTCTTCCTGACACAACAGATATCAAACCCAGGTCACTTATGTTTTCTGCATTGGCAGGTGGGTTCTTTACCACTAGAGCCACCTGGGAAGCCCATTATGTAGTATAGTATTTATATTATCTAAGAATTTGATAAGTCCCATGGAGGTGTACATGGTGATACTGATGTAGGGCATCACATTATAAAACAGGTGAATGGAAATCAGTGGGGGCTTTATAGGTTTTAATTTAAAGAATGAGGTTGAATTTGAAGATGGAGAGGATAGAAAGTGGAAACAATGAGATAAGGTAGAAAGGACATCATAATCTATATACACAGGGGCAAAGGCAGGAAAATAAGACTTAGGATAGGTCTATGGGACACTAGCTAGCAAACTAAAGCAAGTCAGTATAGCAGAAATGTAAATTATGGAATATCTGGATAATTTTCTTGTAGGTTTTAGACATATGTATTCAAAGCTTGTAACCTACTTGAAAGTGTTTGAACATCTCATCACCCAATCTGCAGGGGCATTCTCCTTTTCTGAACTTTGCCAGTCATTACTACATATTTAATCAGCTTGTCAATTATACATGAACTTCCCTGGTATATTTCTAAAGTTCCTTTGATTTTTCTTAAACTACAAATTTCTACTATAACTTTACTTTTCAGTTATAAAACCTCTTTAAAAGCAACATTTAAATATAATAATAACCATGTCTGCCCTATACTGAATACATGCCTTACATTCAGTTGCTATTTGGTAGTATTTTCTCATTGACCTATGTATTTCATGCTAATATTTGTTTTGGTCTGTTATTCCCAAGTCACTACCTCTGTTATAGGTTTACTGTGTCCCTCCAATGAAGATATGTAGGCATCTTAACCCCTAGTGCTTCTGAGTGTGATCTTATTTGGAGATAGGATCTTTAAAATGGTCATCACATTAAAATGAGTTCATTAGAATGGTGGTGGTCGTGTTTAGTTGCTAAGCTGTGTCCAGCTCTTGTGACCCCATGGACTGTAGCCCACCAGCCTCCTAAGTCTAGGACATTTCCCAGGCAATAGATCTAATTCAAAATGACAGGTGACCTTATATAAAAAAAAGAGAATTTGGAAACACAGAGAGAATAACATAGAAGAGGACAGTATAAGGAGACACAGAGACACAATGAGAAGGTGGCCACCTCCGTGTCAAGGAGAGAATCACAAAACAGGGTCTTCTTCATAGATCTCAGAAAGAATTAGCCCTGCCAGCACCGTGCTCTCAGGATGTCTAGCCTCCAGAACTGTAAAATGATACATTTCTCTTCTTTATGCACCCAGTGCATAATAAAGTAAACTGAATAAAGTAAAGTGCATAATAAAATAAAGTATTACAGCAGTAATAAAGTAAACTAATACAACCTTTTAAATGACTTTACAATCTTGCTGAAATGCTTTCACTACACAAAACAAAACTATCTTATAAGGAGTAAGGTTTGTTGAATGCCCCAGATTCCTAGGCACACAGAAAATTATTCATCCTCTGCTCCAATTGGTGCTGCAAAATCTGGACCATGGGTGTGACTGCTGACTTTACATATCAACTTGACTGGCCACAGGATGCCCAGATTAAACATTATTTCTGAATGTGTCTGTGAAGATGTTTTCACATGAGATTAACATATGAACCAGTGGACTCCATAGATTGTCCTTCCCAAAGTGAATGATCATCATTCAATTTGCTGAAGCCTTGAATACAACAAAAGGCAGAAGAAAATTATTCATTTATTCTATGCTATTGGTTCTGTTTCTCTGGGGAAACAATGAGTGATAAATGGGGAAAGTGTCAGTATGTACTTTACCATTTTAAATATGTCTTATGCGAGTAAGAGAAGTTTTATAAATACCTAAAAGGTTATTTGTTGTTCAGTTGCTAGTTGTCAATCATCTCTCAATTACCCATGTATGAATTATTCAGAGCTGTTTAATCTCAGGCTGATTTCTTTTTGCCTCCCAGCACACACATCTGATGTCACTCTCTGTTCCATCAATTGATAAGTTCTTAGAAAATGCAAGCTAATTTAAGTATTAGCCTGAACTAACCCTTATGGCAGAAAGTGAAGAGGAACTAAAAAGCCTCTTGATGAAAGTGAAAGAGGAGAGTGAAAAAGTTGGCTTAAAGCTCAACATTCAAAAAATGAAGATCATGGCATCTGGTCCCATCACTTCATGGGAAATAGATGGGGAAACAGTGGAAACAGTGTCAGACTTATGTTTTTGGGCTCCAAAATCACTGCAGATGGGGATTGCAGCAATGAAATTAAAAGACTCTTACTCCTTGGAAGAAAAGTTATGACCAACCTAGATAGCATATTCAAAAGCAGAGACATTACTTTGCCAGCAAAGGTTTGTCTAGTCAAGGCTGTGGTTTTTCCAGTGGTCATGTATGGATGCGAGAGTTGAACTGTGAAGAAAGCTGAGCACCGAAGAATTGATGCTTTTGAAGTGTAGTGTTGGAGAAGACTCTTGAGAGTCCCTTGGACTGCAAGGAGATCCAACCAGTCCATTCTGAAGGAGATCAGCCCTAGGTGTTCTTTGGAAGGAATGATGCTAAAGCTGAAACTCCAGTCCTTTGGCCACCTCATGCGAAGAGTTGACTCATTGGAAAAGGCTCTGATGCTGGGAGGGATTGGGGGCAGGAGGAGAAGGGGACAACAGAGGATGAGATGGCTGGATGGCATCACTGACTTGATGGACGTGAGTTTGAGTGAAGTTCGGGAGATGGTGATGGACAGGGAGGCCTGGCGTGCTGCGATTCATGGGGTCGCATAGAGTTGGATACGACTGAGCGACTGAACTGAACACTTAAAAGGCTAAAACTGCTTTATAAAAGAAATTAATGCATTCCCAAAGACAAATATGTATCGTATATATATGAACAGATATTTTGGAGTATTATTAATGCCATGGCTCATTTCCTTGATAATGAGTATAATAATCTCTATCCTTAACACTGTTATAACTTTAGCTTATAAATTATGAATCATCAGATGCTTTTCATTTCAGATTTCTGTAGTGTTTAGGACAACGTTATAGTGTCACCTGGTATCAATTGACACATGAAGAATTCTATCTGGCAACCATTTTTTTAAATAAAATTTTAAATATATATATATAAACTAATGCCACCTGGGGAGCCCTTAATTTTATTTATTTATCTATTTTTGGTTGTGCTGAGTCTCTGTTGCTGCATGGGCTTATTCTCTAGTTGTGGCAAGTGGGGACTCCTCTCTAGTTGTGGTGTGTGGACTTCTCAATGTGGTGGCATCTCTTGTAGCATGGGTCTAGGGCATGTGGGCTTCAATAGTTGCAGTAAATGGGCTCAGTAGTTGTGGTTCCCAAGCTCGAGAGCACAGAGTCAGTAGTTGTGGTGCATTGGTTTAGTTTCCCCACATCATGGGGGATCTTTCCAGACCAGGGATCGAACCTGTGTCTCCTGCACTGGCTAGCAGATTTTTTACCACTGAGCTACCAGGGAAGCCCTCTATCTGGAAATCTTAACTGGTAAGGTTAGGAGACCTTATTGTGTTTCACTCTCAGCTCTTAACAGCACCTGCCTCTTCGGTGATTGCCCATACCTGAGGCACAGGTGGTATCTGAGCTGTCATTTCATGCATTGTCTCTTCCATTTTCCAAGGCTTTATCTTTCCTGCTTACATGGACAGTTTATTCAAATTAGATATGACTATAACCTCTTTGCTAAGAATCTGGAATGTGTACTCTGCATGAATCCACCTTTGCAGGTGCTTGGGTCTTATTATGTGGCTGCAGAATCTTTGAGCAGCCAGCTTTTCTGGCTTGTATGAACTGGGAAGCAGATAGATCAACAAATAAGAGACAAAGAAAGAAAATTTGAAAATATGAGAGACTTCTTGCTGAGCTTATCAAGTCCTGGTTTAGTTTCTTTCAGAAGCCTTGTTCCAATTTTACTGTTGAGTGTTTTTAGACTTGTTAATTTTTTTTTTACTTGTTTGATGAAATTAAGCTAATATAGAAATCATTTGTCAAATCCCTTTCTTTCATAGATATTGAAGATATTAAGGTTCAGGGAAGTTAAATAGTGCGTTGAAGTTTACAAAGAATTAGTATTAGAACTGGGAAAGGGACACATACCTCCAAATTCCCAGGGAATGTTTCATTTTGAAATAATTGGTCAGAGCAGTTCTCTATCTTTAAAAGCAGTTGAGTTGCAAGTCAATAACTAGTAGATGTATCTGTTAGTAAAATAATTAGCATTCACTGGCTATTTGTTTTTTTAGTAGCTAAGTCATGTCTGACTCTGCATCCCTGTGTACTGCAGCATGGCAGGCCACCCTGTCCTTCACTCTTTCCTGGAGTTTGCTCAAATTCATGTCCATTGAGTTGATGATGCCATCCAACTATCTCATCCTCTGTCACCCTCTACTCCTCCTGCCTTCAGTCTTTCCCAGCATCAGGGTCTTTTGCAATGAGTCTGCTCTTTGCATCAGGTGGCCAAAGTATTGGAGCTTCAGCATCAGCCCTTCCAATGAATATTCAGGGTTGATTTCCATTAGGATTGACTGGTTCAATCTCCTTCCAGTCCAAGGCACGCTCAAGAGTCTTCTCCAACACCATAGTTTAAAAGCACCAGTTCTTTGCCACTCTACCTTCTTTACAGTCCAATTCTTATATCCATTCATGACTACTGGAAAAAACCGTAGCTTTGACTATACAGACATTTGTTTGCAAAGTGATGTCTCTGCTTTTTAATAGGCAACCTAGGTTTGTCATGGCTTTTCTTCCAAGGAGCAAGCATCTTTTATTTACATGGCTACAGTCACCATCCACAGTGATTTGGAGCCCAAGAAAATAAACTCTGTCACTGACTGTCTGTCTACTATGTGCCATTTGCATTCTAGGTTCTAGGGATATAGCAGTGGATGAAACAAATGAGGTGCCTGATTTCATAACACAGAAATTATATTCTATCCTTAATACAGTCAGGATTCTTTGAAATTTTCTGGTAGGATGGATAGATTTGTACAAATGCATCTCTTTTGCTGGTCCTCCTTGACAAAGTTCATGAATATACGAAATGGCTGGCTGAAGCCACAAATACAGGTTGGTCCTCACAGAATGTAGAGAAGCCAGCTGGTCCCCCAGGAAACAGCATAAATGGGAAATACAACAGAAGGCACTGGAGAGCATAATTATACAGCGTGTGCCCCACGGCTCAGTCCTGTCCAATATGTCAACACACTGAGAAACTTTAGGGAATTCTAACTCCTTAGAGATAACAGTGGTTTGGAATATATGCTAATCTTCTTGCCCCTTTTTATTTGATTTTCATCATGAATCTTTCACTGATTGCTATAGATCTCCTGGTCCCAATCAGCCAACATTGTATGGCCCAGTATTTAGGACTCCCAATGCTTTTAGAAATGCTTTTTGTAGGCAACATCATTTCAACTCCTTTACCTCAAATTTAATGTCTTCCAGGATCTAGCTGCAGGTTCATACATACCTCATAGATATAAAAGGAATTTAGCAACTTGTAACTGAAAGAAAAAAATCTTACTCTGCTGCTTTTAAAATAATTTCACACAAGTCGAATCAGGTCAAAATGTTTATCTTCATGTATTCCATCACTACCACCACCTGCCTTCATGATTTCATTCCATCTATGCATGCCTTTGCCTCTGCAATTCAGTGAATCAGAGTACCTCCTTCTTATATTGGATTTTCAACAGCCTCTCCAGCAGCTGTTATACCACCTTGTTCATTGATGGTAGGGGCCAGTTTAAATGGTGAAGGCTTCAGGTATGTGCCTTACCTTCTTTATCAATAGCCTATGCTCATATGTGACCATCACCTGGCCAATAGGCCAGAAGGAGAAATCTGCTAGAAAAGAACTTCCACCATGGTAATACTAATATGCATAAGGAAAGTCCCTTCCCCTTCCTTCCAGCCTTAACTGTAGAACTGAGATGCAGTGATATGTATTTGCCATAGCCAATTTACTACTCTGCTGGGGAGACTGAGACAGTTGCAGAGAAATCCATTCTGAGTACTGCCATTATTGAACCACTGAACCAATCCAGGTGCCACCTGGCTCCAGGTAACTTGTTACAAAGGAATAATAAATCTTTATTTTGAAGTTACTTTTATCTGGGTGTTTTCATACTTGTAGCACACTCATGCCAACTGTATCACTTTATTTGTACCTTTATGTGTTTAGCCCTTTATTGCTTATATTAAAATTATTTACTTATAATTTATATGGTAGTTTACTATATGATTAAGGTATTCTTCCCATGTTAAATAAGAACAAATCGAAGCTTGAAGCAGTGCACTGTCTAAAGGCACATAACTAACTAGAAAGGACAATTCCGATTTTAAGCTCATAGCATCCTTGAGATACGGTTTATCTTGCATAATTAGCCACATGCTGGTGCTTTTTAACAGTGTTGAATTTTCATTGGTTCCTCTTTTGCAAACAGCCTTCCTACCAGAAAGCTATGTGAATGTTTATCAATTGATGACTTCATGACTTATAGCTATACTTGGCCATGGCTTCCCCATGGGGATAATCCTATAATCGGTTCATACACTAAGACAGTTTTTAGTATTTCTCAGAATATGTAAGAGAAGCAGGCTCAGTGGTAAAGAATCTGTCTGCCAAAGCAGGAGACACAGGTTTGATCCCTAGGTCTCAAAGATCCCCTGGAGTAGGAAATGTCAATCCACTCCAGTTTTCTTGCCTGGAAAATCCCCTAGATCAGAGGAAGCTGGTGAACTACAGTATATAGAGTTGCAAAAGAGTCAGGCACAACCTAATGACTAAACAACAACAACACAGTATAACTTAGTGGTTATGTGAATGGACTTGAGTCAGAACGTCAAGTTCATACCTGGACTCCACATCTGTTAGCTGTGAGCACAATACAAGTAACAATAGAAATTGAGTCTATACCCAATTCTTTCTCTAAAGTATACTACATCTTTGTTTTTACTGTAGGAAACTACTCAAAAATTGTTATTTTTGTGACCCCTAAATAAAGCATATATATTTATTGCTCAGTAAAGTAGGTGCTCAAAATGTGTTTAAATAAATGGAATGTGATAGGTGAAAAATCACCCAAGCCTTCTTTCACTGACATTAGCATTTAGTTATAAATGTTTCCTAGAGAAAATACACAGGGGCAAATAATAGATACTGGATTACGATGGGTACTAAGCCAGGTTTTCTATCAAACCTCACTTTGTATATGTCAATATCATAGGAAATATAGTTAGGCAAAATATTTTTTGTAGCCTCTAAAATGGTATAGTGCTAAAGCTTTGGGCTCCCAATTATATAAAAATGCATACTTGCCCACAGCGTGATTTCTTTTAAGTCTTAATCACAAGGGCTCTATCGAAGTTTTCTTGCCATGTTAACCTCTTACAACTCACCCTGACAGATTTCTTTCTTTCTCTCAATGTGCATTTGTGTGTGTGTGTGTGTGACCACAGTTCCTTTCAGAATCTTATTTGCTCAGTGAGACACAAGAATCCAGTTCTTTCAAGAAAAAAACAAATTAAAAAGTTATTAAAGCATGTATCGCATCTTGACAAGCCCCTCTGGATCCATTTGAGCTTATGACCATGGTGAGTCTTCAAGAAGACTTTTATTTCACAAATCACTGAGCCCTTCCAAGCCACATGCTGTTTGATAATTAGGGGCTATATTATCTGATAGAAACCCAGTATTGAAGAAAACAGTGGAAGAGACTAATATAGACAACCAGCTGTTGTTTTTCTGCCACTGTACCACTTGTCTTAAACTATGTTGCCATCCAAATTTATTTTGAGCCAAAACCTTTTCCTCATAGTAATGCGATGGCAAATAGAACACTGTGCCATCCTGGCTGTAGTATTTCCATAGCAATAGCTAACATCTGTGTGGGCTTTACAATTTACACTGTCCTTTTATGTTATTTAATCCTCACAAATAAGCTGTGAAATAGGAAAATGTGTTTCTGTTTCACCTGTTTTAGAGGTGAAACAGAAATGTATGACTCTATGTGACTTGTTTAAGGTACAGTGGTGGGCCAGAACCATTAGGCTCCTCTTTGGTTCTTCTTACTTGTCATCATCATCATCTATGCTTGTTCTGATACCTGTAGAAACTCCAGTGTGTTCTTCCTTAATCTCTGATGTGAGCAGTCCTGGGGTTTCTGTTTTTACCTGCAGTAGGAGTCATTTGAATAACACCAGACTGCATTCTCCCTCCAGCTACTTTTGACTGGGGACCACTGGTCCACTAACCATTGACTATTGGGTCAGTCCAAGTTAATTGGCTAATTCCAAACTGCTATCGCTGCTAAACTAATAGGAACTGAAGGCTCTTGTGGAACTAACCCCTAAGAGAAACTTCAAAACAAGGCAACGTGGCTATTTTACAGAGTTCTCCCATGCTAACTGCCTTCTCACCAGGGCAGCAGCCTTAGATTTGGGCAATATTCAAGACCAACTTTTACCTTTCATTTACCAAATGAAAGCACATCTAGGAAATGTTTAGAATTTACCCACCTTGTAGTTTCATTCCTCTATAGGAAATTTCCTCAGTTTTATTCATCTTTGTGCTGCTTTTGAAGTAAAACCTGCTGGTCTTGACGATCCTGTTTCCTGGCAGCTGGGACTCATATTTATAATCATTACTTCCACTGCTTGAAGGCAAACTTTGGACTTTATTGATCGCCTTACGTTAGTTAATACTCCCCTGGCATCCTTGAGTTGTACCTTATAGAACTGGCAAACAATTTTAGCATCCTCATCTTTCACATAACATGTTCACAAAGAAAGAATCTATGATTATTCTAGTGAGACTATGAGTACTGATATTTTTAGGATTCATGATGCTTCCTTTATGTTGGCAGTGAGTACAGAGAGACTGCTGTTTTTAACACTGTTGTTATCTTCTAGCACTTCTTGAAAGGATAATGACAAGGTAAATATTATAGACAACATTGAAAGATATATTTAAAGTAAATTTATAATTTTAATCCTGTCCTTGATGCTGCTTCTCTTCTCTCCCTCCCTTCTTCCCTCCCTCTTTTTTCCCTTCTTTTCTGCCTTCTTTCTCTATGTTTTATTCTTTCTGATATTGGCTCTGATGCTCTGTAGAAATCTAACAGTGACACTACTTCTATAAGAATCTTGCTTCAGTGAAATAATCTCTGTTCCCAGTTTAAGATTGTAAGTGAAGGTATGGAAAAAATATTAAAAATGAGAACATCTCTTTTCCAATATATTTGGCTTCATTATTTCAAAAGTTTAGGATCTTCTTTCTTTTTCCTGGTTTCTCATGGTGATTTTTTTTAATATAAATTTATTTATTTTAATTGGAGGCTAATTACTTTACAATATTGTATTGGTTTTGCCATATATCAACATGAATCTGCCACGGGTGTACACGTGCTCCCCATCCTGAACCCCCCTCCCATCTCCCTCCTCCTACTATCCCTCTGGGTCGTCCCAGTGCACCAGCCCCAAGCATCCAGAATCATGCATTGAGCCCGGACTGGCGATTAGTTTCATATATGATTGAAATGTTTGCTCTAGAAGAAATTATAAAAGATTACTAGAGATATTTGGAGAAGGCAATGGCAACCCACTCCGGTACTCTCGCCTGGCAAATCCCATGGACGGAGGAGCCTGGTAGGCTGCAGTCCATGGGGTCGCTGAGTCGGACATGACTGGCGACTTCACTTTCACGTTTCACTTTCACGCATTGGAGAAGGAAATGGCAACCCACTCCAGTGTTCTTGCCTGGAGAATCCCAGGGACGGGGGCACCTGGTGGGCTGCCGTCTCTGTGGTCGCACAGAGCCGGACACGACTGAAGCGACTTAGCAGCAGCAGCAGCAGAGATATTTAGAGTGCTCTGAGAGAAGGGACTGAAGCTGCAAAATTAAAATGAAAAAAGGAGCACCGAATGAGTATTCTGTATGTGTTGCTTCTAGAGACATAGTCATAATGACCTTCTCTCAGTTTCTGAAACAAGCCTAGCTTATTTTCATTGCAAGTCTTAATGCAGTCTAGCCCTATCCTTGAAATATTCTTTTCCAGTGTCTTTGTATGAATGACTCCTCAAACATCAAGGCTCAACTCAGATATCATCTACTCAGAGGAGCCTCCTACTGATCACTATAACGTAGGTCCCTCAGTTATTCTCAAATGCTGTTCTCTACAATTCATTGTAATTATTTTTCTGTTTATGTTTTTTTTTTCTTCCTTCTCCAACAAAATGTAATCATCACATGTCTAGAGGCCTTATTTACCTTGTTTCCATTTTATTTGCAGCAACTGAAGTGGGAAGTGGCACATTGCAGGAACCCATAAGTATTTGTTGAAAGAATAAGTGAGGTTGTTTCTCATAATGATTCTAAATTATTGGCATTGCTAGTAGGGAGCTGAGATAGGGAACACAGAGATGTGGAGTCCTAAATCTATTTCCCTATCTGTTTTAAATTTTTGTTTGGTTTACTGAAGCATAATTAACAGTATATAGATTCAATATAAAATGTACATTTTGATGAGTTTTGATATATGTATGCAGACATAAATAATCACTGTGATCAAGATAATTAACATAATGGTCACCCTTCCCACACTGCCACTTTGTCATTCCCTCTGACTTACCCTACTCACACATCATCAAATACTGATGGGTTTTAGGTCACTAAAGATTTATTTTCATTTCTAGAACTTCATATAAATGGGATCATAGAGTCTGTAGGTTTTTTTGGCATGGCTTTCTACACTCAACATAATTATTTTGAAACACATGCATGTTGTTGTATGTTCATTTATATTTGTTTTTGAGTAATATCTCACACCATAATGTGTTTAGCTGTTCACTGTTGGTGGAAATCTGGGTTGTTTCCAACACAAATAAATAAATGTTTCAATCACTTTATGTCATGGTATTAAATTGATTTTTCATCATTAAGCAATAACCCTCTGTAGCCCAGGTAATATTCTTTGTTCTGAAATCTATTTGATGTGACATCTATTTAAGCCCTTCAGTTTTCTATTGATTAATGTAGGAATGGTGTCTTGTTCTTCCATTCTTTTCCTGTTAACCAACTTGCTTATTTACATTAAGTGGGTTTAAAATAGTACTTCCACTTCCTGTCAAGGTGTTAACCCTTGCACCAAAAACAAATAGAAAACTGGACAAAATATGAAGCGGTTGCTTTCACCATTGAGCTTTGTGCAGTGCAGGGCAGCACCACCAGAGAGACTGGTGGTGACAAGTGAAGCGAGTCCTACGGTGTAGCAGCTTACATGTGGAGTGTTTCCAGGAAGCAGTAGAGGAAGGTGAACCTAAGGCAAAGTCCAGTAGATGCTTAGAGTTTAGGAAGTGGAACTGGAATGTTAAGAAGGACAAGTAAGGTGTTAATAGCTTGGTGAATTGGTAGACATAGAAATAGACGTACTTAAAATGAAATAGAAAAAAAAAAAATCAGACCACCACTGAGCTGTGGTATAGCTTCACATGACCTAATGTATGTGTAATTGTGGTCCTGAAGGAAAATGGGGAGAAGTAGCAATAGAAAAAAAATTTTGAAGGTTGATTGCTTAATTTTTAAAAAATTTATAAAAACTATAAATAGAACTAAGAATCACAAACATCCCCAAAAACACAATATGTAAAGTAAATCATACCAAGGTACATAAAAATCAAATATGTGGATGACACCACTATAATGGCAGAAAGTGAAGAGGAACCAAAGAGTCTCTTGATGAGGGTGAAGGAGGAGAAGGAAAGAGCCAACTTAAAACTAAATATTAAAAAAAAAAATCTAAGATTATGGCATCTGACCCCATTTCTTCATGGCAAATAGAAGGGGAAAATGTGGAGGTAGTGAGAGATGCTGAAAAGCAGAGACAATATTCTGCCAACAAAAGTCTGTATAGTCAAGGCTATGGTCTTCCCAGTGGTCACAGTATGGTTGTGAGAGCTGGATTATAAAGAAAACTGAGGGTAGAAGAATTGATGCTCTTGAACTGTGGTGTTGGAGAAGACTCTTGAGAGTCCCTTGGGCAGCAAGCAGATCAAACCAGTCAATCCTAATGGAAATCAACCCTGCATGCTTCATGGAAGGACTGATGCTGATGTTGCAACTCCAGTAGTTTGATCATCAAATGTGAACAGCTGACTCATTGGAAAAGTCCCTGATGCTGGGAAAAATTGAGGGCAGAAGGAGAAGTGGGCATCAGAGGATGAGATGACAAGATGGCATCACTGATGCAATGGACATGAACTTGAGCAAACTTCAGGAGATGGTGAGGTACAGAGAGGCCTGGCGTGCTGTAGTCCATGGGGTTGCAAACAGTTAGACACAACTGGGTGATTGAATAAAAACAAAATCAAAATCAAATTTCTGGAAGCCAATGATAAAGAGAATGTATTATTAGCAGTCTGAGAGAGAAAATTTAAAAACGCATTACATATGGAGAAGGAAAGATAAGAATGGCAGAATTCTCACAGGAAACAAAGTCAGCCAAAAGACAGAGTAGCATCTTCCAAGTATGTACAGAAAGAGAAGTCTGTCAATATAGAAGTCTGTACAGAGCAGGAATAACTTTAAGAAATGAAGACAAAATAAAGACTTCTCAGGCATAAATATACAGAAAGCAAACCTGCATAAAAGAAATTTTAAAGTAAATCCTAGAGGCAGAAGGGAAATGCTGTCATACAGAAAGACAGATCTTCACCGAGGAATGAAAAGCAATGGAAAAGGGAAATTTGCATGCAAATATTTAATATTTTCCTATTATTAAAGTATGTTTTAAAATGACTGTTTAAAGCAAAAATGATAACAATACGTAATGTAGTTTGTGACAAATGTGGAAGTAAAATATAAAAACAGTAGCACAAAAGATGGTAAAGTAAGTATACCATTTTTTTAAATAATACACTGAAGTGGCATAATATTACTTAAAATAAAGTTATAATAAAAAATGTATGCCTAAGCCCTCAAGCAACCACTAACAATGTATTGTTCATTCACCAAAAGAAGTAAAATGGAATTATAAAAACCATACTTAACCCCAAAGAAAGCAATATAAGAGAAAAAATGGATTAATAACAGATGTCATAAATAGAAAACAAATAGCAAATGTAATATTGAAGTCAAACTTTGTCAATAATCACAGTAAATGTAAATAGTCAAAACACCTCAATCAAAAGGTAGAGATTGTTAGATTGGATTATTTATTTTTTTTTAAAGAGTGAAGATCCAATGATATTGTGCATGGGGAAACTTAGCTACACTATTCCTTTTACATCTCTGAATTGTATTAACTAAAAATACCAACTATAGAACAATAACATGCACATTAAAAACACAGAAGTCACTAGATTGCAATTATGCAAGTGACTCAATATGAAACTAATGAACTAAAAAGAAAATAACATTTGAGCACAATGTGTAAAAATTGCCTAAAACAATAGACATGGGGTAAGGCATCCTTATGACCTTCTACTTCTCCAATTTCTACCTCCTCATTCCTTCTGAACATACCCTCCAGTCTAATAAATTCACACCCAACTGTTTAATTTTCCAGTTTATCCATTCTTATTACTGTTTTATGTCTTTGCACATATTCTTCTCTCTGCATGCAATCCCTTTTCTACACTTCTACTTTTGAATAAATCATGCTGATCCTCCAAGATCTAGTTCATATAGTACCTCCTCTGTGAAGACTTTCTGACTTTCTCGAGTTGTTTGACTTACACATACTAAATGATACATGTTATTCTTTAAACAAAGTATTCTATTTTGATGACTGATACAACTGTTGAAGGAAACTTGGGATGAGAAATTAAACTATGCAAAATCATCTGTATAGCATATGGCAGAGTCAGAACTTGAATATCAGGTTCATCACTTACCCTAGTAAATAATTTTTCTAATTCATAATAATGGACAATGATATATACTGTCACAGCATTCTTTCTCACTGAAATAGTTATACATTAGATGAGTTAATGGAATCCTCTTTGAGCTTCTTTCAAGGTTTATTGTGAGTTAGTGTGTAAGCAGTACAAACTTCAGACAGTCTTCATTAAATCAGACTATAGGGGATAACATGTGTAAAGAGCATACAAACAATACAATGCCATTTAAGTGTTTTTTAATAAGTAAATGAGGTTCACTGCTTAAAGTCCTCTACCATATTTTTCTCATATCCAGAAAAAGGCAGTTGCAATACTGAAATTATAGGGGCAAGCTTAACCAGTATCACTGTAGGAGAATAACTTAGCTTTTCATGAGAAATGATATAGCTGAATTGATTTGTATAGAAGGGTAACAAACTAAACTTAACACTTTCACTTTTCTTCTCTGTAGTCAATATCCTGTGATAAGCCATAATGGAAAAAAATATAAATATATTATATATGTGTGTGTGTGTGTATAACTGAGTCACTTTGCTGTACAGTAGAGATTAGCATAACATTGTAAATCAACTATAATTCAATAAAGTTCTTTCTTTTAAGTGGATGGCAATCAGTCTAAATCAGAAGAAAGATCTTTAACAAATCAAGTTGCACTCTGGCCAAGGCCAGACTAAAGATATATTATGGAACAGATTAAATCTGAGAATAATTTCAGTATTTAAAACAATAAACTAAAATCTAAGATATTGATCCAACTCACATTCCCAACTACATCTGACATTCAAAAATCATCTGGTCAGACAAGGGTGTCCACTTTCACCACTATTATTCAACATAGTTCTGGAAGTCTTAGCTATAGGAATCAGAGAAGAAAAGGAAATAAATGAACCCAGACTGGAAAAGAAGTAAAGTTCTCACTGTTTGCAGATAACATGATACTATACATAGAAAACCCTAAAGATAGCATCAGAAAATTACTAGAGCTAATCAGTGAATTTAGCAAAGTTGCAGGATACAAAATCAATACACAGAAATCACTTGCATTTCTATATACTAACAATGAAAAATCAGAAAGAGAAATTAAGGAATCAATCCCATTCACCATTGCAACAAAAATAATTAAATATCTAGGAATAAACCTCCCTAAGGAGACAAAAGAACTGTACACAGAAAATATAAGACACTAATGAAAGAATTCAAAGATGACGTAAACATGGAGTGAATTCCATGTTCCTGGGTAGGAAGAATCAATGTTATGGAAAGTGACTAAACTACCAAATGCAACCTGCAGATTCAAAGTCCTATCAAATGACCAATGACATTTTTCACAGAACTAGAACAAAAAATTTTACAATTCCTGTGGAAACGCAAAAGACTCCGAATAGCGCAAGCAGTCTTGAGAAAGAAGAATGGAGCTGGAGGAATCAACCTACCTGACTTCAGATACTACAAAGCTACAGTCATCAAGACAGTATGGTATAGGCACAAAACAGAAATATAGATCAATGGAACAAGATAGAAAGCCCAGAAATAAACCCATGCACCTATGGGTACCTTATTTTTGACAAAGGAGGCAGGTATATACAATGGGGCAAAGACAGTTTCTTCAATAAATGGTGCCAGGAAAACAGGACAGCTGCATATAAAATAATGAAATTAGAACACTTTCTAGCACCATACATGAAGATAAACACAAATGAATTAAAGACCTAAATTTAACACCAGAAACTATAAAACTCTTAGAGGAAAACATAGGCAGAACACTCAACATAAATCAAAGCAAATCCTCTATGACTCACCTCTTAGAGTAGAAGAAATAAAAAAAGAAGTAAACAAGTGGGACCTAATTAAATTTACAAGCTTTTGCACAGCAAAGGCAACACTAAGCAAGGTGAAAAGAAAAGACAGCCCTCAGAATGGGAGAAAATAATAGTAAATGAAACAACTGACAAAGGATTAATTTCCAAAATATACAAGTAGCTCATACAACTCAATACCAGAAAAACAAACAACCCAATCAAAAAGTGGGAAAAAGACCTAAGCAGACATTTCTCCAAAGAAGACATACAGATGGTTAACAAACACACAAAAAGATGCTCAACAACACTCATTATTAGAGAAATGCTAATCAAAACTGCAATGAGATATCACCTCAAACCAGTCAGAATGGCTATCATCAAAAAGTCTACAAACAATAAATGCTGAAGAGGGTGTGGAGAAGAGAATGCTCTCACACTGTTGGTGGGGATGTAAATTGATGCAGCCACTATGGGAGGTGGTATGGAGATTCTTTAAAAACTAGGAATAAAACCACCATATGACCCAGCAATCTCACTCCTAGACATATACCCTGAGGAAACCAAACTAGAAAAAGACACATATATCCCATTGTTCATTGCAGCACTATTTACAATAGCTAGAACATGGAAGCAACCTAGATGTTCATCGACAGATGAATGGATAAAGAAGTTGTGGCACATATACACAATGGTATATTGCTCAGCCATAAAATGAACACCTTTGAGTCAGTTGGTGGATGAACCTAGAACCTATTATACAGAGTGAAGTGAATCAGAAATAGAAAGATAAATATCATATGCTAATGCATATATACGAATCTAGAAAAAATGATACTGAAGAATTTACTTACAGGGCAGCAATGGAGAAACAGACATAGAGAATAGACTTGCAGACACAGGGAGAGGGGAGGAGAGGGTGAGATGTATGGAAAGAGTAAAAGGGAAACATACATTACCATATGTAAAATAGATAGCCAACGGAAATTTGCTGTATGGCTAAAGAAACACAAATAGGGACCCTGTATCAACCTAGAGGGGTGGGATGGGGAGGGAGATGGGATGGAAGTTCAAAAAGGGGGGATATATGTATACCTATGGCTGATTCATGTTGATGCTTGACAGAAAACAACAAAATTCTGTAAAGCAATTATCCTTCAATAAACAAATAAATAAAAATAATTTTAAAAATCATCTGGTCCAGGAAAAAAAAAAAAGTACTCCCATTTGAAAATGAGTAACCACAACAAAAACAAATACAAAGAGACTATGTACGTTTCCTCACATGAAAAGCAGTTGAAATCGTGAAACATATAGTATGTTGTAAAAACAGAGCAAAATCATTAGTTATAAATAAATAATGAATAAGTGTGATTTAAATACCCAAAAAATAATGAAAATAAGAATTTCAAAGTTTCAAAGAGTTCAAAGAAGAAGAAAGAAAAACACAACAGAATTAGAAAATAAGTAAACTGAGAGGGATTAGTGAATAAATGAAACTGATTGACAATAACACTGTGAAAGCAAAAGTCACATTGGAAGGTCCAAAATGAAAAGCACTTTAAAACAGAGCAAAAATGAATAATATCACCTTCAGAGAACAGAATGAAATGAAGTTGAAAAAAAGGCATGCTTACATTGTTAGAGAAAAAAATGAATGGAAACAGTAGATGAAGGAGAATCAACATACAAAAAATTTAATCCTCTGAGAGGAATAAGCTAATTAGAAAATAATCAGTTGTGTGTATAGACAAGACAAACATAGTGAAAAAAACAAACAAAATATGCGGTGGAGGTGAAAATGGGGAAAGGGGAGATGAATCAACATTGTATCAATCAGGGAACAATCAGAAAAGTGGAATCACTATAGGAGAGCTCTCTTTCTTCTTCCAACTCCTTCCTCTCATTCAATAGGAAATTTATTGTGTGGATTTGATCATTGTATGAATTTGATTTTATGCTTTTCAATTGTGAGAACTAGTTAAATAGTTTTTGAATCTGTTGCCTCTGTGTCTGGTGCTAGGGTCTGAAATCCACAGGGCAGGCAGTTCCAGAGAAAATAAATAAATTTTCTACATGATGTAGAAAAGCATGGACGAGCAGGAGACTGTAAGGACAGACAGAAACCATGAGGCGCTCACCATCTCCAAGCCTCCAGCTTTTTAGAGCAGAGTGTCCTGCAGGAGAAACTGCTGCCTTTGCTCTCAGGTCTAAACACACACCTGCCCCAGGAGTCAGAGAAACTGAAAGAGGCAATATGCCACAAACTGAAGGAGCTGAATCCTGCTTCCGTCACACTTCAAAAAAGTAAGATAGAAGAGATGCAATAGCCTGTGAGAGCTACATGAAATCCAACCATCTGCATGTGAAAAATACATGGAGGCAGATTATCTCAAAAAGTGAATCCTAATGTATGCTGTGAACTCTGGGTGGTAGTTATGTGTCAATATAAATTCATCAATTTCAATAGTGAGGTAGGAAGATATGCATGTGTGAGCACAAGGGATATGGCAGGAAATCTCTACTTTTCACTCAATTTTGCTGTGAACCTAAATTAGCTTTTTGGGCTTCCCATGTGGCTCAGTGGTTAAGAGTCCATCTGCCAATGCAGTAGACCTGAGTTCAATCCCTGGGTCAATAAGATACCTTGGAGTAGAAAATGGCAACCCACTCCAGTATTCTTGCCTGAGAAATTCCGTGACACCGGAGACTGGCAGGCCACAGTCCATAGGATTGCAAAAGAGTCAGATATGACTGAATGACTAAACGTAACAACAACAACAAATTAGCTTTAAGAGAACAAAGGCAAAACACTCTCCGACATAAATCACAGCAGGATCCTCTATGACCCACCTCCCAGAATATTGGAAATAAAAGCATAAATAAACAAATGGGACCTAATTAAAATTAAAAGCTTCTGCACAACAAAGGAAACTATAAGCAAGGTGAAAAGACCGCCTTCAGAATGGGAGAAAATAATAGCAAAGGAAGCAACTGATAAAGAACTAATCTCAAAAATATACAAGCAACTCCTGCAGCTCAATTCCAGAAAAATAAACGACCCAATAAAAAAATGGCACAAAAAACTAAAAAGACATTTCTCCAAAGAAGACATACAGATGGCTAACAAACACATGAAAAGATGCTCAACATCACTTATTATCAGAGAAATGCAAATCAAAACCACAAACCATTTCACGCCAGTCAGAATGGCTGCGATCCAAAAGTCTACAAGTAATAAATGCTGGAGAGGGTGTGGAGAAAAGGGAACCCTCTTACACTGTTGGTGGGAATGCAAACTAGTACAGCTACTATGGAGAACAGTGTGGAGATTCCTTAAAAAACTGGAAATAGAACTGCCATATGGCCCAGCAATCCCACTGCTGGGCATACACACCGAGGAAACCAGAATTGAAAGAGACACGTGTACCCCAATGTTCATCGCAGCACTGTTTATGATAGCCAGGACATGGAAGCAACCTAGATGTCCATCAGCAGACGAATGGATAAGAAAGCTGTGGTACATATGCACAATGGAGTATTACTCAGCCATTAAAAGAATACATTTGAATCAGTTCTAATGAGGTGGATGAAACTGGAGCCTATTATACAGAGTGAAGTAAGACAGAAAGAAAAACACCAATACAGTATACTAACACATATATATGGAATTTACAAAGATGGTAATGATAACCCTGTATGCTGCTGCTGCTGCTAAGTTGCTTCAGTCATGTCCAACTCTGTGCAACCCCATAGACGGCGACCCACCAGGCTCCCTCGTCCCTGGGATTCTCCAGGCAAGAACACTGGAGTGGGTTGCCATTTCCTTCTCCAATGCATGAAAGTGAAAAATGAAAGTGAAGTCGCTCAGTCCTGTCCAACTCCTAGCGACCACATGGACTGCAGCCTACCAGGCTCCTCCGTCCATGGGATTTGCCCGGCAAGAGTACTGGAGTGGGTTGCCATTGCCTTCTGTATGCGAGACAGTAAAAGAGACACAGATGTATAGAACAGTCTTTTGGACTCTATGGGAGAGGGTGAGGGTGGGATGATTTGGGAGAATGGCATTGAAACATGTATAATATCATATGTGAAACGAATCACCAGTCCAGGTTTGATGCATGATACAGGATGCTTGGGGCTGGTGCACTGGGATGACCCAGAGGGAGAGTATGGGGAGGGAGATGGGAAGGGGGTTCAGGATGGGGAACACGTGTACATCCGTGGTGGATTCATGTTGATGTATGGCAAAACCAATACAATATTGTAAAGTAAAAAAAAAAAAGTCTCTTAAAATATATCTATATTCATATATATTCACACACTATGTGTCCAACTCTTTACCAGCTAAGCTATATCTATCTATGTAGATATCACATCTATGTAGATGTGTATATCTGCTTCCTTAACTTTTGCCTTTCAAATCTTATGTAAATTGTCACTTTTGCCCTATGTTAACCAGATACTGTATTTGTCTCTCTCTCTCTACATATATATATATATATATATATACACACACACACATATATCTATCTATATGTATATAATCTGTAAAACATTGTTCCAGATTGGCTAAATTGACAAAATATAAATCCACCACAATGTGTTAGAGTGTTAATTGCCACATCTAAATAGATATCTTTGAAAGCTGGTGACTCAGTGATTCCAAGTGTAGACACATTTTCTTAAATTCCATAAATCATAAATATTGTTATAAAAAGTAAAGAATGTTTCCAAACATGAGGAAGAAAATTTCCTCCCTTCTTTCCTCTTTCTCTGTCTCACACACACAAACACACACACTACTTTAATTATGATAAAATATATTGAGGAGAGGATAGGTATTAAAATTAGACTTACAGGGATTAAATTCCTAGCTGTTCCCTAATTACTTATATAATATTAGGCAAATGACTTCACTTCTCTAAACTTAGTTTGCACATACCTAAAATGCACCTTCCTCAGAATGAGACAGCGAGTTGAACAAATACATGATGTCAAATAACTCTCTGGCTCATTTTTTCCCACTAAATTGTGGTATATTATTACCAAAATTACTGAATTGTTCAATTTCGGGAGTGTTAGAGACACAGACCTAAAGCAACCTGGAGGAGTGTCATTGCTCAGCCAGAGTTTCAGAGATGATTATGTTAGTGGCGCCTTTGTAAAGCACTCTCTGAGTGGCACCTGACCTCCTGACCCCTGTTTCAGACCATGAAGTTTTCATTTGCAGAAAAAGATGTGCCAAGATAGCTCACAGTTAGGAAGCAGAAGACTGTGCTCAAGCCAGTATCCAGACTCATTCTCAGAAGCAGAGAAGCAGAGAGAAACAATGGTTCTCTCCAGTGCCACGGGATGATCTCCACTTCCTCTTCGGAAAATTGTCCTCCTCAATCTGTGTGTTAGTGCTGAGGCTTTGTTCTGATTTTCAAGCCATAGATTAATCCCTTGAGTTTCAGCAATAAAGAAGCCTCTAGTATGCTAGCTGTAGCAATGGACTTGAAGGTAACATATCGATGACCTGCTTCCACATAGTTTTAAGTTCTGGAAAGAGCATTTGAATCTGGGGAGGAAAAAATAAGTCTGTATGTATCTTTACTTTCAGCCATTCCCTCAAAGACTTTCTGTAATGTTGGCAGCATTTATGAAACAGATTTATTTATTTATTTTTGGAAAACATATTTTTTCCCCTCTGAGAAACAACTGTGTATAATGTTAGGGAAATTGTAATATACCATGGAAAACCACCTGAGCATTCTTATGGTTTCTGCTATAATTTACTTTATTCAGAGCTTCTGTAAATTGCATTATGAGTTTTTTCAATATCTCACTAAACATATTTAGAATGCTTAATTGAAGCTTAACCTTTATTTTGTTCAATACATGTTGTCTCTAGCTAATAATGACAGGGAAAAATAATCCCCTAGGTTAACGTCTTATATTTAGCTACTTCTGTTTTCCTTCAAAGCTTGAAAAATAAGTTCTGAAATGAATTGATATAACAGGAAATCAACAGGGTAAAGAATAATTATGATGATTTCTTCTTGGCCTTGCAATTATATCCAGTACACTTGAAGTAAACAAATAGTTCAAACAAATATATTAATTCCCTTCCTATCTATATAATTTTAATTAGAAACCTTTAATTGGACTTGGCTAAAGTTTCTCAAGAAGGTTGTAGAGTGCCCTATCTAAGCTATTTTTATATAAGAAAATGTATTTTTCATCACTTACTAAATACAATAAATAGCTGCCATCATTGTAGATATTTCATAGAGAACATTCTTGTCAACATTATCCTTTATCACAAAATGTATTAGAAGACAAAGTTCTTTCAGGGTTTATTAGTTATTAAGTGTTTGATATCTTAATTTTTATAATAAATAAAGTGCTTTTTAATATATTCATTGCATTTTATATAATGTCATAGTTGTATGGCAAGCAATAAATGTGTTTGATGTTCCAGATACTATTTCATCACTGAATTCTTTTAAACTTTCATTTTTATGAGCACTACTAACATGAATTAAAATGATCTACAAATGTGCAAGCTCATTTAATTGAAACAAAATGGCTAAATTCTTTAATTTATAAATAAGCCTTTAATATTTAGGGTCAAATATATCATTTTCACACAAATTTTATAACACTCGATCAATTGTTTTTAGCAGTTCTTTTTTCATTTTTGTTATGCCACAACCATTCGTGTATAGGAAATATGCAAACATAAGTTCCTCGACTTAATGTTTAAAATAATAAATATTTTTACCAGTTACTTCAATTATCATTGTTTGAAGGCACTATACTATGTCTCCCAACTAAAGACACTTCATATTGCCTAATTATTCCCAAGAAGCATATGATTCACAAAATATTTACTAACAAATTTTTAAACACAATTATTTTGAAGTGTTTATAGTTCCAACTGTATGTTGCAATGATAAAGATGAAATTAGAAACTTTATTTTTTAATAATAAGACATAAACTCTGTGCCTTTATTATCAAAATGTCAGAAAAGACATTTAGATTTAACCAGAGAAGTTATTTGAGCATTTGAGGGTGCAGCTAGCTGATATTTGAATTCATGCAATTCAGGTTTAATTTTTTTCTAAATTCCTTCCTAACTGACTGAACAAATTTCAATTTTTAAAGTCAACGTTTTCATCTGAACTTACAAAAATATCCACATAATTGTTAAAAATATAAGTACTTCAGAAATCTATAGCAGAGAGAATTTTATGCAATTTGCCACAAAGACCCAACACTGAATAGCTTGATGCATATTTCTGTAGATTTTTATATGCACCTTTTATTTTTTAATGAAAATGACATGTCCATTTTTGTTTACTACTTATCATTTTTCAATAATATATATTAGGTGTAAATAAATTCAATCTGTATCACATTTTTAAAAGAAAACTCTTACTTAGTCTGAGCACAATACTTACATGAGTATTCTAACTATGAAAAAATCAGTTGTGTTCTGTCATTTTAACTCTTCTATTTATCCCTGGATACACACAGAGAAAGCAACTATCTTTTAATATATCTATATACCTACATACATATGTAGAGATATATATATATATGTAATCAAGATTTAATGATAGAAAAATTATGTGAATACAATAACATAGAAATTTCTGAGATTTATCACTAAGAAAAATAGTGATTAAAAGGTTTTCCCCCCTTTTAATTTTTTATATAGTTTTTATAGGTTACTTTCCATTTATAGTTATTTACAAAGCATTGGCTATATTCACTTTGCTGTGCAATACATCCTTGATCCTATCTTATTATAACGAATAGCTTGTTCCTCCCACTCCCTTACTCCTGTATTACCCCTTTCCCTCTCATCACTGGTAACTACTACTTTGTTCTATATACCTATTAGTCTACTTCTTTTGTGTTACATTTACTGTTTTCTGTTGGTGTTATTTAGATTCTACATGTAAGAAATATCATATAGTCTGACTTATTTATCTGTCTGACTTATTTCACTTAGCATATTTGTGCCAGGTTCACACATGTTGCTACAAATGACAAAATTTCATCCTTTTTCATGGCTGAGTAGTATTCCATTGTGCGTGTATACCACAGCTTCTTTATCCATTCTTCTGTTGATAGACACTTAGGTTGTTTCTATGTCTTGGCTATTGTAAATATTGCTGCTATGAACATTGGGGTGCATGTATCTTTTTGAATTAGTGCTTTTGTTTTTTTCCAGCTATATATACCTAGGAGTGGAATTGCTAGGCCATAGAGTAGTTTTATTTTTAATTTTTTGAGGACACTCTATACTGTTTTCCACAGTGACTGCACCAGCTTACATTCCACCTACAGTGTGGGAAGGTTCCCTTTTCTCCATACCCTAACAAATGTTTCTTTGCATTCTCTTGATTTTGAAACATATCTTCAAATGTATAAGGCCAGCATGGAACCTACTTTGCCTTTCTGTGTGTATACTTGTTGAGATCTGCCTTAACAATTGTCCTGACTTTAGTTTATTGACTTTATTGTGTCTGGCTAATTGTGTTGTAAACACAATAGACTGCTGCTAGACTTTAGAATACCACAAATTTGTAATTACTACTCTTATAAACTTAATGGCTACCTACAAAATGCCATGGGTTTTATGGGCATTTCCTCATTTCAACTTTAGATATTCAATAAAGGGAGGATTATTTTTGCCCTCATATTACTAAGGAATCAAAGGCACAGAGTATAAATAGTTGAGCAAATGCAATACTTACACTCAGAGGAGAAACCAAGATCTGAAAAGTGGCAATTATGATCCTACTCTATATTCTTAAATTCTATGGTACATGTCACCAAATAAAATAACTCTTTTCCACAACAATCGGTTCTGCTATACTTACTAGGTAAGTGAACGATACCTGTATTTGCACAATCTTACCCACATCCTTGTTTAAAGTACATGATTCAACTTCTTGCCTTGAAGTGTAACAGTTTACTCAACCTTTGAAATTTCAGTGATGCTTGCTAATGATTGTGACCCTTAAAGTCATTTTAGTAAATATTAAGAGTGATTATCTACTGTTTCCTGAAAGTGTGTTCCTTAAATTTTCCATTGGAATATAATAGCAGTTATTTACACAAAAGTTATTTTGCAGAGAAAGACCTTACAAGAAAATAAACATTGTGAGTGTCTAAAAACAGTTTCCAATATACTGATTTTCATTTTTGCTTTCAAAATATTTAAGTTCATAACCCTTTTCTTTTTCAGCAAATTTCTAATTACTATGGTTCTGTGAAAACAATTTAGGAAAAGTGCTTTCTACTCAGTAATCATTAAAAGATACAAATTTAAGGTTAGTATGACATACCAGGAATACCAGACCACCTGACCTGCCTCTTGAGAAATCTGTATGCAGGTCAGGAAGCAACAGTTAGAACTGGACATGGAACAACAGACTGGTTCCAAATAGGAAAAGGAGTTCATCAAGGCTGTATATTGTCACCCTGCTTATTTAACTTATATGCAGAGTACATCATGAGAAACGCTGGGATGTAGGAAGAACAAGCTGGAATCAAGATTGCTGAGCGAAATATCAATAACCTCAGATATGCAGATGACACCACCCTTATGGCAGAAAGTGAAGAGGAACTAAAAAGCCTCTTGATCAAAGTGAAAGTGGAGAGTGAAAAAGTTGACTTAAAGCTCAACATTCAGAAAACGAAGATCATGGCATCCGGTCCCATCACTTCATGGGAAATAGATGGGGAAACAGTGGAAACAGTGTCAGACTTTATTTTTCTGGGCTCCAAAATCACTGCAGATGGTGACTGCAGCCATGAAATTAAAAGACGCTTACTCCTTGGAAGAAAAGTTATGACCAACCTAGATAGCATTTTGAAAAGCAGAGACATTACTTTGCCAACAAAGGTCCATCTAGTCAAGGCTGTGGTTTTTCCACTGGTCATGTATGGATGTGAGAGTTGGACTGTGAAGAAAGCTGAGCACCGAAGAATTGATGCTTTTGAACTGTGGTGTTGGAGAAGACTCTTGAGAGTCCCTTGGACTGCAAGGAGATCCAACCAGTCCATTCTGAAGATCAGCCCTGGGATTTCTTTGGAAGGAATGATGCTAAAGCTGAAACTCCAGTACTTTGGCCACCTGATGCGAAGAGTTGACTCATTGGAAAAGACTCTGATGCTGGGAGGGATTGGGGGCAGGAGGAGAAGGGGACGACAGAGGATGAGATGGCTGGATGGCATCACTGACTCAATAGACGTGAGTCTGGGTGAACTCCGGAAGTTGGTGATGGACAGGGAGGCCTGGAGTGCTGCGATTCATGGGGTTGCAAAGAGTTGGACACGACTGAGCGACTGAACTGAACTGAATGACATATTGGATTTATATCACTTCTTTATATTTTTTGTACATTTTAACTTAAGTCTCAGTTTTAGCATTTGTAAAATAAGAATAACGATATGTATTCCGTAAAATTTTGTGAGGATAAAATAGGTAACATATGTGGTAAATTTGCATAGTGCTGCACACTCTTTGCTGCTCTTTCCAGTAAAAGATAGAATCTGCTGGGTCTGAGCTAATATGTAACTGTATTAACCAAAAGCTATGGTAGAAGTAATTATATTTCATTTAAGCTTTTGAATTGGTGTTATAAAAGCATGTCATCAAGCATAAAGTGCTATCGTGCCATCATACTTACTGTAAAGAGGATCTAAGCCATGTAGAGAAGTTTCTGGGGCATGAAAAAACAGGGTTTTTTTTGTTGTTGTTGTTGTTGTTGTTTTTAAGAAGAGAGAAGTTATGGTAAATCACAATGATAGACCACTTTGAAAGTGGATATTCCAAACCCTAAAACTAAAAATGAAGCTATATGAATTAAATTTGAATCACTAAGAGAAGTGTTATCAACACAAAGAGCAAATTATGCACCACCACCCCCAAAACAACTCATTCCAAGGAATAAGAACTTGAAAAAAATTGTCAAAATCAACTATGGAAATCATCCAAAGGCTTGCACCAGTGTGAGGAGCATTTGCTCAAGAAAAACGGATGTATCTTAGTAATAATAGTGAGTTTTGTGTATTTTAGCCCATGATTTCCTACTGTATGTTTCCCTTAAAAATGAACAGCCTTGCAATTACTGAAGTCAGGAAAAATAGAAGCATGGCAATCACCAGAAGAAGTAAAAAATTTTAAGTTTCCCCAAAGTCCCTTTCTCAGAAACTTTGCATGATTTGACTTGTCTGCCATTTCCCTGGAAACCACCATTCACAGAATTTGTCATTATTTGACCTGACTCAGAACTCACTGTCTGCAACCAACTTTTTTTTGAGGGCATTTATTAAAACAATCAGTGGCATTGCAACTGTCTGAGATGTAACAACAGTTGGAGCAAACAAGATGCTGACCAAATATGTAATAGAAAACTTGGGGCGGGGTGGGGGCGGTGGTGGGTGATATATCCACATAGATCTTTGAAAAGCTCCAAAATATGTGGATATCTAGTAGACTAGAAACTATAGTACTGTGCGCATGCACAGAAAAGACCCAAGGATGCCTACTCTCTTACTGCTGACTGATCATGAGGAAGTGTGAAGGCAGGCAGTGAAGATTAAGGCAGAATTGTAAACTCCCTGGCTTGTCACTGATGGCATGATCCCTACAAATACTAAGAGTACCTGACAAAGATGGTATAGCCATTTGTTTAAATGTTTAAGGAAATATGTCCAATCACTAGTTGGCCACCAGGCTATATGAGCAGAGACATATGACCAAATTTTCTGAAAAATTAGTTCCAGAAAGTCACTAAGCAAGCCTGCAGAAACAACAACTAACAGCAGCAACAGCAAATCTTGGTAAGGGGACAGATTCTGGGGTTCAACATTGCCGCATTATATTATTTAAAATAACTATATTTCAACTAAAAATTATGAGAAATGCAAAGAAATGTTAAAGTATACCTGATATGCAGGAAAAACGTAGTCAATAGAAACTGTCTCAGAAGAGTCCATCTACTGGACTTATTACAAAGACTTTAAATCTCATAATTTAAGGAACTAAAGTAAACCATATCTAAGGAACTAAAACAATATGAGATTGATTCCTCACAATGTGGAAAATGTCAACAAAGAGACAGAACTTATTCACAAGTAGAACAACAACAAGACACAAATAGAAATTATGTACTTAAAAATATATTAATTGAGAAAACATTCATTAGAGGGTCTACAAAAGCAGATTTTTTTTTTTCTGGCAAAACACAAAGAGTAGAGGTATCTAGTCTGCAGAACTTCCCAGTGGTCATTTACGGTTGTGAGAGCTGGACCATAAAGAAGACAGAATGCCAAAGAATTGATCCCTTTGAACTGTGGTACTGGAGAAGACTCCTGAAAATCCCTTGGATAGCAAGAAGGTCAAACCAGTCACTCTTAAGGGAGATCAACCCTGCATATTCACTGGAAGGACTGATGCTGAAGCTGAAGTTCCAGTTTTTTCACATCTAGTCATCTGATGCGAACAGATGACTCATTGGATAAGTCCCTGATACTGGGAAAGATTTGGGGCAGAAGGAGAAGAGGATGTCAGAGGATGAGATGGCTAGACGGCATCACCAATGCAATGAACATGAACTTGGGAAAACTCCAGGAGATGGCGAGTGACAGGGAGGTCTGGCGTGCTGGAGTCCATGGGGTCACAAAGAGTCAGACATGACTGGGAGACTGAACAACAAAATCTACTGAACAGAAAAAAAAATGGAAAGTAAGCAGCTTCTTGGAGATCTCTGGGACACAAATTGAAATATCAACATATGAATAATGGAAGTCCCAATAAATTAGAGAAAGAGTCAGAAAGAATATATGAAGAAATAATATAATAATGTCTCAAATTAATGAAAACTTTAATCTGCACGACCTAGAGCTTGTTGAACTCTAAATAGGATGAGCTCAAAGAGCTCATTGAACTCTAAATAGTATGAAGTCAAATAAATCCACACCTAACCACATCATAATTAAACTGTTGAGAACTATTTGTTGTTATTGATGTTTAGTCACTAAATCATGTCTGACTCTTTGCTACCCCATGGACTACAGCATGCCAGGTTCCTCTGTCCTCCGCTATCTTCCCAAGTTGCTCAAATTCATGTCCATTGGGTCAGTGATGCTATCTAACCATCTCATCATGTTCCACCCCCCTTCTCCTTCTGCCTTCAATCTTTCCCAGCATCAGAATCTTTTCCAAATGAGTCACAGACAAAGAGAAACCTCAAAATTAGCAAGAAAGAAGTGACTACAAGATGAACCACAGATTTTTCCTCAGAAATCACAGAGGCCAAAAGAAAGTGGGATGAAATAGTTGAGTGCTGAAGAAAAAGATTCTTAACAATGTATTCAATATCTGCTCAAGCCCCATCCCCTCAAAAAAATCCTTCCATAATGAAGGGGAGGTAGTCCAGATCAAGATGGCAAAGTAGAAATATCGTGAACTTACCTCCTCCTATACACTCATCAAAGCTATAACTGCATATAGAACACCTATCTCTGAGAATGACATAAAGACTTAGCAGAACAGATTTTCGACAACCAAAGTTATAAAAAAATGACACATCAAGATTAGTAGGAGGGGCAAAGACGCAGCCTTATCAGAACTCTCATCCTGGGGCTTCTCTGGGGGTCTGCCTGCTAAGACTCTGCACTGCCAATGCAGGGGGGCCAGGTTCGATCCCTGGTCAGGGAACTGGGTCCCACATGCTCCAACTAAGAACCAGAACAGTCAAATACATAATAAAAATTGACATTAAAAAGTCTCACATCCCCATTCAGTGATCCACAAGCAGGAGGGATGTCACCATTGTAGAGGTACCCCCACCACCACCACCACATCTGGCTGTGAGAAACTGTGACTCTTCTCTTGAAAGACTCATATACAAAGTCACTTGCTCCAAATTCCAGTAGAGAGGCAGCAGCTTGAAGAACACCTGGATTATATGAAAAGAAGATCCACTGACTAACTGTAAGATCTATGCTTAAAAGACATATGGCAGGATCCAGTGGTACTTTCTCTAGTCATGGAAGTGCTGGTAAACCTTTTTTTGTTGTTGTTAACTCTCTCCCAGATAATTGGCTCAGCTCTTGTGGGTGTTATTTCTGTCACTCTTCATCAACCTAGCTAATACCAGGTGCCCCACCAACCCCACTGCTCCTCTGAGGACACAGTCCACTGAACCTGCACACCCCACTGGTCTCTTCAATTGGCTCCTGCCCTCTCCCACCTAAAGGACTGCCATGACCATCACCAGAACCCTTCCTAAGTGGTTCACACTCTGGGGGGACAAGTCTGCACATCACTGCACTGATAGAACTCAGACCAGAACCTATCATCAAACCAGGCCAAGGACCAGCCCCACTTACAGACTGTGTCCAGCAGTTACAGCCAAGCAATGCACCCAGCCAGCCTGGGAACCAGTTCCACTAGCTAACATGCCTACAGTAATCATGGCTCAGCTACAATAAGAGGAGACATGCCACCTGCAGGGATATGGTTGGAGTACTTGGCTCTGGTGACCAGGGAGGATTCTGCCACTGGGCCCCACAGGATACCTTTTCTGCATAGAGCCTCTCTTTCAAGACTGGGGGACATAGCTGATTTATTTAACACATAGAAACAAAATGAGGAGACAACAGGATACCTTTCAAATAAAAGAGAATAAAACAAAACCTCATAAAAAGAACTAAATGAAACAAAGATAAGCAATCTACCAGATAAACAATTCAAAGTAGTATTCATAAACATGCTCAATAACCTAAGGAGAAGAACAGATAAAGACAAGATTAACAGATATAAATGCAGAAATTGACAGTAATAAAATAATGATAAGGGACTTCAACACATCATTTACATCAATGGATAGAACATCCAGATAGAAAATAATTAAGAAAACATTGGCTTTAAACAACACATTAGGTCAAACTGATTTACTAGACATATACAAACATTCCACCCCAGAACAGTAGAGTACACATTGCTTCCAAGTGCACATGAAACATTCTCCAGGATAAATCACATGCTAGAACCAAATGAGTCTCAATAAAATTAAGATTGAAATTACATCAAGCATCTTTTCCAACCACGATAGTACAAAACTATAAATCAATTATAAGAAAACTGGAAAAAAAAAAACACAAATATGTTACCCTGAGACAAATAAAATTGGAAGCACAGTGTTCCAAAATCTATGGGATGCAGCAAAAGCAATTCCAAGAGGGAGGTCTAGAGTGATAGAGGTCTACTTCAGGAAACAAATGAAATAAAGAACCCCTCAAATAAGCAATTTATCCTTATACTTAAAAAAGAAGGAAAAGAACAAATAAAGCTTAATGTCAGTAGAAGGAAAGAAATAATAAAGTTTAGAGTGGAAATAAATGAAATAGAGAAAAAAATAAAAAACACTGAAACAGATCAATGGAACTAATATCTGATTTGTGAAAAGATAAGCAAAATCGAAAAAACCTTTAGTCAGATTCAACAAGAGAGAGAAAAGACCCAAATAAATAAATTCAGAACTGAAAGAAAAGTTAAAACTGACATCACCAAAATACAAATGATCAAAAGAGGGTATACTTATATGCCAAAAAAATTGGACAGCCTTGAAGAGTGGATATATTTCTAGAAACATATATCTTCTAAGACTTAATCAGGAAAAAATAGAAAATCTGAACAGAACAATCATTAATCCAAAAACCCAACAAACAAAAGTAAGTTTACTAAATCAACATTAAAGATTTTGTTGAATGTGAACTTAATGTAACTTAGAGTGTGCACATTTTTTATACTTCCCAGACTATAAATTAGGAAAAAATGAATTATCCTAGATTTGGAATATTGCTTGACATTACCTTTGATCTTTTTCTTTTCCATAAACTGGCTGAAGATTTTTAAATGTATTGTAAGTGATGGAGGTGAAGCCAATACCAGTGGAAGCTGTTGTTCTCCCCACTGGATTGCAAGTTATTTCAAAGGATTAGCCAAATCAACTTTATAATATAGTCCTAACATTATAATACTCAAGTTATTAAGAATGGTTGCCTCATAGAGCCTGGAAAAATTATTGGCAGACTGAATTTATATCATTCAGTCTTATGAATATTATAGATGAAGAAAATACAAATATTTTAACACGAGTCATTAATACATGTTCATTTTAAATGGCAATTTTTCCTCTGTTTTTGCACCCACATGAGATTATCAGAGAATGGAAAAAAAGATGAAATACATTTAAGTAAAGAAGCTAACAGTTTCAGAAGTAAAGTTTTTTTGTTGTATGCATCATAAGTACTGAAGCCCTATAGATTGTTTAGCTCTGCATGAAACACAATGAATAAAAACATACAGCAAAGCACAAATTTTGCGGTATATTACAAAAAGATGCACTCAGAATACCATATGTGTGCTCAGTTCAAGTGACACACAAGCTTTACTTCAATTTTTGTAATATCAAATAAGTTCTACTATATGTCTTGAATTACCATGAAAGTTAAGTGTCACATTTTAGGCAAATAAAAATTATTAAAATTTGACAGCTGGCAAATTATGCTAACATCTGGTAACAAATCATTCCTGACAGTTCAATAGTACACTTCTTATTGCATAGCTATTAATATTATAAAGAGCAAAAAGGAAAAATTACAGCACTTGACTAACATATTCCCCAAAGTGATAGAAAGAATGCACTGTTTATCTTAATGTGTAAGAAATGTCATCTTTTCATGTCTGAGGTTTGAAGTAGATTGGAACCAAGTAACTATCAACATGGATGGCATCACGCAGTGCCACAAGCTAAAAAGAGAATTGAAAATTTCTGAATTAGGAATAACATAATAATATATTTCCAGTATGCGGGGGGAATAGATAAAATAGTGAAAACAGATTATGGCAATAATAAAAACAGCAAAATGACATTATATACCTATGCATTGATAATTTGGTACAATATCACTTTCTTAGTTAAGCTTGCTAATTATCGTAGAGAGTAGAAGTTCTAAATGGCACTTCAACAAGAAAGCTCTAGACTCCAGGTAACAATTAATTAAAATCTTACTCAAATCCCTGGCATTGGGATATAAATGTTATTTACTGTCACTGATCTTTTTAAAGGGAGAAGAATAATTTTCTTTTCAATTTTCAGTTCTATAGTCATGATTTTAGTCACTTTAATCCTTAAGTCACTTTTATTAATTTATGGATGTTACCCCCAAAGCATACAATAAATAAAAGTAAAATCTGAACCAAAAAATAAATTGCGTCCATGAAGATAAAAGCTGAATTGGTATGTTGAGCATCTGCACCATGGTTCTGGCTTGGTGTTGTGTTAAATCACTGTCCATTCTTGGGCACACTTTACATACTGTAAAATGAGAGGGTTGTCTGTTATAATCTTTACAGTCATTTCTAGGTCTGAAAATGCATTTGTTCTTAGACTATGCAACTGAATTTAGAAAATATAGTCAACCATGAATTGATTGATTTAACTGGCTAAATAATAAAATATGTATAAAAAGAAAATTTTGCTCATTTATATTTTTGTGAGTATGTAACTGTCAGTCATGAAGACTATATGATTAAGCAAGAATATTGACATTTTTGTGTTTTAAAGTATGCAATTTTTAAAAATATATAGAACCAAAGTTATTGTAGATTAAAATAATGTTCAATCTTGATGACAAATCCTAAGATATAGAATAACAGTTCTAAAATGATGTCTAAAATCCTATTTTGAGTGTGAGCTCAGTCAGTCAGTCATGTCTGACTCTTTGCGACCCCATGGACTGCAAACCCCAGAAGCCTGCCAGGCTCCTCTGTCTACGGGATTCTCCAGGCAAGAATATTGGAGTGGGTTGCCATTTCCTCCTCCAAGGGCATTTCCTCACCCAGGAATTGAACTCATGTCTCCCACATTTCCTGCATTGGCAGATGGATTCTTTACCGTTGGGCTACCTGGGAAGCTTTTTGGATGCTCCTGTGTTTTGTTTCATGGTTGCATGTTAGGTTGTAGAGTCAAGAAATCTAAAAATAATCAAAGGCTGAGTATTCATTTGCTCTAGTGCATTTATATATAATTTATGGATGGATTTGCACTTTCCTAACGCCTGAGCTTCAATTCACTTTCAAATACATGAAGTGTCATTTGAAGAATACAGTGGGCTCTTAATGAAATTCTCTAGGTCTTATGTTTTAAATGTTTAAGAGGTTCATATTTTAAACCTGGTAAGAATACCAGAGTAGCCTTCATACATTTTCTTAGTCTACAAGCTGAAATCCAACTATATGACTTTTGTAAAAGAGAATTTAAGTTCCAAGTCATATTACTTTTTTATAACATAAAAAAAGTTTTATAGGATACTTTTTGTATCCTATATCAAATGTCTTATGAAAATATTATATTTTCACTTTTGGCAATTTTAGGAAGAGCTATTCATTTGAGAGAAAATGTTATTTTATTATTGGTAGTTTCTGTTGTCATTTATACTCATAATTATTTTTTGGAAGATTTAAGATCAACAGAAGGCAGATAAAAACAAATATACTGTTTGAGAGCTAGATTAATAAATGAGTAAATCTCTGAAGTTGACCACTATATATTGATAATAAATATCAAAAAAATGCATTTAGAATGACTGATTATTTTTGTAGAATAACAAAACAATGAAAGTCTTGTTTTCTCTGAAAGTTTTCATTGTTGAGTTGCCTTCATGCTTAGTCACTCAATCATGTCTGACTCTTTGTGACCCATTGGACTGTATAGCCCACCAGTCTCCTTTGTCCGTAGAATTTCTAAGGCAGGATACTAAAGTGGGTCACCATTTCTTTCTCCAGAGGATCTTCCTGATCCAGGGATAAAACCCAGGTGCCTCGTGCCTCTTTCCTTGCAGACAGATTCTTAACCCTGTGAGCCATCGGGTAAGCACCTTAGGAAATCACTAAATTAAGCACTCACCTTTGGGAAGCACTGATATTTGCACTGCAGGAGCAATGGGCGGAGATCACTCAGAGAAACATGATTATATGCTTTAAAGAAATTAACAAGCCAGATAGAAACTGGATACCACCACCCTCACATTCACTTGGAATGTTCTCTTGCTTCTTTATGTTTCCACCTTAGTCCCTGGCTTGATACATTTAAGCAATTTGAAAAAGAGGATCACTGAGGAGCAGAGGTTCTATTGCCACTAACATTTCAGTAGCAGAGATGGTGTGCTATGGAAACCTGAAAGATGGATTTCTTTATAGGTCCAAATTGTCATCCTTTTCTGTATTCAATGTCATGTAACTTTTCAGTTTATCCAACTTAAAGATATTTATTATTTATTAGTTTCTACCCCTTGACCTTGGACTTTGCCTTGTGACATTCTTAGATCAATAAAAGAGAACAGATATGACAGTGAATCATCTCTGTATTTAGACTTCAAAAGATCTCTTGTGTAACCATATGCTTTCCTTCAACTCCATCATCTCAATGAGATAAATATGCCCAGGGCAGCCTGTTGGTTGAGGAGAAGGAGTAACAAGTGATGCATAGCAGCTACGCCAACTAAGTTGCTGCAGCCAAACCTAGTGTAAATATAAGCAAAGGCTTATTGCCGTGTGGTGCCGAGATTTTATCCTTATGTGGTGCTCCTCTTTACCTCTAGTAACATTTCTGGTTATAAAGTATATAGAATCTATATGAGTATGCTGCTGCTGCTAAATTGCTTCAGTCGTGTCCAACTCTGTGTGACCCCATAGACAGCAGCCCACCAGGTTCCCCCGTCCCTGGGATTCTCCAGGCAAGAACACTGCAGTGGGTTGCCATTTCCTTCTCCAATGCATGAAACTGAAAGTGAAGTCGCTCAGTAGTGTCCAACTCCTAGCGACCCCATGGACTGCAGCCTACCAGGCTCCTCCGTCCATGGGATTTTCCAGGCAAGAGTACTGGAGTGGGGTGCCATTGCCTTCTCTGGTATGAGTATAGTCACTCTATTTTATTGTATTGCTATCATGATATATATTTTATGTGATTTCATTTTCAACCTATTCATATCATTGAATCAAAAATATCTCCTTTAGATAGGATACAAATGGGTCATTTTTTTTAACCCATGGTTGAAAATCTTTGCCTTTTAATTAGATTACTTAATTTAAACATATTTAATATCATTAATGATGTAGTTGAATTTATATCTGCTATTTTTACTTTTGTATTCTATATATTCCCTGTCTTTTTGCTCCTATGTTTTTCCTTTACTGCTTTCTTTTGCATAAACTGAATTATTTTCTAATGTAGCATTTTAATTTCTTTAATTTTTTAAACATACATATGCTTTTTATATTAATCATGGCTCAGTGATTTACTATATATGTCTAAATGTGTCAGAATCAGCTTCATGTTTATACTAGCTTGCTTCTAGTGGCATATAGAAAGACTACTATATAGGTTTATTCCCTTTCCTTTTTTTTTTTTGTATTTTTATATACATTACATCCATCAAGTTACAAACTGAATAAAAAGTTGCTATCATCATTATTGTACTGCCTATAGTCATTTCCTCAGCCCAATACAGCTTTGCACACACCCTTCTACTTTGTACTGTTTTTTTTGTAAATATAAGTATATATTTCTGTATCTTATATGTACAATATCTTATATACACAATATCTTATATACATGCTGTTTAATAATTGCTTTTTAAAGTAGTTAAGGAAAGAAAAGCAAACATGCATTTATACTCTCTCTTATAACTGTACAATTAATGGTCCTTTTTTTTTCACAAGTATTTGATTATCTGGCATCCTTTGCTTTGAGAGTCAAGAACTCTTTAGTATTAAGGTGAGTCTGGTAGCAACACATTTTCTCAGACTTTGTTTATCTAGTAAAGTCTTTATTTCACCTTCATTTTTTTTTTAAGATAGCTTTGCTGGATTCTGATTGACAATTTTTTATGTATCTTTAAGTACTTTGAACATATTAACCACTTCCTGATGGTCTCCATTGTTTCTGATGAGAAGACAGCTGTTAATATTATTGGGGGTTCTCTTATAAGTGAGGAGTCATTTTTTTCTCTTGCTGGTTTCAATATTTTCTATGTGTCTTTGACAATCAGCACATTTACTATGATGTGTTTTATCATGAACCTTTTTGTATTTATCATATACAGTTTGTAGAGCTTTCCAAATGTGTAGGTTATTATGTTTCAATATATTTCAGAAGTTTTTAGTCTTTAATTGAATTTTTTCTGCTCCTTTCTCTTCCTCCTCTACTTCTTGTATCCCTATTATGCATTTGTTGGTGTGCTTAATAGTATGTCACATTTCAATTTTCTTTATTATTTTTTTCTCTATGTTGTTTAGCTTGAATAACCTCTATTGATCTGTCTTTAAGTTTACTAATATTTTCTTATGCCACTTCCAATCTGCTTTAGAACTCCTCTAGTGATTTTTTTTTTAAATTTCAGATTTTTTATTTTTCACTTCATAATGTCTACTTGATTCTTTGGCATGGTTTCTATCTATTTATTGATATACATGGTCAATAATATCTTGCATTGTATCTGTTATCAGGCTTTCCTTTAGCTCTATCAACATATTTATAATGATTGTTTTAAATACTTTTTTCTCTTAAACACAGCATCTAATCACTCTCATAGTTTGTATAGCCTTTTAAAAAAATTATTTTTTATTTTCCCCCAAAGTAAGCGGTTTATTTTCCTGTTACCGTGCATTTTTAATCTATTTTTGTTAGTAACTGGAGGTTTTAGACCATGTGTTGTAGCAGCTCAGTGCTGATGCCCTCCTGCCTCCCTATGCCCACTTCCCGTGCCCAGGTCCCTGCCTTATTTCCCTGGTTAGTGACTATATAACTTTTAATGACTATATAACTTTAGCGATTTAACACCCCCCACACACACACATATAATTTTAATTATCCATTGCAGTTTTGTGTATGCCCACAGTCATCCTGGGATAACAATGGTTTGGGAAGTACTCTTTCGCTAGCTACATTCAGATATTAACCTCCACTACTTGCCTGCTGATTCCTGTCTTGTTTCAACCATTCTCAGGGGTATAAACTGTTGTACAAATGAATCCAATCAAATTGTGTCTCTTTTGAAGAAATATTTGCTGAGATCAGTGCATTATATTTTTTCAGAACATAAGATGTCTTATTCGCTAGTTCTGTCCTGCAAGCTAACCAGACTATAGTTTAGGTTGTACCTTTGGTTAAATTTACTAATATCTTCCTGATTTCCTCTCACCACAAGCTTCACTGTTCTTGAGCATGCCTTCCTGCTTAAACTTTTCCATACTCTGCTACAAGTGAATTCAGGTCTTTTGAGAAAAGATTAGAAGCTATCTGTTTTAAGACTGATCCCTTTCCAAGCTAAAATCTCTGAGCTATGTCTCTGGAGCTGGGATGGGGACAATAGCAAACTTCCTTCCAAAGACATTTCCACTCTAGGAAATGAGCACTGGGTGGAGTGGTGGGCAGCAGGAGCTGATGTCTTTTTTGACTTGCTTCTCCTTTCATGGAACCACTGCTTTATGAACCAGGACAAAGGAATCTGTGACACCAGTATTCTCAGTGCACCATACCTATGGTAGAGTCAACATTCCATGAGTGAGGATTAGTATAAGGGTGCTTCTCACCTCTTATTTGAAATTTCTGGGACTTAGCCTCAGTACTGTGCATTTGGGGGAAGTATGAGTAATGCTGAAATTTTACTCCTCCCAAAGCCTTCTGGCTGGTAGCCATGAGGCAAGGCCCTGGGGTTGTGGCTGCAGCAATCTGGAGTGGAGGTAGTCATCTTGGTCCAAATACTCCAGACTTTCAACATTCTTGTTGATGTTTACAGATTTTCCTTAACAGATGTTTCTTCATTTGTTTTTTGTCCTTAGGACCATTTCCATGGGCTATGTCCACACTAGTTTCACTGCAGAGCAGGTCAGCAGTACTCCCCATGCTGTCTTGCCAGAAGTTGTGTGTGGATGCTCAATCATGTCTGATTCTTTGTGACCCCATGGACTATAGCCCTCCAGGTTCCTCTGTTCATGAAATTTTGCAGGTAAGAATACTGGAGTGAGTTGCCATTTCCTACCACAGGGATTTTCCTGATCCAGGGATTGAAATTGTATCTCTTAAATCTCCTGACAGGTGGATTCTTTACCATTGCACCACCCAGAAGCCACTTGCAAGAAGTTAATTTATTTTATTATAGACATGGATAATTATTAATCAGTTGATCTAAGAAAGAGATGGAGAAATTTATTCAAGCCAAATTTGAGTATTATAACATGGGAAGAGCATCTCAAAAAGCTCTGAGAACTGTTCAGCAAATTAGAAGTCAAGGCACAATTATATAAGTTTTTTTGAGACAGAGGGTTGAATATAAAGTGATGTGTTATTGACAGTTTACATAATTCAGATCTACATATTATGTCATGGGCCATGGGGTCCCTTACAAGATCAAGAGGGCATGTGATCTTTTAAGGAGTTATCCTGTCAATGCTGGGAGAATGTTGTTGTTTACAGTTGAGCAGGATTCATATCAATAGGAGAGTTTTGGTGATGTAAGAGATTTGGTCAACGCACAGTGCAGATACACAGTACTGAGTGAGGGGAGAGAGGAGGCCAAAGGGAAGGGAAGATTTATTTTTGTTTGTTTAAATTTCTCTTGTATTCTCATAAAATATGACTTTTACTTCACAGCTACATCTATAAATCTTCAGATATGTGTACACACATGTTAATATATTAATGTATAACTCCTACCTTTGTCAGCTGAAAAGATGCAGAAGCAGTGATTCCTTCCAGTAACAGTGAATACATCTAGCACCCATTTATTGGATTGTAATATGATTGTCTAATAAAAGGAACCAGAGGTTCTTAGGAAAAAAAAAAAGATGTTCGATTCTGGGACTGGGGCAAAACATACACAAGATGAGCATAAAGTGTCTGTGGTGCCATAAAATTAGGAAACACTCAAATACACACACACACAAGTGGAAGATTTATAAAAGGGACAATGGATCTAATTGAAAGGTCTCCCAGTGGGCAAAGCTGGAAAAAAAATTAGCAAATTAAATACAGTTATATTGAATCATAATCCAAAGAAGAAAGTAAATATCCATGAGTCCATACTATTATAAATAAATGATAGCATAAATAAATAAATTGGAGGCAAGAAGCAAATCTCTTGTGGAGAAGAATCTCCTGTGCAAAGAACTTATGTATATATATTCAACCCTCAGGGACTACAGCATCATCCCCCACTTATTAACAGAGGATTCTGACAATCACTACTTCAGCCAGATTATCAAGGTCAACATCAACAGTGAGAAGCTGTACTGAGAGTATCTGCTGATAGTATAGTGTGATGAAAAAGGCACTTTATCTCTCTGGTGTTCCTCTCAAAAAAAAGATGTACATTTTATTTGAAAAGTGGTGAATAGATGCACCTTCAATGCTGTCAATATCTGTGGGAAAGATATCCCAGTGTGATGACTACCCAGTGCTAAGATCAAAATACATCTGGTGTGTCTGAGGCACAATAAAAAGAAAAATAAGTCTGGAGTAGAATGAACAAGGGGAAAGTCATATTAGAAGAGGTTAGGAAATGTAACAGAGGAGAAAGGAGGCAAATTATTTTATGATTTAGAGGCCATTTTAAGGACTTGGGTTTTCCTGTGGGTGAAATATAAGTCACTGGTGTGCTATGAAAGAGTTACTATTGTGTTTGAAATAAACTGAAAAAGATGGAAGAGAATCAAGAGTGGAAGCAGAAATGCTGGTTATGACAACCCAAGGGAGAGTTGGTAACATTAGCAATGGGGATAGTGAGAAATGTTTGACTCTGGATATATTTTGAATGCAGAGCCAAGCCAATCTTCTGATTGGCCATGTGGTGTAAGAAAAAGACATATCAAGAATGACTATAAACGTGGGAGGAACCTACAAGGATAGAAATATCATTAGTTGTAATGTAATTGGGAAAGGTTTTGGGGCAAAGACTGTGTGGATCACAATAAACTGTGGAAAATTCTGAAAGAGATGGGAATACCAGACCACCTGATCTTCTGCCTCTTGAGAAATTTGTATGCAGGTCAGGAAGTAACAGTTAGAACTGGACATGGCACAACAGACTGGTTCCAAATAGGAAAAGGACTACGTCAAGGCTGTATATTGTCACCCTGCTTATTTAACTTATATGCAGAGTACATCATGAGAAACGCTGGACTGGAAGAAACACAAGCTGGAGTCAAGATTGCCGGGAGAAATATCAATAACCTGAGATATGCAGATGACACCAGCCTTATGGCAGAAAGTGAAGAGGAACTCAAAAGCCTCTTGATGAAAGTGAAAGTGGAGAGTGAAAAAGTTGACTTAAAGCTCAACATTCAGAAAACGAAGATCATGGCATCCGGTCCCATCACTTCATGGGAAATAGATGGGGAAACAGTGGAAACAGTGTCAGACTTTATTTTTCTGGGCTCCAAAATCACTGCAGATGGTGACTGCAGCCATGAAATTAAAAGACACTTGCTCCTTGGAAGGAAAGTTATGACCAACCTAGATAGCCTATTCAAAAGCAGAGACATTACTTTGCCAACAAAGGTTCGTCTAGTCAAGGCTATGGTTTTTCCTGTGGTCATGTATGGATGTGAAGAAGGCTGAGTGCCGAAAAATTGATGCTTTAGAACTGTGGTGTTGAAGAAGACTCTTGAGAGTCCCTTGGACTGCAAGGAGATCCAACCAGTCCATTCTGAAGGAGATCAGCCCTGGGATTTCTTTGGAAGGAATGATGCTAAAGCTGAAACTCCAGTACTTTTGCCACCTCATGCGAAGAATTGACTCATTGGAAAAGACTCTGATGCTGGGAGGAATTGGGGGCAGGAGGAGAAGGGGGCGACAGAGAATGAGATGGCTGGATGGTATCACTGACTCGATGGACTTGAGTCTGAGTGAACTCCGGGAGTTGGTGATGGACAGGGAGGCCTGGCGTGCTGCGATTCATGGGGTTGCAAAGAGTTGGACACGACTGAGCGACTGATCTGATATGATCTGATCTGATTCAGGTGTGTTTGGCTTGAGATATGTATTAGCATCTCAGTAGAGGTATTAAGTAAGAAAAGAAGCAAAGAAATCTGGAATTCAGCAGGCCAGGGGATAGAGAAACTGATGTACTAAGAACTGGCAACGATGTAGGAGAAGAAAAGCCAGAGCCAGAAAGGAGAGGGAGGAAAAGGGAGAAGGGGGAAAGAGGGAGGGAGAGCGGTCTAGGATGCTAAGAGAAGAAAATATTTCCAGGAAGGAGGAAGTCTGCTGTGGTAAATGTTGCTGTTGGATCAATTAGGCAACTGAGAATTGACTTTGGGTTCAGTAGTATGAAAGTCATAGCTACCATAACCAGCCAGTGCTGGTTGAGGGAGAGTGTAGAAGTGATGAACATCTTACTGAGCCAGGAAATATAAACTATTTTAAAGAGTTCTATTGTATGTGGGAATAAACAAAATGGCAGTAAACTGAACTTGGGAAGTATAGTCAAGAGAGGTTTTTCATGAATACAAAAATATTTATACATTGGTGAGCAGGATTCAGTAGAGATAGGAAAACAGTGATATTCTAAGAGGGGAGGGGGGATATGCTGGAGTGGAGGTTCTGAGTAGATGGAAAGGATTGGTATCTTGTACAAATGGGAAAGATTGGTCTTAAATAGGAGTGTGGAGAATGCACCTAAGAGAAGAGGAATGAAAGAAGAGAAAGTAGCTACAGATGCTGCTGAGTTGGATAGATATGGTGATGAAAGCTTATTCTATTCCTGTCACTTCCATTTTCTATTACTGCTAGCACTGTTATTACTATCGCTAGTGATAACTTCCCTCCCTAGTTTAAAATTTTATTCTGATGCCCAAATAAGTTTATCATTGTTCGTTACAGTTGTCCTTGGTATCCAGGGGAGGGGTTTCCTAGGACTCTAGCAGATAGCAATATCTGAAACTGTTCAAGTCCCTTGTTTAAAATGACTTACTACAGACAGCCCTCTGTATCCACAGGTTCCACATTAGTGGGTACCAAGGGTCAAGGGTAAAACTGAAAAAGATGATTGAACTTCATGCCACATTCCACTTTCAACAGATGGGGCAATGAATAGATTGTGATGTTACAGATAATAATGTCTGCCCTAAATTGAACACTTCTTAATGACACTATTCTTTTTAAATTAGCAGTTTTTTAGATTTTTTTTTCTTTCAGTGGAATATTGTAATGATTTGACAGACTCAAACTACTCCTTCTTCAATTGAAAAACAGATCATTGGAACTGATGGCAAGATTTACCTTTCTCTAAATGGAATACCTTAACACAATGCTATCAGGGCTCTGTGGATGTAAATAAATGATTGGTTGCCTCTGGAACACATAAATACAAAAATATAAGATTCCGATAAGAAGGTCATTGATCATCAGTAATGCCGGTCTGAGAATCATTATTCAGTCCCCAGAAATTGCTGAACATACAGTGGGTAATCAATAAATGCTTTGATTGATACATGGATGGATGGAACTAAATCTGCATGATAAACCAAATAGTAACCTATGCTCAAGGTTATCTGAGGTAGTTCAGTGGAAGGAAATAAGGGAACATGTCTATTTATAAGAGCAAATATTTTATAAAGGGTTGCTTAAATGAGTCTTTTCCATCAAGGAAAGGAGGTAGAAAAAATAGAAATGTCCTAATCTATGCTAGGTCATAAAATAAAGAGAAGAGGGAAGAAGGAAGGAAGAAAAAATGAAGAAAAAAAAAAGATAAAGTGAAGAAACTATTCATTTCCTCGCATCTATGACAAAATTTCCAGCCTTCCCCCTTTTCTTTAACTTGATGTGCACCCAGGACAGTGCCTAACTATTATGTAATTTGTACTGCTTCCTTGGGACCCCAGCCAAATCTCCATCTGTAAAGGTTTCTAGGTGAAGGAAAACTATATATTAAATTCTTCTATGTGGTAATTATGTGTGTGTATTAGTCTCTCAGTCATGTCCTATTCTTTGTGACCCCATGGGCTGTAGCCCTCCAGGCTCCACTGGGAATTCTCAAGGCAAGAATACTGGAGTGGGTTGTCATTCCCTTCTCCAGGGGCTCTTCATTACCCAGGGATCAAACACAGGTCTCATACATTGTTAGCAAATTCTTTACCGTCTTAGCCACCAGGGAAGCCTGATATCTATATACTCAGCTACAAACATACCCATTCATGTCTTCATGATTAAACTATCATCATTTTCTCCTCTACATGCCCAGAATGTGTCAACATGAGTCTATAGTAGAGGCCAAAACCTATTCAAATTCTGGAAAATCCAGTGACGGGAAAAATGTATTTGAATTTTCCACTCAAATAGAGGGATATTTTGTTAGAAAGTGAAAATGAAACTGAAGGTTGCTCAGTTGTGTTCAACTCTTTGTGACCCCATGGACTAGTCCATGGAATTCTCCAGGCCAGAATACTGGAGTGACTAGCCTTTCCCTTCTCCAGGGGATCTTCCCAACCCAGGGATCAAACCCAGGTCTCCCACATTGCAAGTGGATTCTTTACCAGCTGAGCCACAAGGAAAGCCCATTTTGTTAGATGTCTTGTGCTAATCTGTACCATTTAGCTAATCAGAATTATTTCTGGAGGAGCGTGTGAAATAATATTTTAAACAACAGCTAAATAAGTCAGAACTTTGGAGAAAGTTAATGAAGCTCTTTGCAGGCTGTGGCACATGCCCCAGAGGTCCTCAGGATCTGGGCTGTGACTCTCTGCTTCTGTGGCACGTGGTGCAGTTTGCTTCTGTGATGATTAGATTAGAGTGACAGTAGCTACTGGGTGAATGTTACTATACTCACAGCTGCTTCCACTGATGTCTAAAACCCCAAACCACAGAGAGATGCCTCCTAGGGATTACAGGATGAAGAGCAGCCATTCTGGTGAGTATAATTGAGAGCAGACTGTCCTTTCGCATTCTGTGAAATCAAAAGCTGTGATAAAGGATCCACCTTAAAATGACTTGAAAACTTGCTGTAGATTTAGATATGTGTGGTGTAAGAGTGGGAAAAGAACTTCACTGAAAAGATTGAAAGAGACAAGGGAGGTAGCACTGGACCCAGGCTGCATCCTCCTTTCTTGTTGGAAGGGAAGAATGACACAGAGGGTAGGTGTCCCTTTTTAGAAGGATACTTAGATATTCCAAAAATAAGATGCTTTCCTCTAACATTTAGTGCTGAATGCTTGGCTTGGGGATTGACTGGGAAATATGTAATGCACTGCACTTCCAGGTGCCCTGGCTTCAGAGAGAGGGAAAATGGATTGTGACCTGGTTTTGTCATTTGATAACTGTGTAAATCCTGAGCACGCATTTATTTCTTTAAACTCCCATCTGTACAATGGAGCTCAAAACCAGCTCAACCTAATTGAAAGAATGTTTGAAAGGCTCATTTGAGTTAATGCATGGAAAACACTTTGTATGATGTGCTATAATGCAGTCTGATGTAAGACCATGGAATTGAATCATGTTTCTTTCAAATCCCTGTTTTACTACTTACTGATAGTATAACCCTAGGCATATTCGCTTTACCTCTCTAAGCCCCATATTTCCAAACTAAAATCTGAAGAAGTTAATCAAACTCACATCAAAGGATTATTGTGAGGGTTAAGTGAAATGATCTATCTAAAGTGTTTACCATAATGCCTGGCATAAAGCCTCAATAAATAATAGTAATTATTACCAATTTGAAGCATCTTGATTGAACAAATAGCTCACTAAGCAACTACTATGTTCCAGCTACCATGATGGAACAAGTATTATAAATAAAGACATATGCTCATAGTCCCTCGGTGGCTTCCCTGGTGGTTCAGATGGTAAAGTGTGTGCCTGCAATGCAGATGACCCAGATTCGATCCCTGGGTCAGAAAGACTCCCTGGAGAAGGAAGTGGCAACCCACTCCAGTACTCTTGCCTGGAAAATCCCATGGATGGAGGAGCCAGGTAGGCTACAGTCCATGGGGTCCCAAAGAATTGGACACGACTGAGCAACTTCACTTATAGCCCCTAAAATCTGTAATATTTTTCCCTTTTAAATTGCGAGGTAGAATATGGTAGGATTACAATAATGGATTCTTTGGTGAAAGTAAAGCCAGTGAGAAGTTTATAAAACATTAAATCATGGAGGCAGACAGCTCTTGACATCAAGAATCATTTTAGATCTTTTCTTGAGCTCTCAACTCTCACTAGGCTGATAGAGCAGTAGTTATCAGCAGAAAACATTTCCTGATGCTTACTGCCTTTTATGAACATCATCTTACCTTACAAATGTTCGGTCTTTGTGCTCTGTGGACTAGCTACCCAGTGGGGCTGCTTGGTGGCCCATTAACTCTGCTCGGTGCACAGTTTATCATTGCTAAACAGGCTCAATTCCCAATTACAGGGTAATGGCATCATTAGTTTTCTCATCATTATTTAGTCATAAAGATAAGAAACAAAAAATATTGCAGAAAACTGGGGGAAATCTGTGCACTTTAGAGCCCTGATATTTATGAACTTATCATACGCACCTTCACATCTCAGTTCATTAATGGAAACAGACACTCTTTTTCTAATGCTCATGGTTCTAATAAAAATCAGTTGCAATTGAAGGAGAAAGGAAAAGGGAATAATCATGAGACCATTTCCCATTTCTTGTGACTCAAACAGAAGCCACATCTAAAAAGTTTCAATTTTTTTTTCCTGACAGTATTTCTCACATCCAAGAAATATCCTTAAAAAGAAAAAAAAAAGTAAAAGTATCACTTATCAACACATTTATTTCTCAGAAAAACTCACCTTCATCTTCCATCTACTAGAACAATATTTTATTAGTTGAATTAAAAAAGACAAAAACACTTTTTGACATCTGGTCTTGACTCTTTGACAAATATTAAAACCCCATTAAATAAGAGAACTGATTAAAAATGTATTTCTTTTTGCTTTCTAAAATAGTTTATTTCTACTAAGAATGTGTTCAAGTATTTATGTCTGGTAAATGCCTAAACAAAGTCACTAATTTGGCTTAAATTTATACCATGATTATAACTTAACTTTCCAGAGAGTGTTTTATTCTGTGCGGAGCCCTGCCCATCTGTGTAGCATATTTTCTTCTTCTTCCCCTTCCCACCCCACTCCTCTTTTCTCTTTCTCTTCTCCTTCTCCCTCTTCCTCCTCCTCTTCCTCTTCCTCCTCCTCCTCCTCCTTCTTCACCACCACCACCACCATCATTATCTGATATTTTTGTAACCATCTGCAATTTCCAAAGCACTTTGAGAGGTCTTCATATGATCGTCCCTGTCACTCTGTAGGGTAGACTGAACACATGTTGTTTTCAGATGAGGAAATGAAGCCACTTTTCTTCTTGTAACCAAAGTTGGGCTCCGACTGCTTACCACACAAAAAGCCAATAAAGAAGCAAGGTTGATGGAAAGGAAAGTTTGTTTTATTTTGGATGCCAGCTACCTGTGGTGGAGGGGAGTCCTACCCAAAGGCTGATTCATACTTGCAATGATAATCAGATTTTATAGGCTGGGGGAGAGGCCTACATGCAGTACAGTCATCTCTGACAGTCGTCTTGAAATTCGTTAGCGGTCTGACCAGCACCATCTTGATCATTTTAGGTAGAGTTAGCTTCAGCTTCAGAGTTGATTTTTTGTTTCCATTTCTTTAGGGCCAGTGCTTGGAATTGTGGCAGCTTGTGTCATGGCTATAGTCTGGTCATCATGTAGTTAACTTCTTTCACTTGGTGGGGTTTCAGTCTCTATAAGGCGGCTCATAGGATATGGCTGAGAATATTATCTATAGCCCTTGAGAAGGAATTAAAGATCCTTGACTATGCTTAATAACTAAGTTATTATTATTTGGTCTTCTTTGACCATTTCCTTTGTTTCTGCATGTTCTCACTTCTCAGATTAAACTTATTTTCTGGCTGAAGTTTTTCCATGGACAAAAGGCAGGAAGAGGACATGGAGTGTAATGACTATAAGGTCCTGCTCCATGTCATTCTTGTTTAAGATCCAATCTTTGAACTTAGTCTTTTCAATATCACTTTATCAGAGCTCTATCTCTCCATCTCTGTGTATTTGCATTATGATTCTTTTAATTCTGAAAAGTTTGTTTTGGATTATTTTTTTTCTAATTTCTCAACATAATGTCTTTCTATTCACTTACTAGTGCTTTTGCCAAACTCACACAATATAGTTCCAAGACTCTTCTTTGTGGTAATGTCTAGACATTTTAATTCCAGTTGCCATCAATCTGTCCATATAACTCAATTTTGTGATGAATTTCTTCGGAGTATTCTGCTTATTCTTCTCCTATCTGGCTATAAGGAGCTACCTTAGATGGCAAATGGTGGCCTTTTTTCTCTTCACCACTTATTTGAGTCCTGGCAGGTGTGTAGACAATGTTCACAGTGGCAAGAAACAGCCTTACTGATGTGAATAAACAATCTCTCTTCCAATCCTAGGATGGAAAAGTGAAAGTGTTAGTTGCTCAGTTGTGTCCAATTCTTTGTGACCCCATGGACTGTGTCACCCTAGGCTCCTCTGTCCATGAAATTCTCCAGGCAAGAATCGAGAAGATTTCCTGAGAAACCCGAGTGTCCTATATTGCAGGCAGATTCTTTAACATTTGAACCACCAGGAACGCCCGGCATAATTCAAAACTTTGTTCTGAGCTTCTTTCTGCTATTGGAGGAAAAATCAAATTAGCCAGTTCAGATACTCAGTTCAAAAGAACACTTGTCACAAAATGAATGTTTTCAGTTATTGTGCTTAATTATATGATCTTTTTTTCTTCGTTCTTGATTTTAGGCTACTGATTTGTCTGCTTATAGCAATCATTCTTTCTTACAAATTTCTATGAATCAACATCCAAGCTTTAAAGAGATCTAAAGAAGGCCAGATACCTTTTGTTGTTGTTTTTGTTTAGATAGAATAAGCCAGTCTTTTTATGTAGATTTTGAACATATATTTTGTGTTTAAACTTTCTTCTCTTATTCTAACATTCTCAGTTATGTTTTTGACTCTTCAGATTATTAACTATGTTTATCATGTGAAGAATTACATTCAATGACACATTTTTGAATGACCATTGTTATGTTTAGTTTCTGTGCTACTCTCATTTCCATTATTTTTAATTTTTTAGTTCATGTTTGATTCAAAAGAAAAATCTACTTTAATAAAAACACTGTCCCTTATACCTTATAAAAGGTTAAACAAGAGCCCTTTTTAAGAAAAGAAAAAAATATAAAACTATTACTCTCTCACTTGGCCTTTACTCTGTAAAATTTCACAAAGACATTTTTATTGCATGACTAGGTTCATTCCCAGGAAGGCAGAGAAACAACTGGTTTTATGTAGAAAATGTAAAAACCTTTCTGTATTAATAAATTCTAATGAACTAGTTCTTCTCTTTGGAGAATTATAATAAATTATTCCTAATTTTTCTGATAAGCATTGACAGCATTAAGCTTATAAGGTAATATTTTAGGAATTGACTTTACATCACAAAATGCCCATTTGACTTATTGCTGAGGCTTGTTTAAAGACAGATCTCCACAGTGTTACTGAGTGCTTTTGGAAAATTTATGAATTGCAGGTCTATACATGGGGATATCTGTATGGTACAACAAGTTCTCTTCCCTATAATAATGGCTTCTATGCTACATGTATTCGTGTTTCATTCAGAGAAGCATTAAAGAACAAGCCATAACAATAGTATACCAGTTGGTGGCTCAGACGGTAAAGCGTCTTTCTACAATGCGGGAGACCTGGGTTCGATCCCTGGGTCGGGAGGATTCCCTGAAGAAGGAAATGGCAACCCACTCCAGTACTCTTGCCTAGAAAATCTCATGGACATAGGAGCTTGGTGCAGGCTACCGTCCATGGAGTAGCAAAGAGTCAGACACGACTGAGCAACTTCACTTCACTTCATACTGATTAAATTCAGACAAACCTGAGTTGAAATTCTAGTTCTGCTACTTACCAACTGTGTGTCTTGTCAAATCCATGAATTCTATCCTACCTATCCAATAGGTTTTGGGGAATTAGCAAAGAAATGTATTTAAAATCCTTAATGCCTGATGTATCTTTATTGAGTGCTCACTATATAGTAAATTTAATTATTATTATTGTTGCTGTTATGGTTATATTTTTAGGTATGAGTTTAGATGCCTATGGCATAATAAAGATGGATATGCTTATCTCATGGACATAAAATTGTAAACTTTCAGATTTTTTTGGAAAATGCACATAAATTTGAAAGAAATTCTATTTATAATAGAGGTGACTTTTTTCTATTTAGATCATCTTTGTCTCAGTTCAGTTGAGTTCAGTTCAGCCGCTCAGTCCTTTCTGATTCTTGTGACCCACGGACTGCAGCACACCAGGCTTACTTGTCCATCAACAACTCCCGGAGTTTACTCAAACTCACGTCCATTGAGTTGGTGATGCCATCCAAACATCTCATCCTTTGACATCCTCTTCTCCTCTTGCCTTCAGTCTTTCCCAGCATCGGGGTCATTTTAAATGACTCAACTCTTCCCATCAGGTGGCCAAAGTATGGGAATTTCAGCTTCAACATCATCCATTCCAAAGAACATTCAGGACTGATATCCTTTAGGAAGGGCTGGTTGGATCTCCTTGCAGTCCAAGGGACTCTCAAGAGTCTTCTCCAACACCACAGTTCTAAAGCATCAATTCTTCAGCATTCAGCTTTCTTTATAGTTCAACTCTCACATCCATACATGACTACTGGAAAAACCATAGCCTTGACTAGACAGAACATTGTGGCAAAGTCATGTTTCTGCTTTTTAATATGTTGTCTAGGTTGGTCATAACTTTCCTTCCAAGGAGCAAGCATCTTTTAATTTCATGGCTGCAATCACCATCTGCAGTGATTTTGGAGCCCCCTAAAGTAAAGTCTGCCACTGTTTCCACTGTTTCACCATCCATTTGCCATGAAGTGAAGGGACCAGATGCCATGATATTACATTTCTGAATGTTGAGCTTTAAGTCAACTTTTTCACTCTCCTCTTTCACTTTCATCAAGAGGCTCTTTAGTTCTTCACTTTCTACCATAAGGGTGGTATCATCTGCATATCTGAGGCTATTGATATTTCTCCCGGCAATCTTGATTCCAGCTTGTGCTTTTCCAGCCTAGTGTTTCTCATGATGTACTCTGCATATGAGTTAAATAAGCAGGGTGATAATATACAGCCTTGACGTACTCCTTTTCCTCCTTGGAACCAGCCTGTTGTTCCATGTCCAGTTCTAACTGTTGCTTCCTCATCTGCATACAAATTTCTCAAGAGGTAGGTCAGGTGGTCTGGTATTCACATCTCTTTCAGAATTTTCCATAGTTTATTGTAATCCACACAGTCAAAGGCTTTGGCATAGTCAATAAAGCAGAAATAGATGTTTTTCTGGAACTCTCTTGCTTTTTCAATGATCCAGCAGATGTTGGGAATTTGATCTCTGGTTCCTCTGCCTTTTCTAAAACCAGCTTGAGCATCTGGAAATTCACAGTTCATGTATTGCTGAAGCCTGGCTTGGAGAATTTTAAGCATCCCTTTACTAGTGTGTGAGATGAGTGCAATTGTGTGGTAGTTTGAGCATTCTTTGGCGTTGCCTTTCTTTGGGATTGGAATCAAAACTGATCTTTTCCAGTCCTGTGGCCACTGATGAGTCTTCCAAATTTGCTGGCATATTGAGTGCAATGGTTTCACAGCATCATCATTTAGGATTTGAAATAGCTCAACTGGAATTCCATCACCTCCACTAACTTTGTTCATAGTGATGCTTCCTATGGCACACTTGACTTCACATTCCAGGATGTCTGGCTCTAGGTGAGTAATCACACCATCGTGATTGTCTGGGTCTTGAAGATATTTTTTTGTATAGTTCTTCTGTGTATTCTTGCCACCTCTTCTTTATATCTTATGCTTCTGTTAGGTCCATACCATTTCTATCCTTTATTGTGCCCATCTTTGCATGAAATGTTTCCTTAGTATCTCTAATTTTATTGAAAAGATCTCTAGTCTTTCCCATTCTATTGTTTTCTTCTATTTCTTTGCATTGATCCCTAAGGAAGGCTTTGGTATCTCTCCTTGCTATTCTCTGGAACTCTGCATTCAAATGGGTATATCTTTCCTTTTCTCCTTTGCTTTTGGCTTCTCCTCTTTTCACAGCTTTTTTTAAGGCCTCCTCAGACAGCCCTTTTGCTTTTTTGCATTTATTTTACATGGGGATGGTCTTGATCCCTGTCTCTGTACAATGTCATGAACCTCTGTCTGTTGTTCATCAGGCACTCTGTCTAATAGATCTAGTCCCTTAAATCTATTTCTCACTTCCACTATATAATTGTTAGGGATTTTATTTAGGTCATACCTGAATGGTCTAGTGGTTTTTCCTACTTTCTTCAATTCAAGTCTGAATTTGGCAATAAGGAGTTCATGATCTGAACACAGTCAGCTCCCAGTCTTATTTTTGCTGACTGTATAGAGCTTTTCCATCTTTGGCTGCAGAGAATATAAGCAATCTGATTTTGAGGTTGATCATCTGGTGATGTCCATGTGTAGAGTCTCCTCTTGTGTTTTTGGAAGAGGGTGTTTGATATGACCAGTGCATTCTCTTAGCAGAAGTCTATTAGCCTTTGCCCTGCCTCATTCTGTACTCCACGGCCAAATTTGCCTGTTACTCCAAGTGTTTCTTGACTTCCTACTTTTGCATTCCAGTCCCCTAGAATGAAAAGGACATCTTTTGGGGTGTTAATTCTAGAAAGTCTTATAGGTCTTCATAGAACCTTTCAACTTCAGCTTCTTCAGCATTACTGTTCGGGGCATAGACTTGGATTACTATGACATTGAATGCTTTGCCTTGAAGACGTACAGAGATCATTTTTTCGTTTTTGAGATTGTATCCAAGTACTGCATTTCAGACTCTTTTGTTGACTATGATGGCTACTCCATTTCTTCTGAGGGATTTTTGCCCACAGTAGTAGGTATAATGGTCATCAGAGTTAAATTCACCCATTCCAATTCATTTTAGTTAGCTGATTTCTAAAATGTCGACATTCAATCTTGCCATCTCCTGTTTGATCACTTCCAATTTGCCTTGATTCATGAACTAACATTCCAGGTTCCTATGCAATCCTGCTCTTTACAGCATTGGACCTTGCTTCCATCACCAGTCACATCCACAACTGGGTGTTGTTTTTACTTTGGCTCCATTTCTTCACTCTTTCTGGAGTTATTTCTCCAAGATCTCCAGTAACATATTGGGAACCTACTCACCTGGGGAGTTTGTCTTTCAGTGTCCTATCTTTTTGCCTTTTCATACTGTTCATCAGGTTCTCAAGGCAGGAATACTGAATGGTTGTCCATTCCCTTTGCCAGTGGACCACATTTTGTCAGAACTTTCCACCATGACCCATCCATCTTGGGTGGCCCTATATGGCTTGGCTCATAGTTTCATTGAGTTAAACAAGGCTGTGGTGCATGTGATTAGATCTTTGTCTACTGAATGTAAAATTTTAGGAGTGGTAGGGATTTTTAATTAATTAATCCTTCAGATTATCCTTCCTCTCTTATCTTTTATTTTAATGAAATAGTTTCGTCAAGTGGCCTGTACTCAGTGCTCTCTAACACATATCTTTTCTTCTTAAAATATCTGATAATAGAGATTTGAATCATGCTCTCTTTGAATCATGCTCCCTCTTGCCTCACTTAATTGACTCTAATTCTATCATGAAAGCCATACAAAATGAATTTATTCTGAGCATCGTCTAATAAAACTTCAGATATGATTTTGAAAACACCTCTTATCTCCCCTCTGCCTTCACATCTACTCTTGTATGGCATGCTTTCTAATTTAACATGATTTCTAGTCAATTCAGCATCTCAGTTCCTCTCTACAGAATGTGTTCATTTTCACAGAAGCAGACACAATACCTGGTAGCTTGTAAAAGAGGATCCCATGTAACAACCATCATTTATTTCTTTCTGCTACCTTCCCTCATCACAACATAATGCCAGTCATATCGTACCACTGGCCAGTAACAAAGAGCTGTACTTTCTTATCCACTTAGGTATCCCCTACTCAAATATTATTTTCAATGCAAATACAATGGTCTAGCTATTTTTTCTTTTAATGGCACAAACATTATTATTATATAGTATATATATTTTCATTATTGCTTTTGGTCATTTGAAATATTTTCCTGAAGTTTAACTTTTTCATGTAAAGTATTTCTTTATACTGTGTTGAAACAAATTAGTAAATCTGCTAGTGGCATTATGATAAACACTACTTTTGCATAATAATTCAAGCATCTGCAAAGCCAGCTGATAGAAGACTAATTGAATTTACTAGTGGATAAGACAGTGGTCTCCTCTTCTCTTGACTTCAGCTCCTTTCCTCACCCCACCTTTAATATAAGATCATTTTATCTTTGCAAATTATCTTCAATCTTTTGTAATGCAAAGTTAGGAAAGCAGGTATTGAAAGAGTAGGAAGAAGGTCTGAACGACGACTAGAATTGGTCTGGGAATAAGGTGATATATAAAAGAAGGCATGAGGACTGAATAAAGTATATATTAGAAATATTTATGTTGGTTATACTGAGCTGTAGAGATCAATTATGTCTGTGCCAAGTATACAATTATCCTGTATACTTTGTCCCATTTTACTTTTAGAAAATCATTCTTAAAAGATTATCAAATATTTTTTGAGGTTGATAAAGCCTATATCTATTCTTAGTCTGTTTGTTATTTTATCTATTTTACAAGTCTGTGAGTTTTTACCAAAAAACAGGAATATTACAATATCTGAGGAATCGTGAACCATTTAGTTTGTTTCTTTACCTTCAAACAAATGTGCATCTAAATGTGTGTGTGCGTGCTCAGTCACTTCAGTTGTGTCTGACTCTGTGTGACCCTATGGGCTATAGCCCCCTAGGCCCCTCTATCCATGGAGATTTTCCAGGCAAGAATTCTAGAGTGGTTTGCCATGCCCTCCTCCAGGGGATCTTCCCAACCCAGGGATTGAATCTGCATCTCATGTCTCCTGAGTTGGCAGGAGGTTTCTTTACCACTGACACCAACTAGGAAGACCCGTCTAAATGTGTACATAAGCTAAATTAAGTATGGTTTATATCTTTGTCTTTTCATTTTGAAAAGGATCAGAATTTTAATACAATTTAAAATAAAGTTTATAGATGTATCCACAAATTAAAATTGACTTGCAGAGACAACTTGAATACAAAAGCACTTCATAAATGGAGGTTTGAATAAACATTTCTTTTAGTGACTTAGACATAACAGTTTCACCAGCTGTATATAAAGACCTGAGTAAATAAAAACTTGCAAAAATAAACCCATTTTCTTTTTATGAAGTGCTTCAATATAGCAATACTATCACTACTTTTTCCTATATCAAGGCATTTAGTAACGTATGCATAATACATATAGTGGGGAAATATACCATCAATATAGATATGTATAATTTATGGATGTATTATATAATATTTTTAATTAAGCCGATTTTTTAATTCTTATCTAAAAACACTGTGAGCAACTTAGTTCCCTAAAAGATGTCATATATACTGTCATGTCTTAAGGTACCCTTTTCTCTTTCTATTAATATGGAAATGGCAACCCACTCCAGTATTCTTGCCTGGAAAATCCCATGGATGGTGGAACCTGGTAGGCTACAGTCCATAGGGTCGCAAAGAGTCGGACACAACTGAGCAACTTCACTTTCTGTATGAGGCAAGTTACTTCACTCCTCAGTGTCTTCATCTCTCAAATAAATGATTGGTCTAAATGATCTCTTCTCACTATAATAGTTTACTATTGGAAGATATCATAGTATCTAGTTTTTAGCAGCTGGAATATAACTAAAAGAGTTCAGGTATTTAAAAAATGCAAAACCAAAGTAAAATACCATGGTTTCATTGTCACTCTTTCAAAGTGACATTTTGTTCTCAAGAATGAGAATTGATCTCAATTTGGAGATAAAGAAAGCTGTCAATAGAATTTTCTGACATTATTTGACTCATTTGGATATATTAGCATCATAATTTTGTTATGTGTATCTTGGAAGAATGTCAGCGTAACTTCTAAAGAGAAGGGGCCTACGGCAGGATGTGACAGAGAAAAGAAACTGCTTTAATTGTGACAAGATCAGCAGGTATGGAGGAAGAAAACAAAATTATTCCTAACATAAGCAAGATATACTAGAAATAAATGAGCCATAGGAAAGTAAGAGATACTTAGAGTAAATTGCTCAAAGACCTTAGAGCCATCATAAACAGCCTAACATAATACAGAAGAGGGGATTTTGCAATAAATCAAATCTATCAATTTTATTGCAAGCCAGTTGTAAATCTCTGGTTAAATTTTGTAGAATGAAAATCATGTTTTAGAAATATTTCTATTCATCATCTTCCACACTGGTCTGAAGGAATAATTTTGGTAAAAAGAAATTAAGAGGGGAAATAAAAGGGACAACATGCCTCCCTTCCAAATCATCATGAATATGTTAGATTTATTTATAAGAATAGCTAAAGCTGATATTGTATACAATTTAAAATGAGTGATATCTTTCTGTTTTGTGTATATTTGCACCTCTGTTTCTTTCCACTCCTCCTGTACAAGTATTTTCATGACACCTAAAACTCTGTACAGATTCCTTTGCCTGACTGAAGCTCTATATGCAGTATGTGACCTTCCCTCTGCTTCCAAATTTTACAAAAATGCTCAAGTAATTTCATGTTATACCTTCACACCCATAATGGTTCATTCAAACACTATTTTCTCAACAACTATTATCACCTGGACAAGGATCCAGGAGAGGGATATAAGAGAGAATGAAGCAGCACATTCCAAAATGACCTTATATGATTAATAGGAACTTATAGGATTTCGGACAGCTGTAACTACTAACCAGAAAACTATATGCATGTAACTATAACTATATGTGCAGATAGCTATAACTGCATACCAGATAACATCAGTGCTGTGCGGAAACTTGAAGCAACATAAGGGAAGTAGAGAAAAAAGTGGCAGAGGTAATATCCTCTAATGGGAAATGGTATGTGTATGAGATGGAATATGAATGAAAAGAGGGAACAAACCAGAAGAAATGTGGAGAAGGAGAAATTATATCCAAGGAGTGATAGTTTCCGAGGTTTTGAATGACATGCACATTCACTTCAGTTCAGTTGCTCAGTCGTGTCCGACTCTTTGTGACCCCATGAACTGCAGCACGCCAGGCCTCCCTGTCCATCACCAACTCCCGTAGTTTACCCAAACTCATGTCCATTGAGTTGGTGATGCCATCCAAACATCTCATCCTCTGTTGTCCCCTTCTCCCCCTGCCCTCAATCTTTCCCAGCATCAGGGTCCAATGAGTCAGTCCTTCACATCAGGTGGCCAACGTACTGGAGTTTCAGCCTCAGCATCAGTCCTTCCAATGAACACCCAGGACTGATCTCCTTTAGGAAGGACTGGTTGGATCTCCTTGCAGTCCAAGGGACTCTCAAGATCTTCTCCAACACCACAGTTCAAAAGCATCAATTCTTTGGTGCTAAGCTTTCTTTATAGTCCAACTCTCACATCCATACATGACCACTGGAAAAAGCATAGTCTTGACTAGATGGAACTTTGTTGGCAAAGTAATGTCTCCGCTTTTAAATATGTTGTCTAGGTTGGTCATAACTTTCCTTCCAAGGAGGAAGCGTCTTTTAATTTCATGGCTGCAGTCACCATCTGCAGTGATTTTGGAGCTCAGAAAAATAAAGTCAGTCACTGTTTCCACTGTTTCCCCATCTATCTGCCATGAAGTGATGGGACTGGATGCCATGATCTTAGTTTTCTGAATATTGAGCTTTAAGTCAACTTTTTCACTCTCTGCATTCACTTTCATCAAGAGGCTCTTTAGTTCTTCTTCACTTTCTACCATAAGGGTGGTGTCATATGCATATCTGAGATTATTGATATTTCTCCCAGCAATCTTGATTCCAGCTTGTGCTTCTCCAGCCCAGCGTTTCTCATTATGTACTCTGTGTATAAGTTAAATAAGCAGGGTGACAATAGACAGCCTTGACATACTCCTTTTCCTATTTGGAACCAGTCTGTTGTTCCATGTCCAGTTCTAACTGTTGCTTCCTGACCTGCATATAAGTTTCTCAAGAGGCAGGTCAGGTGGTCTGGTATTCCCATCTCTTGAAGAATTTTCCACAGTTTATTGTGATCCACACAGTCAAAGGCTTTGGCATAGTCAATAAAGCAGAAATAGATGTTTTTCTGGAACTCTCTTGCTTTTTCGATGATCCAGCAGATGTTGGGAATTTGATCTCTGGTTCCTCTGCCTTTTCTAAAACCAGCTTGAATATCTGGAAGTTCATGGTTCACATATTGCTGAAGCCTGGCTTGGAGAATTTTGAGCACTATTAGTGTGTGAGATGAGTACAACTGTGTGGTAGTTTGAGCATTCTTTGGCATTGCCTTTCTTTGGGATTGGAATGAAAACTGACCTTTTCCAGTCCTGTGGCCACTGCTGAGTCTTCCAAATTTGCTGGCATATTGAGTGCAGCACTTTCACAGCATAATCTTTCAGGATCTGAAATAGCTCAACTGGAATTCCATCACCTCCACTAGCTTTGTTCATAGTGATGCTTCCTAAGGCCCATTTGACTTCACATTCCAGGATATCGGGCTCTAGGTGAGTGATCGCACCATCATGATTATCTGGGACAGCAAGGAGGCCAGAAAAAGCATAACAGAATAGGTAAAAGGGTAGGAAGTGAGATTGGAGAGGTAGTTAAGGTTAGACGCATAGAACTATGTAGATGGCAATGCAGACTTAGTTTTTTTGAGTGAAGTCACCAAAGGGTTTTGGACAGAATATTGATATGCTCTGATAACATAGGGACCTCTTCTATTGGTGTGAAGGGCACAGAGTGCAGGGGAACCAGGTAGAAGCAAAGAGACCAATTAAGGGGCTTTACAATTGTCCAGGCAGGAGATAGCTGCAGCTTGGATCAAGGTATTAACAGTGGAGTTGGCTGGAGGTTTTTGGATTTTGCATATATTTTAAAGCAAGGACCAGTGCTGTGTGGTCTTTAGAAGGCTGGGGAGTGGGGGTATGGAAATGAAATTAGGGAATCTAAGATCTCTCTCAGTATTTGCCCAGAATAAGTGGAAACCAGGATTTATTAATTCTTAAATCTGAAAGCACCACATAGCCATAAAACAGATTTAAGCAGGAGCAGATAGGGAGAGAAAATTATGCCTCAGGCTTGTTCTCAGCCTTTCTCTGTCATCACTCTCTTATTTTGCTCTGAGAACCCTAGACTTTTTGTTGTTACTTGACTCTAATGAGCAACTTCTCTCCTCAGAGTCTTTACATGTGTTCAGTTGGAGAAAAATTAAGCTTAGGATGCCTATTACACATCCACATGGAGATGTTCCATGGATATTTGCTTGTACTAAATGAGGGTTCAAGGGAGAGGGCTGGGCTGCTGGTACACATTTCAGAGGATACAGATAATGAGAATGAATGAGATCCTTAAGGAGCAACCAGTTACAAAAGAGAAGAATATACCAAATGCCTGGTACATTTCAGGTGCTCAGTAAATAAAATTTTAGGTGAAAGGAGAAGTCAAGAGGGAAGTAGGGAAGGAGAGAAGGAAGAAAGAAGGGAATTTTATAGAATCAAATGTTTTTCTAGATTTTACTCTCTTTGTCAAGGCATTACCAGTTGACTGATTAATATATGAAATTTATTTCAAGTAAGACACTAATACCCAATATTGGTTTATTGTATTGTATTTTTTCTTTTCAAGGAAATATGGATTTAAGTGGAGAATTTCTAAACACGGGGTTTTTTTTTAACATAACTGAAGTCATGATCTTGAAGCTAAGCAGAACTTACCTTTCACCTCTTCTTATCATTCATGTACATGGCCACTAACATATTTCTACACAAGTATTATTGGACCTTCTTGCAAAAGTATGATCGTGTATGATTTATAGCCATATTCTGATAACTGCCTGTCTCAAAACCTGTAACTGAAAAATATTACAAAACAAGAATGTGAGGATGATATCTTATCAAAGCATTAAACTTGAAGATTAAACAAAGCCAACTTAGGCAGTTCAAAAGTCTTTACAAAGAAAGACTAAAATAAATGAATACATTCTGACTTCTGAAACCCAGCTTAAGAGATCCATTTTGACCAAAAATAAATCAACAGGATCTCATTTTATTGGTCTAGAGAGAATTTTAAAAATGAAATTTAGATATCAGCAGTCACAAACAGTTGCAATCCTTTTTCTTTTTTTTTTTTTTTTTTAATTTTATTTTATTTTTAAACTTTACATAACTGTATTAGATTTGCCAAATATCAAAATGAATCCTTTTTCAAAAACAGTGGAATGTGAACTGAAAATGATGTTTTTCACTTTATCAAGTCATCCTGTAGAAAGTATGGGAATACCAGTCCACCTGATCTGCCTCTTGAGAAATTTGTATGCAGATCAGGAAGCAACAGCTAGAACTGGACATGGAACAACAGACTGGTTATGGAACAACATACTGGTTCCAAATAGGAAAAGGAGTTCGTCAAGGCTGTATATTGTCACCCTGCTTATTTTACTTATATGCAGAGTACATCATGAGAAACGCTGGACTGGAAAAAACACAAACTGGAATCAAGATTGCCAGGAGAAATATCAATAACCTCAGATATGCAGATGACACCACCCTTATGGCAGAAAGTGAAGAGGAACTCAAAAGCCTCTTGATGAAAGTGAAAGTGGAGAGTGAAAAAGTTGGCTTAAAGCTCAACATTCAGAAAATGAAGATCATGGCATCCGGTCCCATCAGTTCATGGGAAATAGATGGGGAAACAGTGGAAACAGTGTCAGACTTTATTTTTCTGGGTTCTAAAATCACTACAGATGGTGACTGCAGCCATGAAATTAAAAGACACTTACTCCTTGGAAGGAAAGTTATGACCAACCTAGATAGCATATTCAAAAGCAGAGACATTACTTTGCCAACAAAGGTTCGTCTAGTCAAGGCTATGGTTTTTCCTGTGGTCATGTATGGATGTGAGAGTTGGACTGTGAAGAAGGCTGAGCGCCAAAGAATTGATGCTTTTGAACTGTGGTGTTGGAGAAGACTCTTGAGAGTCCCTTGGACTGCAAGGAGATCCAACCAGTCCATTCTGAAGGAGATCAGCCCTGGGATTTCTTTGGAAGGAATAATGCTAAAGCTGAAACTCCAGTCCTTTGGCCACCTCATGTGAAGAGTTGACTCATTGGAAAAGACTCTGATGCTGGGAGGGATTGGGGGCAGGAGAAGAAGGGGACGACAGAGGATGAGATGGCTGGATGGCATCACTGACTCAATGGATGTGAGTCTGGGTGAACTCCAGGAGTTGGTGATGGACAGGGAGGCCTGGTGTGCTGTGATTTATGGGGTCGCAAAGAGTCAGACAGGACTGAAGGACTGATCTGATCTGACAGAACCCCTAACTTGAAGAAGGAAAAATGATACAATGTTTCTCAGATATATTCATGTCTACAATGTAAAATAATCATTATCATAACTCTGTGAATGTGTTAACTTTGGCCATATTAAGAGTTAAATTGGTTCACATACAGTACAGTTTCATATATTATATGCCTCAGTCTAGGTCGTCTAAGCCTAGGTAAAGTTTGTCATCCATTAGAGTAAATATTGACCAGTGAAGGTATGCTATGGCATTTTTTATTCTATGAATACTAAGTAACCCAAGTCAGATACAAGCAGAAACATGAGAAAAGCTACAATATTTTAAAGGTGACCCAAGGCTCAGGAAATGTGCTGAAAAAATATTAATTTCTTTCCCATGGTAGAACCATGGGAAAGAAATTACTGTTAAGGCTAGAAAGATAGGCTGAGACCATCAGGCGAAAGATCATCAACCACGTGGAAGGAATGTGGATGTGATTCCATAAACCAAGAATGGCAGGCAAGTCTGATTTCCTTTACCAACTCTGCTGCTGCTGCTAAGTCACTTGTCATGTCCGAATCTGTACGAACCCATAGACGGCAGCCCACCAGGCTCCACCGTCCCTGGAATTCTCCAGGCAAGAACACTGGAGTGGGCTGCCATTTCCTTCTCCAATGCATGAAAGTGAAAAGTGAAAGTGAAGTTGCTCAGTCGTGTCCGACTCTTTGCGACTCCATGGACTGCAGCCTATCAGCCTCCTCCGCCCATGGGATTTGCCAGGCAAGAGTACTGGAGTGGGGTGCCATTGCCTTCTCCAGTTGGCAGTAAGGCAATGGCACCCCACTCCAGTACTCTTGCCTGGCAAATCCCATGGACAGAGGAGCCTAGTGGGCTGCAGACCATGGGGTCGCTAAGAGTCGGACACGACTGAGCGACTTCACTTTCACTTTTCACTTTCATGCATTGGAGAAGGAAATGGCAACCCACTCCAGTGTTCTTGCCTGGAGAATCCCATCCCAGGGACGGGGGAGCCTGGTGGGCTGCCGTCTATGGGGTCGCACAGAGTCGGACACGACTGAAGCGAGTTAGCAGCAGCAGCAGCAGCAATCTCTGTTGAGAGTATTCAATACACTAAGCTCAGAACTAAAACCTTGTATTACTAATGAGCAAAATCTTTTGGTCAGTGGTTTTATGTCTGCTTTCATTTGTCAATCTCACCATATATAATAGTATGGTTTTATGTCTGCTTTCATTTGTCAATCTCACCATATATAATAGTAGCCTTTAAACTTTTTTATTAAGTCAGAGTAATATCAAGGGTTTACTCTTTGGAAACACAACTATTGACAATAAGTGGATGGAATGGAGGAGGCACAGATTATCAATGGAAAAATAAAAGGGGGCTGTTTAGAAATTCAGTTTAGAGAGAAAGAGAACACAAATGAAGTCAGTGGCAGATGCAATGAATTTTAAGAACTGAATAGATTATTACAAATCACTATTCAAGGAATACTTAATTAACTAGGTCACACTATGTTAACCTGTTAGATTCCTCATGGAAAAAAATCCCTTTATTTTCTTAAGCCTATAAAATAGAGTCTAACTTTTTCTGACTTTCACCTTTTTAGGTAGAACAAAAATCCTAAGACAAACATGGGTGAGAGAATGGGCTACATGGACCACAGTCCCACAACTTTTAACTTTCTGTTGGGAATAAAAAGTGAGTTAGATGAAGAATAGAGAGGGTTGAAATAAAAATTTGGATGAAAATAGCACAGCAATTAAAAGCAAATGATGACTAAAGATAAATGCATTAATAATTACAATTTGAAACTAGAATAAATCCAACAATAATCATGAAGTATGTTATCAAAAATCTTGAAAACTGCTTATGAGAGCGTAAGTTTGCAATACTACTAAAAGAAGAAAGAAAAAAGTCCCCCATAAACTCTAGTGAGTTATGAATTTTAATTAATCAATATATTTCAATAATTCTCATCATTCACTCAAAGGCTACAAGACAGTGACCCTTAGCCATAAGTAATTATGTAATGATAACAACAACAACAACCAGTATTTAATGAGTAACTGTTATGGTTCAGACATTGAACTATAAGTACCCTATATTTATGATCTCACATAATCTTCATAAAATCTCTAAGAGGTGGGTACTATACTTTTTTCCCATTTTGCAAAAGAGGAAACAAAGATGGGGAAATTAAATACATTTTTCAGAGTCATGTGTATAGTAAGTGTTGGTGGTACTAGTTTTCAGATCTGGTAATCTCATGGCAGCCTTATCCTTAATCAGTGCTCTATTTTACATATTTTGTCTATGTGAATTAAGGTATTGGGTTTTTCTTTTGGAGGGGGGCGGTTCTGGGTTTTTGTTTTGTTTTGTTTTCAACTGGCATAGATAGCAGTTTCAGTTCAGTTCAGTTCAGTTCAGTCGCTCAGTCATGTCCGACTCTTTGCGACCCCATGAACCGGATCCACCAAGAGGAATCTAGTACCTGCTGTCCTTGTTTTGGGAAGAACTTAAAGTCTCTGCTTTCCCATCACATATGTTAATCAGTCCCTTTCAGAGACCTTGAATTCTTGTCAGAATTCCAATCTTTGCCACTAAGGGAATCCTCATTGAAATTTACCTGACAAATAATGACCCCTGCTTAATTTTTATCTAAAATACTTATGAATTCTTGATAAAGTATATTAAATTTTCTAACAGGCTTCATTTTAAGATTATTTTATAATGTGTGGAGCTAGACTGAAAAAAAATAATCACCAATATTACTGTCATTTCTTCAACTTCCTGCAGCTGATCTACTAAAAGTCATCCAGAGGAATAAATGCAGCCATTTTTATATCTGTATGATTATTGCTTTTATACTTTCCAGCAGGAAACAGATAAGCTATTTATTGGTCTCTGGAACTTAAACATTTAAAAGGAACCTACTGCTATATTTATCATGCTTTACAGGAAGTGCAAAGCTGTTCAAGACAGACAATGAACAGATAGGTTCATAAAAGACATTGCAAATTTAATAAGCTACACTATCGTTTGCTGATTTCTATTTACTCTGCATGCAAATGGGATTTGAGTGGCTTCTCTTTTTACATTTTACAATAGGGATTTCAACAGAAGGAACAAAGAAAAAACATTTCAAGCTCTGTGTCTTGAGACATTATATTTTTAATTAATTTTTTCAGCCTCTTTTAGCACTGTCTTAATAAGAATCAAAACTCCTTTAGGTATTTTGGGATATTGCCACCTTTGCAAATGAGTCAGCAAGTCACATGTGTAAATGATTGTACAACAGTGATGAGTAGTTATACCTTGAAGATATAAATGTATACCTATTTATATATGTATACCAATATACACTTGACATATATATATATATACACTTTACTACATCGCTTTATTATATGTATATGATATGTTTTCTCAACAAAAGTACAAAAACCACTTCACCTCCACATAAACCTATGATTTTTGATTCAATCTCATGCACAGTAAGTCAGTCTTTTAGTATTTATATGACTCCCTGGTTTTTAGTTATATTTGGAGCTAGGAAATTTCAATGAATTTCCAGAGAGAAATTTAAATATAACATGCCAGTAAACAATTGATACCAGTGCATATTCCTTTTCTAAATATTTTAACACACAGACATTTATTTCCTATTTAATGTTTCTTTTTACTTAGGCACTGACATTTTTACCAGCAGGATTCCAGAACTTATATTCTTTATCTCATTCATATCATGCATTCCTTATTAAGCATAATATTTTATTAAGCATTATATTTTAAGCATAAATGCTTAAAACCCTGACAGATACTTATAGAAAACATTCTTTCAATTTATATTCTTAGCAGCTTTTTCCATTTTAGACACTTAAATTATTACAGTCATTTTTTTTTCTTTTTTTTGGCTGTTAAAACTCACATTTTTAAGAAATAATGTTACAGAAAAGAAATTAGTCATGACTTCAGATGCTTCTAAAATTGATTAAATTATTATCATTAAAAATGATGGTCATGATAACATTTAAAAATTTTATACTCTCATCTGTCATCTTTTTCATATGGCTTCTGAGTTATAAATTATTACAGCATTTTGCTTTTAAGTAATAAAATAATACTTTGTTTTACTTATTATATATATATGGATTCTTTTATGTCTGTATACAGCTTGAGGTATGAAGTTGAAAAATAAGTGAGGACCATATTCATCAATATGACCAAGATGATATTTATATGTGTGTATATATATATATATTTTTTTTTTTTTAAGTAGGTACTAGTTTTTAAAAAAATACAGAAAATTTTGATGAAAAGGAAGGGAAATCACTTACAATTCCTCTGAGTAAATTTTAGACATAAAATACAGTGTGATGGACAAGATGAGATTGTCATTTCCATTAACTTTAATGAGTGACATATGGCTGAATCTCTAGTGCATATTCTAAAATTTACCCCTTCTGGCTTAACAAAAGAAGCAGCGTAAAATGATCATAATTACAAGTTCCTTAAACTAATTATTAATTTTTTTTTTCTGTGACACTTTTATTGACCGGACTGCCTTAGTAAAATCAGTCTTCTGCAAATAGATTGAAGAATCATGGACATTCCTGTTAGTGATGAGGGTATTCATCATGTAGCAATAAATTAAGGATTTTTTAAAAATTATTTTTTCTTGCTCTAGTGTGTTTTGTTTTGTTTTTTTATTTCCACCAAAGTGAGAGACTGCTTTAACACACTGATTTTAGAATTTGTTAGTATCTTGTATATTCCCCATGTATTGTACAAAAAATGTAAGCACTAGGCCCAAGAGTGTACTTTGCAATGCCAGGAACCATTGAATCTCTCAGAGTCATGGTATTTGAAACCTGCAAAGGACCTTAGAAACAATTTACTCAAAACTTAGGAATACTTTAAAAAAATATACTCAAATCCGTGTACTTTATAAGTAGCTAGTCCAGCATTTGACCCAAATTTTGATTCTCCATGTTTATGCCACAACAAGATGACCATCACCTTTCTTATTTGACATAGTTCATTCATTAAATAATGATATTCCAAAATCAATATAAATCTTGAAATAGCAACCCCAACTCTGGTGAAATATAAATCATGGCTAAGAGCAGACTTTATGCATATGTGGTTTTTAAGGCCTTCTGCACATGTTGACAATGACCACATTCACAACAAATCACTTGAGGTTAGATGCAATGAAATTTAAAGACATTTACTTTAGAAACAAACTTGCTGTTGAAAATAGGTGTTTAGCTGGAGGACTTTGTTATAAACAGCACTGACACAAAGCTCTTAAGCAGTGAGTAATAGCACTCTTTAATAACATGAATTTCTTGTTATCACCAACACTGATGGTGTACAAATCACACTGTTAGGTACAATGAGTTATTTTATGGCTATCATTTGAAAGCTCCACCATTTTTTGCCCAAAGAGGAATGATTCACCCCTCTGACAAAAGTGCTGCAAGGATCAATGATAAATCAATGATAAAGAAGATCAATGTAAAGTATTTCCCGTAGTACAAAAGAATTATGCCTACAAATAGGAATCATTATTAGTGAGGCTGACTCTGAAGTAATGTAAGTCACTCTCCATAAGATATTTAGGGCTCTACAGAACAGGCTCTGGTCATTCAGCCAGTTCCATATTCAGTAACACCTGTTCTCTTCATTGGTGATTGAAAATGGGTGGAGGAAATCTTAAATGACATAAAAAATTAAAAAATCAGTTTAACAGAGGAAACAATCTTTGTACCAGAGCAGTAGTGGATGTGTTTTCCCCTATTCCATTGGCAGAGTCAAGCTTTCTGAAACAGTCATTATAAGCTGAAGCATCCTTTTTTGGATGCTTCACAAACAGCACTTTGTGCTCACCAGGACCCAGGAGAAAAGAGTCGTGACCCCACAAGAGACTGACCCAGACTTACCTGTGAGTGTCCAGGAGTCTCTGGCAGAGACGTGGATTGGCAATGGCCTCCAGCAGTGTTGGCAGCACTGAGTGCAGGAGTGCATGCACAGAACCTTTTGAAGGAGGTTGCCATTAATCTTCATTACCTCCACTATAGTTTAGTCTCAGGTCAAACAGCAGAGAGGGAACACAGCCCCTCTCATCAACAGAAAATTGGATTAAAGATTTACTGAGCATGGCCCCGCCCATCAGAACAAGATCCAGTTTCCCCCTCAGTCAGTCTCTCCCATCAGGAATCTTGTATAAGCCTCTTATCTTCTCCATCAGAGGGCAGACAGAATGAAAACCACAATCACAGAAAACTAACCAAACTGTTCACGTGGACAACAGCCTTGTCTAACTCAATGAAACTATGAGCCATGCTGTGTAGGGCCACCCAAGGTAGACGGGTCATGGTGGAGTATTCTGACAAAATATCCTCCACTGGAAAAGGGAATAGCAAACAACTTCACTATTCTTGCCTTTAGAACCCCATGAACAGTATGAAAAGGCAAAAAGATAGGACACTGAAAGATGAACTCCCTAGGTTGGTAGGTGCCCAATATGCTACTGGAGATCAGTGGAGAAATAACTCCAGAAAGAATGAAGATATGGAGCCAAAGCAAAAACAACACCCAGTTGATGATGTGTCTGGTGATAGAAGTAAAGTCCAATGCTGTAAAGAACAATATTGCATAGGAACCTAGAATGTTAGGTCCATGAATCAAAGTAAATTGGAAGTGGTCAAATAGGAGATAGCAAGAGTGAATATTGACATTTTAGGAATCAACAAACTAAAAGGGACTGGAATGGGTGAATTTAACTCAGATGACAATTATATCTACTACTGTGGGCAAGAATCCCTTAGAAGAAATGGTGTAGCCCTCATAGTCAACAAAAGATTCCGAAATGCAGTACTTAGATGCAACCTCAAAAATGACAAAATGATCTCTGTCCGTTTCCAAGGCAAACCATTCAATATCACAGTAGTCCAAGTCTATGTCCCAAATAGAAATGCTGAAGAAGCTGAAGTTAAATGGTTTTATGAAGACCTACAAGACCGTCTAGAACTAACACCCTCGAAAGATGTCCTTTTCATTACAGGGAAGTGGAATGCAGAAGTAGGAAGTCAAGAGATACCTGGAATAACAGGAAAGTTTGCCCTTGGAGTACAAAATTAAGCAGGGAAAAGCCTAACAGAGTTTTGCCAAGAGAAGGCAGTGGTCATAACAAACACCTTCTTCCAACAACATAAGAGAAGACTCTACACAGAGATATCAGTAGATGGTGAATACTGAAATCAGATTGATTATACTCTTTGCAGCCAAAAATGGAGAAGCTCTATACAGTCAGAAAAAACAGGACTGGGATGTGACTATGGCTCAGATCATGAACTCCTTATTGCCAAATTTAGAATTAAATTGAAGAAAGCAGGAAAAACTACTAGCACATCCAAGTATGACCTAAATCAAATCCCTTACAATTATACAGTGGAAGTGACAAATTCAGGAGATTAGGTCTGATAGACAGAGTGCCTGAAGAACTATGTATGGAGGTTTGTGACACTCTACAAGAGACAGATATCAAGATCATCCCCAAGAAAAAGAAATGCAAAAAGATTTTCAAAATGGCTGTCTGAGAAGGCTTTACAAATAGGGCAATAGAAGAAAAGCTAAAGGCAAAGGAGAAAAAGAAAGATATACCCATCTGAATGCATAGTTCCAAAGAATAGCAAGGAGAGATACCAAAGCCTTCCTCCGGGATCAATGCAAAGAAATAGAGTAAAACAATAGGACGGGAAAGACTGGAGATCTCTTCAAGAAAATTAGAGATACCAAGAGAAAATTTCACGCAAAGATGGGCACAATAAAGGACAGAAATGGTATAGATCTAACAGAAGAAGAAGATATTAAGAAGAGGTGGCAATAATACACAGAAAAACTATCCAAAAAGGATCTTCACGACCCAGATAATCACAATCACTCTCCTAGAGCCAGACATCCCAGAATACAAAGACAAGTGGGCCTTAGGAAGCATCACTATGAACAAAGCTAGTGGAGTTGATGGAATTCCAGTTGAGCTATTTCAAATCCTGAAAGATGATGCTGTGAAAGTGCTGCACTCAATATGTCAACAAATCTGGAAAACTCGGCAGTGGCCACAGGACTGGAAAGGTCAGTTTTCATTCCAATTCCAAAGAAAGACAATGCCAAAGAATGTTCAAACGACTGCACAGTTGCACTCATCTCACATGCTGGAAAAGTAATGCTCAAAATTCTACAAGTCAGGCTTCAACAGTACGTGAACTGTGAACTTCCAAATGTTCAAGCTGGATTTAAAAAAGGCACAAGAACCAGAGATCAAATTGCCAACATCTGTTGGATCATCAAAAAAGCAAGAGAGTTCCAGAAAAACATCTATTTCTGTTTTATTGACTATGCCAAAGCCTTTGACTGTGTGGATCACAACAAACTGTGGAAAATTCTTCAAGAGATGGGAATGCCAGACCACCTAACCTGCCTCCTGAGAAATCTGTATTCAGGTCAAGAAGCAACAGTTAGAATTGGACATGGAACAACAGACTGGCTTCAAGTTGGGAAAGGAGTATGTCAAGGCTGTACATTGTCTCCCTGATTATTTAACTTTTGTGCAGAATACATTATGCAAAATGCCAGGCTGGATGAAGCACTGGCTGGAATCAAGATTGCCAGGAGAAATATCAATAACCTCAGATACACAGATGATACCACCCTTATGGCAGAAAGAGAAGACGATGTAGAGCCTCTTGATGAAAGTGAAAGAGGAGAGTGAAAAAGTTGGCTTAAAACTCAACATTCAGAAATCAATGATCATGGCATCCAGTCCCATCACTTCATGGCAAATAGATGGGGAAACAATCGGAAACAGTGACTATTTTCTCGGGCTCCAAAATCACTGCAGATGATGACTGCAGCCATGAAATTAAAAGATTCTCATTCCTTGGAAGCAAAGCTATCACTTACCTAGACAGCATATTAAAAAGCAGAGACATTACTTTGCCAACAAAGGTCCGTCTAGTCAAGGCTATGTTTTTTCCAGTAGTCATGTATGGATTTGGGAGTTGGACTACAAAGAAAGCTGAAAGCCAAAGAATTTGTGCTTTTGAACTGTGGTGTTGGAGAAGACTCTTGAGAGTCCCTTGGACTGCAAGGAGATCAAACCAGTCCATCCTAAAAGAAATAAATCCTGAATATTCATTGGAAGTACTGATGCTGAAGCTGAAACTACAATACTTTGGCTATCTAATGCAAAGAACTGACTCATTGGAAAAGACCCTGATGCTGGGCAAGATTGAAGGCAGGAGGAGAAGTGGATGACAGAGGATGAGATGGTTGCATGGCATCACCGACTGGATGGATATGAGTTTGGGCCAGCTCTGAGAATTGGTAATTGACAGGGAAACCTGGTGTGCTGCAGTCCATGGGTTCACAAAGAGTCAGACTGGACTGAGTGACTGAACTGAACTGATCCATTTTTTGAGATTAAGCGTCTCAATGTTGGTGGAAGACTGATCAGGAGGGATTCCCAACCATTTATGCTGCTCCCTCAGAATTCTTTCTGGCTGTGAAGAAGTGTGAATTGTCTTCCCTTTTCAGTGCTGTAAAAGTTGTAGAGTTTGTCATCATTCTTGAAATGGCGAAGAAAGTATACAGAGAGGAATGTACAAGGAAGTTTGATATCCAGTTGTTTTTCTTTTTCTTTGTTTCAAGGATGATAGTGTTGATTAAATCCCATCTCTCATTTATTTTTATTGTAATCTAATGTAATTCTGCTTTTAAGAAAAAAAAAGTGGAAATCTTTTAATATTCCCACAGGAAGTGTTTGCATATCTGGAGGATTGTTTTAATTCACAGAGCTTATTTAGTTTCTGTTTAATTTGTACAGGGGTAAAACAAGTTTCAAGAGTATTGTTGTGACAATTATATGAACATCTAGAAAACAAAGCTAGACTCTAAGATACCTCAGAGGGGAATAAGGATTGTATATTGAATTTGTACAGAGAAATAACCCTTCTTAACTAGAATTGTTTTGATTTTCAAACTAAGGGGAACAGATAATATGGCATCAAAATGTAAATAAAAGCCATTTGGTTCTGAAGTTTAATTTTGAAAGAGTATGACTAATAATAACCTTAAAATGCCCAAGGGAATAGAATTTGAAAGAAGAAAGCTTGGGGATGTTGATGCCTCTTAACCCTTGGATAGGGTATGGAGGATAAATACAGAATCTCCTCCAAAGGGCTTCAAAAACAGCTCAGGTTATCATGGTGGTGCTTCTGCAAAGGCACCAGCACTAATTAGAAAATCTTTATTCTTTTTTATTAGAAAATCTTTCTGAGTGTCTTTCTTTGATCTGGAAACTCCTAGGGTAGAAGTAGGAGTCAAAATACATTTTAGTTCTATCTAGATATGGTGAAAGATATATACTCTTTTGCTCTAAATATGGAAATACAAATGTAATTATTATTGGTGATAATATTTTTTTAATTTTATTGATGCCTAGTTGACTTACAACATATTAGTTACTGCTGTACAGCAAAGTGATTAAGCTGCATATATATTTTTATATTATTTTCCATTATAGTTTATCACAGGATATTGAATATAGTTCCCTGAGTGACTCAGTAGGACTTTGGTGTTTGGGACTTTGGTGTTTGGGTGGTAGCATTTTAAATATGAGTATTATGTTTTATATAAACTTTATATACTTACACTTTATAGATTTTATACACACACAAACACACACCACACCTACATATATATGTGTGTGTGTGTGTGTGTGTGTGTGTATATGTTGTTCACAACTACTCAGTGATAGATAGATGTTATTATGCCTCTATTACCAGTGAGGAAATTGGCTCAAGAATACACCATTATCAGAGGAAGACAATGAAATATTGGAACTAGATCATCCAATTCTTAGTTCACTGCCCTTTCTCTTGCAACATATTATTTTCTACATTTGTGGTTTATTTTTAAACTCTTGATGAATGCTTGCATACTCTGGGTGCTAACTTATGCCATCCTGTTTTGGTAATATTGAGCACTTGAGGAATGTTGAACAAAGATATCTCCATGTTTTCTGATAATTCTAGGCCCCTTAAAATCTCATGGTTACCTCTAACTTGGAGTTTCTGCTTTTGCTGAATTTTCAGTCTCACTTGCTTTTCATTTCCTAGTCCTAATTTTCTCTTATTTTAACGCACATATGCAGAGTAGTCTTTCTGAAGATTTTAGACAACTGAAACTCAAAACTGGATCATAGATATTAGCTCTTAGTTCTTAAAGTCTTTTAGTCACTACTGTAATGTCAGTTCTTAACTGATCATTTTTTTTTGCCGACTCAAGTTTCTATATCATCTGGTTCCTTCTCTGCTAAGAGCAAGTTCTTTTCTCTCCTCTTCATATCTCAGTCCCTCTTCTTGTACACGAAACACAATTTATCTCTTTATTTTACTATTCCTTTTCAATCCATGACACTGAATTCATGACCTTCCTTTCCCTATCATCAGTTTTAGTCCCAAGCAAAAGCAGTTCCTTATCTTAGAATTCTTGAACCAAACGTTAGAATATTTTTCTCTAGTTCACAGTTAGATCCATACTCTTCTCTGCCCATTTTTTTCTTTAACTTCTGAAGATTCCTTCCCTTACTGGCAGAGATCTTCATTTACAGTTAACAATTAAAAGCTTTTTGAATGAATCAGCCATTGAAAAGGGTCTCTAACTTTTCTTTCCGTTACCTTCAGCTTTGAGTTTAGCCAAAACCTCATCTCCAATCATTTAGGGAACTGCATTATTTGCAATTTATTTTTCTCGTAAGTTTCAAATAACTCTTAGTTCCTAGCTAATATTTTCTGTCATGTCTTTGGAAATCTCCATGCCTTTCTATCTAAATTCATTATTTGTTCATTGGTTTGTTTGCTTTCTGATTTTTTCTGAACTCCCTGGAACTTCCCCCCTTCATTTCTCATTGCTCTTCCTTCTCAAATAACTTAATAATGACCAGGGACCTGAAGATAGGTAATCTTTTAATTATGTAAAAACATACATAAAAACAACAAAACAAGTGTCCCAAATGGCTATTTAAAATATATCTGTGATTTCTTTTCTTTTTTTTTTTTGCTTTTTTTTAATATAAATGTATTTATTTTAATTGGAGGCTAATTACTTTACAATATTGTATTGGTTTTGCCATACGTCAACATGAATCTGCAACGGGTATACACGTGTTCTGCATCCTGAACCCCCCTCCCACCTCTCTCCCCGTACCATCCTTATGTGTTGTCTCAGTGCACCAGCCCCAAGCATTCAGTATCATGCATCGAACCTGGACTGGCAATTTGTTTCATATATGATATTATACATGTTTCTTGTGAAGGCAAAAATACATTTTATATAGAGAAAAATTGACAATTAAGTTTATAATATTTAAATGTATATAAATTCTGAAGCAGCAATTCCACTTGTAGGATTAGCTTATGAATTTACGTACATGGAGTTGTGTAAGGTTAAAGTGATGAAACTATTCAGTGAGAATTAGTTAAAATGGAAATAATTTAAATGTCCATAAGTGAGTCAAGTGTTTCCTATCATACAGAAAATCCATAAAATGAAATATAATGCAAATATATTTCAAAAATCTTTATCAAATTTCCTTTGATAGTCTAAACATAAAAATTTTTAAAAACTGTGATGACCATGGTTTTCAATTGATGTTACTAAGATAGGTAGACATTGTATCTCAGAGAAGCAAAATAAACTTTAATGGTAGTAAGACAAATGTCCAAAAGCTGGGGAAAGACAAAAGAATAACTGTACGTCCTTTATACTGCATACCAGGGAATTTTCTTATAAACCTACACCCAAGGTTTATCTGCAACTTTAGAAGAATAGAAGTTTGTTTACACAATAGGTTAGGACTCAGAAAACTTTTTTGTTCTGTGAAACTTACTAGATATGGTTTTACTGATAAGTTGTGGTTTGTTTGCTGGTTTTTTTTTGGCCTTGTAGATATTAATCTGACTTATATTTTTGTAATCTCTCCTTACTTCCCCCACTAGATTGTAAAACTTTCATTTTTCAAATTCTCTTTTCTTTGAACCTGCTTGTCATCATTCTACTTCTCTCCTTAGTGAGTTAAATCAAACCAACCTCAAGTGAGGTGACAGAGCCATAATGGTCATAGGACTCACAGCCATCACTGCAGATTGGAAATGGTTCAAAGCGACTTCCCTTTGAAACAAAGCAAATCCCAATTGCAATTGCAAGAGAAGATTATGTGTTCAACTCCCCATAATGTGGAAAGTTTTGATATGGTAAGATATATATATATTTTTAAATCTCAGAATTAGTATCTAATAAAGTGAATGTTATATAATATTTTCAGTGGAAAATAAAGTTGCGAAATAATCCCTTTCAGTCTTTACATGAAAGAGAGGGAGGATGCATTGTTTTTTGTTTTTGTTTTTGTTTATTTTTAAACTTTACAAAATTGTATTAGTTTTGCCAAATATCATAATGAGTCCGCCATAGGTATACATGTGTTCCCCATCCTGAACCCTCCTCCCTCCCCATACCATCCCTCTGGGTCGTCCCAGTGCACTAGCCCCACGCATCCAGTATCGTGCATCGAACCTGGACTGGCAACTCGTTTCATACATGATATTATACATGTTTCAATGCCATTCCCCCAAATCTTCCCACCCTCTCCCTCTCCCACAGAGTCCCTAAGACTGTTCTATACATCAGTGTCTCTTTTGCCGTCTCGTACACAGGGTTATTGTTACCATTTTTCTAAATTCCATATATATGCGTTAGTATACTGTATTGGTGTTTTTCTTTCTGGCTTACTTCACTCTGTATAATAGGCTCCAGTTTCATCCACCTCATTAGAACTGATTCAAATGTATTCTTTTTAATGGCTGAGTAATACTCCATTGTGTATATGTACCATAGGATGCATTGTTATATAGAAAAATTTTATTTCAAACAATATTTCCATTATCAACTAAATCTAGGAAACTGTATACAAAAATAGGCCTAGAAATTACACACTAAGTTACACATAGAGATATAAGCACTCCTAATTCTAGAAAATATATATCAAACTATTCCAGTGGTTATCTATGGGATCAAGGATGAAATGAGATTTTTTTTTTTACTTTTTATATTATGCTTACCTGTGACATATAAATACTGTAGGGGGATAGAAGATGAAATGTTTATAGTAAATCGAGGGGAAGGATTATAAAAAACCATAGGTATTATGTAAAATTGCCACCTTTCTCTTTCTGTCCATTAACCTATAATCTTTTTTTCCTAGATAGTGGAGAAAATAAGATTCTTTTTAAATTATAGTACAGCTTATTATTAATAAGGATTATTTCATTTCTATAAGCATTTCATGACTTTTGTACACCTAAAGCATGTGCATGCAGACATAAAATTTCACTTTTGAATAAACTCATTCATTGCACATGCAAAATGGTGTTCAAATATAGTATTGTTTATTTTCATATGAGTATTACTTTTGAGCTATTTTAATTGTTGAAGATGTAAATTATGGTAAGATTTATACTTACCTTCAAATTCAAGATAATTTTACCACTTGATTCATAAAATGTAGATTAATAAATATGTGGGAAGAGATATTAGCTATCTGACACAAACAAGTCTCAGTTATTAAAATATCTGAGTCTTGGCTGTTGATTTTGCTCATCATTTCTTTCTGCCTATATAATAACATATTAATATTGTTTTTAATGTTGCTGTTAATACTTTAGAGAAGAGAGACAGTACCATTTGCCTGAAAATTGTGTGTTAAATGATCAATTAGAATCATCACAGAAATCATATGGAATAAGATTGGACTTTGGCATTTTACAGTAAGTAGAATTGTGTCTCTTTTGCGATGAGAGTCTTCTAGCTGTTGTGTTACACTGATTTCTAAGAGAAGTTGAAGTCCTTGATCAAACATTTCACTGTTATACAAAGTGACAAAATGATTCTTAGCAGCTAAGTACAAGATATTCTTTTATTGTCAGAGTTTATGGAAATTACATGTGTAGATAGAAAAACACCTGATATATAAGTAACTGTAAAGGTAAGTATTTCTGTTTGTTTCTCTAATAAACTTTACAGACACAGTTGATATACTCCACAAGCATAGAGTAATTATCTGCAAATTATCCTGAGTAGAAGCAATGGTTTTTGGAAATAATTGCAAGTATATCTGATTTCTGAAAACATAGTGGGTAGCATGTGAGGATTTAGGAGTAAGAGTAATGAAATTACTTTTTTTTTTTTTTTTTTTTCTGGGAAAGCCCTAGAGTTATTTCTTTAATGAGATCACAGGGGGATCCCAGAGTTGCCCTTGAACTTGGCCCCTCTTTCCGCATGTTCTCTGCATTGTCCCTCTGGAAACAGAACTAACTGCACAGACCAGATTGCCTCCTGGCAAGCAAACATGCAACCAATATACCAGTACATTGTATGAGAGTCTAGACCACTCAAAATCCAGAAAGCTTTCTTTTTCCGCTTTCTGGAACACACGTGTTTTTTGGTTGACTTTGAAGGCTGATTTGAGACTTGAACACAACACTATTTTTTACTCTATAATTAGCTCTTCCTTAGACTTGAATTTCAAGGATACCATTGTGGGTTGAACTGTGTCCTTCAAAAAGAAGAGAGAGTTGTTGGGATAGTAAACCCTAATATCTCTGAAAGTGACCTTATTGAAAAATAGGATTGTTGTAGATACAGTTCATTAAGGAAAAATGAAATCAGAATGCAGTGGGGTGGAGCCCTAATTTAATATGACTGATATCCTTAAAAACAGACACATGTGAGAGAACACTGTATGACAACAAAGGCAGAGACTGGAATTATGTAGCTGCTTCCTAAGGAATGCTAAAGATTGTAAGCAAACCATTAGAAGTTAGCAAGAGACAAGGGAGGGTTTCCTAATAGGTTTTAGAGTGAAGATGGCCCTACTGATAACTTGATTTCAGACTTCCAGACTCCAGTACTCTGGGACAATTAACTTCTGTTGTTTTAAGCTGTCCAGTTTGCAATGTTTAGATATGGCTGCTCTAGGAAATAAATAAAGATTTGTAACATAAATGAGTCATTACTAGGTTTAGCTCAGGTTATTACATCACAGAGTTGATCTGTCCGATTCTCCTCTGGTGAATAGGATCTAGATTAAATCCAAACCAACTTTATTTACCTAATTAAATTCTGTATTATAAAGTATAACTTATCCACTTGCCCTATTATCCGCTCCTTCATTTTAATCTGCTGAGCACCAACTATATGCCAAGTACTGGGTTATATAAAGTGTTGAACAAGATTCCTGCCACTGCTTAGACCCTGGAGAGGCAGAGTAGCCCAAGCCAGTATTGTCACATCCATGTTCTTCCCATGCTCATTACTCTTACGCACACTTCTCAGCCTTGAAAGATTTGCTTGAACAGTTTCTCTGGCTGCTGAAAACTGCTGGAACCCTCCTGGCTCATTTATCATTGAAGATCAACCCTCAATCAGTTTGATGTGGTTGGGTACCTAACATCCCTGTCCCCTCTCCCTACTCTAAGGCATATCTACCCTATCCCCAGACTTCCCTTTTGGGGCTGAGCCTCAGCTGTCCACAACAGCAGCCTGCTCAATAATGTACCTAAATTAGCTTCCTTCCTCCAGTTTCACACTTTCTTACTGGTGCTTCCTGAAATAATATCCAAAATTAGCTACTTAAAAGTATATTTTTGACTCAGGATCTACTTCTAGGAATATCCAAACCAAGATTGGTGGGCAGATAAATTTTAAAAGATCAGAAGTGAATGAATTATGTATTTTCCAACTGTGTTGAGTGCTATAAGGTAAGATGGTGAGAGTTTCCCTCTTTTGGGTAGAATGATCAGGGAAGCCCTCTCTAAGTTGGTGACAGTTAAAACCTTTTGGGAAGAACAGCAGTAGCCAAATGAAGAGACAGGCAGAAGACATTACTGGGCAGTTGTAGTAACAGTGAGGGCAACAGCTCTTAAACTGCCAATGAGCTCAGCATCTTTGAGGAGCTGAAAGAATTTTAGAGCAGCAGGAGTTAGAAGAAGGGGCATGATAGGAGGCAGTAGGGCTGAGCAGAAACCATAAGGCAAGGGCTTGTAGACCTTTTTCTCTCTGTATGAAATGCTGCTGCTGCTGCTGTTGCTAAGTCGCTTTAGTCGTGTCCGACTCTGTGTGGCCCCATAGACAGCAGCCCACCAGGCTCCTCCATCCCTGGGATTCTCCAGGCAAGAATATTGGAGTGGGTTGCCATCTCCTTCTCCAACGTACGCATTCATGCTAAGTTGTTTCAGTTGTGTCCGACACTATGCGACCCTATGGACAGCAGCCCATCAGGCTCCTCTGTCCACAGGATTCTCTAGGCAAGAATTCTGGAGTAGGTTGCCATTTCCTTCTGTATGGAATGAGAAGTCATAAAATAGTTTTCAGTAATGAAGAAATATAATCTAACTTATATTTTGAAATTATACTTAACACTGGGAGGGGATATGATTACAGAATGATCAAAGTAGAAATAAGGAGATAGAAATCAATGACAATAAAAAAAATACTGGTTTGCCTACACTAAAAGGGTAGTAATCAATTTGGAAAGAATAGAGACTGTTTACTCATGCATTCTCTCAATTTTTAGTATGATATACAACATTTTGAAATTTAGGTGATATTTTCTGAATCATAGACCTATTTTATGTTAGTCTGTCAGAATCTATGTCATTCTTTTTTAACACTCTTTCAGATGATTTCTGCTATCTAGACTGAAGAATTGAGATATAGTTGTTAAAAAGCCATACAATTTTCTGGTGGATTTAAGGGGATGAAGAGTAAAAATTAAGGAATCAAGGATTATTACCAAATTTCTGCTTTCTGTGCTAACTGTAGTCCTTTCTATGCTGACAGCATTAATATGAGAAAAGAAAAAAAAAAAAAAGAAGTAAACTAACAGATAATAAAATGTAGACAAGTCACCAAATGTGAACATGTAGATTTATCCACATCACCTGCAAGTGTACAGTCTTAAGTTTGAAAGACATTTATTCTTTTAGTAAGTGAATACAGAAACTGCACACCTGAGGAACTTAGACATGTTAATAGGTAAAATAGATACATTTATAGTTAGCATTTATTGAGAACTTACAACATTCTAGGTGCTCCATAGGCATTATCTTTTATTTTACCACAAAACTATATGAAATACCAGTAAAATTCCTGAGTAAATTAAAGAATGTCAAGCTATCTAGCTAAGAAACTGTAATATACAATAGTTACTACAATAAGAGGATTGCATTGTCTTTGAGGACACAAAAAAGAGAACTATGAATTCTGACTTGGAAGTGACAGAAGGTTATACATCTGAGAGCTTAAAGATGACACAAGGTGTTTTAGGAGAGAAAAAAGAAGCACATTTCAGGGAAAGGAAATCACTTCTTCAGTGGCAGAAGTGGGAATGCCATGATTAGATTTATATTGGGTTGGCCAAATAGTTCATTTGAGTTTTCCCATAGAGGTTACAGAAAAAAACCAATGAACTTTTTACCTAACACAATAGGTAAACAAGCATTTTATTTTCCTCATTCTATGAAAATAAAATTCATTTGAAATGTGCTAAACTTGAGGTCATTGTGTAATTCATATGCCTAACCTACAGACTTTGCCTGACCTACTATGTCTAGTGTATGCCAGATATTCTACTGTCCCGTTAGAGGGGCATATAACAACTTATGTAAGAAGAAGAGGTTAGTGATGAATAAAATAACCATGTTTCACATGGTTTTTTAGTTCAGCCTGCTATGATAAACTATCATAGACTGGATTGCTTAAACAAATATGAAACATTTCTGGAAGATAGGAAGTCTAGGATCAGTGAGCAGGCATGTCTAGCATCTAGTGAAAGCCTCATTCTTGGTTTGCAGATCACGGCCTTGAGCCTGTATCCTCACATGTAGAGAGTAGAGAGAGGATGTCAACTCTCTCATCTTTTCTTCAAGTGCACTAATCCCATCACCGGGCTCCACTCTCATGGCCTGATTACCTGTCAAAAGCCCCATTTCCCAACACCATCACACTGGGGATAAGGATTTAAACATGAGGGATGTTTTGGCGGGGCTTGGGAGGTGGTTACAATGAGTCAGTCCATAACACATGGCTTTCATTGGAAAAGGAGAGAGAACATGCATCCAAATAAATACTAAGGCAGATTTCAAGTCCATTATAAGCTTACCTTTGTGTATCCTCTAACCTTTTTCTAAATGGTTATAATTGGTAGCCATCTTAGACTGATGGCCAGATGGACAAATGTGCATTTCATGGGTAGAATCCTTTCAACTTTCCCTTTGCTATTAAACCCTGAATACTTGACTTGGCCCACCAAGCCCTGTGTGGGCCAAGTCTCCAGGGTCATCCAGCGTTAATTTCCTGTTCCACTTCCCCATCACCACCAACCCCTGAGTTTACTCATAATGTTCCTTTTACAGTTGCTTAAACCACTGGTCCTCAAGCATTTTTTACTCTTTGTGACCATCAATAAAATTTCTTGAGTATGCAATTATAATTAACACATGTTTATTCATAGTATATATATATAAATATTAATAAACTGATACTGCATGCATCTTATAAAACTACAATATAATAAACATTTTAGAGGTTGACTTAACTGAATACAAATAGTTCTAACATTTTCTTTCCATACCCAATGAATATCTTATTCTAATGGGACTGAACTCTTCCCTTCCTCCTTCAAGATGCCACATGCTATTCTCTTGTACCTGAAACTCTCTTGCCCTATGAGTAGGATTAATTCCTGCTTATCTTTCAGCTTAAATGTTACTTTCTCAGTGTATCCCATCCTTCTCTGACTAGGTTAAAAGCCCAACTATATGTTCTTCTTGCATTTGGTAGCCACTCCACTCTTCAGCATTTGTCATTATTGTAATTAATATGTATGTGATCTTCAGTTAATGTCTGCTCCCCACTAGACTTCAAGAGCTGTTAGGTAGAGGAATAACTTTTGCCCTGCTGAATCCCTTACCTCTTTGGTTATTAAGTCTAACTCTTTAATGAGTGTTGATGATTGGAACTAAATTCATGCCTTTCACAACATCATTACTGTCTATTCCATATCATCTGTTCAGCTGTGAGAAGTACATGAGAGTTTCCACAATGCAGCTTGCTCCTATCAAGACTAGGAGTTGGAAACTACTTTAATAATCCTATCCAAATGTCCTGATACAATGATTGCTTTTATAGCAGCATTGAATCTAATGTAGTATACCACTGTAGATAAAAAGAAGGACTCTGGAATTCTGCTGTTTGGGTCAAAATCCCAGTTCTTTCACTTATTAGCTGTTGACTTTGTACAAGTCACTTAACATCTCTGCTCGGTTTCCTCATTTCTAAAGTTGATTTTATTGGGCTGTTGCTGCTGCTGCTAAGTCACTTCAGTCGTGTCCGACTCTGTGTGACCCCATGGATGGCAGCCTACCAGGCTCCCTTGTCGCTGGGATTCTCCAGACAAGAACACTGGAGTGGGTTGTCATTTCCTTCTCCAATGCATGAAAGTGAAAAGTGAAAGTGAAGTCGTTCAGTCATGTCTGACTCTCAGCGACCCCATGGGCTGCAGCCTACCAGGCTCCTCCGTCCATGGGATTTTCCAGGCAAGAGTACTGGAGTGGGGTGCCATTGCCTTCTCCGTAGTTTTGGATAAATTTGTATGTCTAAAATACTCAGGGAGATGTCTAACAATAGGAAGTACTCAATAAATGTTAATTGTTATTAATACATACTCAAAGGACTTTCCATAAACAACTAGAGGTTTTTTGTTTGTTTGTTTTTAAACATTTGTTTATTTTTGACTGTGCTGGATCTTCGTTGCTGCATGGACTTTTCTGTAGTTGCGATTAACAGGCTTCTCATAGTCAGTTCAGTTCAGTTCAGTCACTCAGTCGTGTCCGACTCTTTGCAACCCCATGAATTGCAGCACGCCAGGCCTCCCTGTCCATCACCAACTCCCGGAGTTCACTCAGACTCACGTCCATCAGGTCAGTGATGCCATCCAGCCATCTCATCCTCTGTTGTCCCCTCCTCCTCCTGCCCCCAATCCCTCCCAGCATCAGAGTCTTTTCCAATGAGTCAACTCTTCACGAGGTGGCCAAAGTACTGGAGCTTAAGCTTTAGCATCATGTAGTGACTTCTATTGTTGTGGAGCAGAGTTGTAGGGTGCACAGACTTAAGCAGCTGTGGGGGGTGGGCTCAGTAGTTGTGGTGTGTGTGTGCTCTAGAGCACTGGCTCCGTATTCTTCGCTCAAGGGCCCAGTTGCCCATGGTCCCAGAGCAGGGGCCAAACCTGTGTCCCCTGAACTGGCAGGCAAACTCTTAACCACCAGCTAAATCCCTACATATGGAGATTTGGTTTAATTATATATCAACAATCCAATGACTTCTGTATATACAGTCACCATCTAACTTTTCTGATCATGGAAATATAAGGCACTTTAAAGGCATTCCAAAAGTTAATTTAAAGAAATCATAGTATTTACATTTCAAGAATTGAGTAGAGCATATTTGAGCTCATTGTGGTTACAAAGCATTCCCTAAACTGTGACATGGGGACATTTTATTAAAAGAAGCAGGAACTTTTATTTATTGCTCATTTCTCTTCACGGTTCACAGCTTGTAATGATTTGAACCAACAAAGTATCTATTATCAGTAGGTATGCATAAGCGTATAGTAAGTATGAAATATATTTTCTAGTATTAAAGTCTCCCTTTTCTTTCTTGCTCATAATTGATGCACTCTTTCTGAAGAGGAGTTTGCAGTGGTCTGAACAAAGATCACAATATAAAAATAAATTATGGTATGTATTCCTCGGTGTCTTACTCATAAATTATTTCTCTCTAGTGATGCTCTTTTATATTCTGAGGTGAATTTAAAATTTCCTTCCTGGATATTATTCATACAGGATATTGTAGTTAAGGAGCTCGCCTTTTATAGCTGACATGCTAGTAATTCCAGGCTTCAGATGAGGTAGTGGGGGGATAAAAACAGAAACTCTTGTTACTTCCCTCCCCCATTCATGGTCATTCATTACTTCTTTTTGATATGACTCCTATAAACATTGTCTATGAGTGATCTAGGGAGGAAAAAAAGGGGGGTGGAGGCATAGACGCTGTGAGAAAGATGAGGAGGATATCACAAGGTTGCATTCCAGTCCCTTTAAACAGAGAATCCAAATGTGCTCCCTGAATTTACCTGTTTCATTTTTACTCTGAAGCAGTGGTCCTCAACAGAAGTTGCACATTATAGTTACCCAGAGACTTTTTAAAATGCCTGTGACTGAGATGCTGATATATTTATCATTTTTAAAAGTTTTTTAAAGCTCTCCTCATATTTTAATTTACAGCCAGGGCTGAGAACCAAAGCCCTAAATTATTAGCTCAATTCAGTGAATGCAATTAATTCAGTTCAGTAAGACCATGGAGGAGTCATATAGTAGCAGGGGATTTGTAGAGTTGAAGTACAAACGCCTGGAGTTGTGGGAATACAGTACAGGCATAGAACTAGCCTAACCTGAGGCAGGTTCCTACAGCTCATGCACTAGGTGAAGCAGTGAAGCTAGGAATACAGAGTGTGCAAGGATTAGAAACTAAGCAGGTGGTCTAGAGAGTGCACTCTAGTTTCCCATTTGAGCAAAAGTTACCAAGTCATAAGCATTAGGAAGACAGGAGCATTGAAGTGAAAATCAAGATGCAATAAACAGCCCAGAGCTGAGATCTCAGGCAGAAATCAGGAAATTCAATGGAACTGAGAAAAAAAGGCACAATGGTAAGCTTAACTAATCTAGGCAGAAAGCTTTCTGAGCCAGGAAACTGTGCTGCTGAATCACTTAGTCTCAGAGTTTAAGCAATGCAGAATTTGTAGATGGAAGCAGGCTAGAGAAAGACTTTCCTAAATCTGTTTTCTTAAATAATTTCACAGTTAAACATTCACACAACTGACTATATTTTTAGCCTGAACATGTTGACAAAATGTTTGGCATTAAGTAAACAATAAACTCTTCAGTACACTTAATTAATTCTGACTTGATCGATTTGAGAGTCTGATTGGCAACTATTCTCCTGGTAATGTCAAATCAGTTTTGTGAAGAATGGACAATTATATCAGTTAAGAATTGGTGAGCAAAAAATAGGATATTTTTTTGTTGATGTTGTCATACAAAGAATTTAAACTATGGTTTGACTGTTTGTAAACAAATGGCTGCTTTGAACTACAAAGAGTCACTAGTGATGTTGAAAATATTACAATCTTGTATTGTCACACGTAAGAGTGGCAAGGTAAAGGAACCAAAACTATTTTAAGAGGAAGAGCTCACATTTGACAGTTTTGGAGATCAACATTACTAGATGGAGATAATAGGAGAGTAACTGAATCAATAATAAAAATACTAATAAATAATGCTATCCCTCTGATAAGAGGCAGAAATCATCTCCTTTTAAATTCTATATCTTATGGGGATTCATTTAATATTATTAAATGATTACAACAAATGACAATAGCAGATTTCTCTTTGCCCACTCCCTTCCCAAAAATACCATCCCCACCTCTCACCCTCACCACTGTGTCTGAAAGGCTGTACATCCTTAACACCACAAAATCAAGATTGCTCTAGTAGCAACATGGTGACCGTGACTGTACATGATACTTTGAACTGATGCAGCCCTATCACTGCCAGTGTGAGAATAAAGACAACAGACAGAGGACTTTGAAGCAAGACAGTCTTGGAGAACATAAAATGGAACTCTGGCTTAATGATAGTCCTGGAGCTGCCAAACATGTAAGGTCTTTGTTATATGAACAAATAAATGTTTTAATCACAAGATATAATACAAGGAATGGGGTTGTGCAAAGGAAATATACTAAATTAGGAAACTACCTGGGTAAAGGTAACTGAAAGCCCATTATTTAAATGTCACTTAAAGGATTCTTTCAGATGGCTGCAAACTATTTGTTTAAATTGTCACATGTTTTGTACATTGAGCACCAATGAATTACTCACTAAAGCTGTAGGATTAGGGAACAATGGTAGGAAAAATCACACTGCTGGAGTGTTTTGACTCCTTACCAGAGTGTTCAGTAAGATTCTAAAAGAGGAGATAAGCTTAGACTGACAATGACTCTTCTGAAAGCAGAAATAAAAAATCATGACACTTTTGAAAGTGATATTTTTCTTCCTTTGCCCCTTCTCAAAAATTGTCTGAGTAGATAATAATTTGGAACCATACAAAACGGAATAAGGCTGAATTGTAATTTTCTTCTCCAAAGTAAAGAGAGCACAAATAAAAATAGGTAACTGGGTGAGTATGATAAAATTAAGTAAAGACTATCAACAAATCAAAGTTTCCTTGTTATAATTTATAAGATAGTAAAAAATTAGACACATCTTTTTCAAGATAAAAAGAAACTACCAAAAACAATAAGAAATGAAAAACTGGGCTTACCTATTTATATGAAGAATACAAAAATATAATACATGATTAAGCCAATATGATCTATGACAAAAAAAAATAAATACAGTATTATTTATAGCAAACTTGGAAACTTAGATGAAATACTTGATGTCCTGAGAATATGTTATGTAAAATGGCTTAAAAATATATATGTAAGGAACCAAGTAATAGTAAATAAAGTTAAGGCATGCACTAACATTTATCCTTGAAAATAGTGTCAGGTCTAAATTACTTATCTAAAAGGTAGTTTAAAAAATAAAATCCTCATATAAACTAGATGAAAAAATAATTATTCTAAACTCATTTTATAAAGATAAAAAGGAGAAAATCCACTAGTAGACATAACTGATCAAGGACAGCAGAAAAAAATGAAAGTATAAGCTAATCACACTAATCAACAGAAATGTAAATACCTAAGCAGGGCTTCCCTGATGGCTCAGCAGTAAAGAATCTGCCTGCTATGCAGGAGCTGCAGGAGACTCGGGTTCCATCCTTGGGTTGGGAAGATCCCCTGGAGGAGGGCATGGCAACCCTCTCAAGTATTCTTGCCTGGAGAATCCCACGGTCAGAGGCGCCTTATAGGCTACAGACCATAGGTTGTAAAGAGTCAGACATGACTGAAGCAACGTAGCCTACACGCAAATTATTAGCCAATAAATTCCAGCAGAACCTGAAAGGAATAATATATCATCACCAAGTTTGTATTATCACAAAACTACAAGACTTCTTTAGCACTAGAAAATGCACAAACCTAATTTACTACATTAAATGATTCCAGCAGGGAGGGGGTGGTGGATAATGTTTAAAAGCAGTTTTATAAAATGTTTCCCCAAATTCTGATTTTAAGATTAATCAGTAAAATTCTTAGCAATCTAGAAATGAAAGGGAGCTTCCTTGATTTAATAAAATTTATCTACCAGACAACAATAGAGCAAGCATCACATTTAGTGGTGAAATATTGGAAACATTCCCTTTAAAATTAGTAACAAGAAAAGAGGGTTTACTACCATGCTGTTAATCAGCATTGTATTAGATACCCTAGTCCATCCACCAACCCAGAAAGTTTTTTTCTTAATTTAAAAAAGTATAAATATTGGAAAGAAATAACAGAAATAAATTGTATAACTATTCAAAGGAGGAAGAAAATGTCATTATATTAAAAATAGCAAAGGCAATTTTCTATAGCTCTACTATATGCTAGCTATAATAGAATGTATAATAGATGATAAGATCTGCCTCACAATAGTCATAAAACTATAAAATGCATAAAGATAACCCTAATAAAAATAAGACTTATAAGAAAACCATAAAATTTTACTGAAGAACATAAAAGAAGATTTAAATAAAAGGTGAGCTAAGCCAAATTCTGAATGGGATGGCTCAATATTGTAAAGATAAGAAAACTCCTCCAAATTAATCTGTAAATATGTGGCAATGTAATCAAAATCCTATTAACATTATTCATTAAACTCAAAGTCCTCCTTATAAATTTTCTTAAGAAGGGGAAATATAGCAGAATAACCAAGAGCACACTTTAAAAAGGTAAAGGAGGTAAGAAAAAGATTTGTTTTGTTGTTGTTGTTCAGTAGCTAACTCATGTCTGACTCCTTATGACCCCATGGACTGAAGCACACGAGGTTCGCTGTCCTTCATTATCTCTTGAAATTTGCTCAAATTCATGTCCACTGAGTCACTGATGCCATCCAATCATCTCATCCTCTGCCATCTCCTTCTCATTTTGCCTTCAGTCTTCCCCAGAATCATGGTCTTTTCCAATGAGTCTATTTTCACATCAGGTGGCCAAAGTACTAAGGCTTCAGCTGCACTATCATCCCTTCCAAAGGATGTTCAGGGTTGATTTCCTATGGGATTGACTGGTTGATCTCCTTGCAGTACAAGGGACTCTCAAGAGTCTTCTTCAGTGCCACACTTTTAAAGCTTCAACTCTTCAGCACTCAGCCTTCTTTATGGTCCAGCTTTCACATCCATATATGTCTACTGTAAAAACAATCAGTTCAGTTCGGTTCAGTTGCTCATTCATGTCTGCAGGGACTGCAGCACGCCAGCCTTCCCTGTCCATCACCAACTCCTGGAGCTTACTCAAATGCAGGTCCATCAAATCAGTGATGCCATCCAACCATCTCATCCTCTGTCAGCCCCTTCTCCTCCTGCCTTCAATCTTGCCCAGCATCAGGGTCTTTTCTCATGAAAGTTCTTCGCATCAGGTGGCTTCAGCATCAGTCCTTCCAATGAATATTCAGGACTGATTTCCTTTAGGATGGACTGGTTGGATCTCCTTGCAGTCCAAGGGACTCTCAAGACTCTTCTCCAACACCACAGTTCAAAAGCATCAATTCTTCGGGGCTCAGTTTTCCTTACAGTCCAACTCTCACATCCACACATGACTATTAGAAAAACCATAGCTTTGACGAGATGGACATTTGTTGGCAAAGTAATGTCTCTGCTTTATACTATGCTGTCTAGGTTGATCATAGCTTTCCTTCCAAGAAGCAAGCATCTTTTAATTTCATGGCTGCAGTGGTTTTAAAGCCCCCCGAAATAGTCTCTCACTGTTTCCATTGTTTCCCCATCTATTTACCATGAAGTGATTGAACCGGATGTCAAGATCTTAGTTGTCTGAATGTTGAATTCAAAACCATAGATTTGAATATACAGACTTTTGTCGACAAAGTGATGTCCCTGCTTTTTAACATTCTCTCTTAGTTTGTCATACCTTTCCTTTCAAGAAGCAAGCATATCACCCACCATATTTCAAAACTTATTATAAAAATTGAGAATTAAGAAGATGTAATATTGGGGTGGAAATAAAGAAAGAGATTGCTGTCCAGAAACAGACGCATGAAAATTCAGTGCATTAAAGTGTGAAGTGGTTGGGAAATGGTGCCCTGGCAAGAAATACTGCCGGGTAAATAGTCTATTGGTAGGAAGATAAACAAATTAGATTATAGGCTCCCATAATTCACAAAACTAATTTCAGTTATTTCAATTTCAAAATGTACAGAATGAAATTATGAATATATTAGAAGAAAATATAGGTTATTATTATTTAATATCAGAATAGGAATAAGACAAAATGCATTTATATTCACAAATAATCTGTACAACACAAAAGCCATAAGTAATTGATAAATTTAACTATTTAAGCCTTCTGTGGTAAAAATGAAACAATATAAACACTGAACAGCAGAGGAAACAATATTAGCATTATAAATACATATTTTTGTACATGTATTCTTCTAGTTATGTATTAAAATGTATTAAGATATGATAACATAACACACACAAGTGTGTCATGATGTACATAGTGTATGTTTATTATTTGTATACAAATGGTGTATATTTGTAACAAATGCATACACATGGATAAAAATTGCATAAAATTCCAAGAGTAACAGGCATAAAAGCAAAATGGCTGTCTGAGGAGGCCTTACAAATAGCTAGAAAAGAAGAGAAACAAAAAGGAAAGGAGAACAGGAAAGATATGCTCATTTGAATGTAGAGTTCCAAAGAATATCAAGGAGAGATACCAAAGCCTTCTTCAGTGATCAATGCAAAGAAATAGAGGAAAATAATAGAATGGGAAAGACTAGAGATCTCTTCAAGAAAATTAGAGATACCAAGGGAACATTTCATGCAAAGATGGGCTCAATAAAGGAAAGAAATGGTAGGGACCTAACAGAAGCAGAAGATATTAAGAAGAGGTGGCAAGAATACACAGAGGAACTGTACAAAAAGATCTTCATGATAATCATGATGTTGTGATCATTCATCTAGAGTCAGACAACCTGGAATATGAAGTCAAGTGGGCCTTAGGAAGCATCACTACAAACAAAGCTAGTGGAGGCGATGGATTTCTAGTTGAGCTATTTCAAATCCTAGACAATGATGCTGTGAAAGTGCTGCACTCAATATGCCAGCAAATTTGGAAAACTCAGCAGTGGCCAGAGGACTGCAAAAGGTCAGTCTTCATTCCAATCCCAAAGAAAGGCAATGCCAAAGAATGCTCATATTGCACAATTGAGCATTTTTGCACTCATCTCAATGCTAATAAAGTAATGCTCAAAATTCTCCAAGCCAGGCTTCAGCAATACATGAACCTTGAACTTCCAGATGTTCAAGCTGATTTTAGAAAAGGCAGAGGAACCAGAGATCAAATTCCCAACAACTGTTGGATTATTGAAAAAGTCAAGAGAGTTCCAGGAAAACATCTGTTTCTGCTTTATTGACTATGTCAAAGCCTTTGTCTGTGTGGATCACAATAAACTGTAGAACATTGTGAAGGAGATGGGAATACCAAACCACCAGACCTGCCTCTTTAGAAACCTATATGCAGGTCAGGAAGCAACAGTTAGAACTGGACATGGAACAACAGACTGGTTCCAAATAGGAAAAGGAGTACATCAAGGCTGTATATTGTCACCCTGTTTATTTAACTTAATGCAGAGTGCATCATGAGAAACACTGGGCTGGAGGAAGCACAAGCTGGAATCAAGATTGCTGGGAGAAATATCAGTCACCTCAGATATGCAGATAACACCACCCTACTGGCAGAAAGTGAAGAAGAACTAAAGAGCCTCTTGATGAAAATGAAAGTGGAGAGTGAAAAAGTCGGCTTAAAGCTCAACATTCAGAAAACCATGATCATGGCATCCGGTCCCATCACTTTATGGCAGATAGATAGGGAAACAGTGGAAGCAGTGACAGACTTTATTTCCTTGGGCTCCAAAATCACTGCAGATGGTGATTGCAGCTATGAAATTACAAATTGCTTACTCCTTGGAAGGAAAGTTATGACCAACTTAGACACCATATTTAAAAGCAGAGCCATTACTTTGCCAACAAAGGTCCATCTAGTCAAAGCTATAGTTTTTCCAATAGTCATGTGTGGATGCGAGAGTTGGACTGTAAAGAAAGCTGAGCGCCAAGGAATTGATGCTGTTGAAATGTGGTTTTGGAGAAGACTCTCGAGAGTCCCTTGAACTGCAAGGAGATCCAACCAGTCCATCCTAAAGGAGATGAGTCTTGGGTGTTCACTGGAAGGACTGATGCTGAAGCTGAAACTCCAGTACTTTTGCCACCTGATGCGAAGAGCGGACTCATTTGAAAAGACCCTGATGCTGGGAAAGATTGAGGGCAGTAGGAGAAGGAAACAATAGAGGATGAGATGGTTGGATGGCATCACCGACTCAATGGACATGAGTTTGGGTAAACCTAGGAATTTGGTGATGGACAGGGAGGCCTGGTGTGCTGCAGTCCATGGGATCGCGAAGAGTCGGACATGACTGAGCGACTGAACTGAACTGAACTGAATGGGCAAAAGATCCAAACAGACAGCTCAGTCAAAAAGAAAGAAAGAAAGAAAGAAAATAGTTATTAAAGTAAAGAAAAAGATGCTTACATTCACTAAGCAGGAAAATGCAAGCTAACATACAAAGGGATACTATATTCATTATCTCACTTACCTAGTGGGCAAAAATTAATAATTTAGCATTATATAGTACATATAGAACAGGGAAATAGTTCTGTTAAAGGACCTACATTGGTAATACATATCAAAATTTTAAGTGTACCTCCTTTTGGACTCTACAATTCCATTTCTTATAGAATATTGCAGAGAAGCAGTTACATATAAGAGCATGAGAAAGAGAGATGCTGAACACAAAATAAACTGTGGAAAATTTTTAAATACTGAAAGCTTTCAAAAAAGTAAAATTTTAGATTGGTAGAACAATTATTTGTAAAGAATATTTTATTTTCTAAAAATATACACATATGCATATGTATGTATTCATATATGTGTATATCTATCTAAATATAAATACATATACATGCACAACCATCTAAAGAAACATCCCTTTTTTATCTCTCTTAGTGATAAAATTTAGCCTGAAATATATTTTTCATCAGATTTTATTTGAGATTTCTATATTCATATTTGGTTAATTATTCACTGACTCTCTCTCTTTACCAGAATTTGTGTTTTATGAGATCAGAGCAGGAATCATGAATTTCATCATTGTATTTCCTCAGTTGCTAAAATAGCATTTGACTCATAGTTGACCACTAAGTATTTTTCTAACAGAAATATTATATGACATTTATTGATTGATTGCCCAGGTAATGGTTCATTTGGATTGGCAGAACTGTAATGAGATGTTTGTGGTTCTGTTCAGTATAACCAGAATAACTACTACCAAATACTCTTACTCTTGCCCTATGTTTACTGATGAGAATATATAAATATATATAAGAAGCTCACTGGGCACTGAAATTTGTATTAAAGAACACTGTATCTGTTGTGTGTTTGATTAATTGTCTCTTTTCCCTCAAAATTGCCTTTTGGGAAAGAACACAGAAATGAAACAAATGTATAAGAAAGATCAAAAATCAAAAGGTGACAATTTCTTCCTATTACATAAAAAATTCTGGAAACATAAAAATAGCAAAATTAGTTTTGTATATTATCAGAACAATGTTTTTAAAAATTTTCACATGTGAAAGAGTCAATACCAAATTAAGATAAAATTCATCATTAGTCCCTACATAAAAAAATGCAATATGGATTAATTTGACAGCTGCATTGTAACTTTGGACAAATTTTTAAAAAACGATTTCTAAAAACGATGTGAAGAATTAACACATTTTGTATGATTCCAAGATAAGACTTGTCACATTTCTTGCTCACTCCTATACTTGTGGATTTTTCTGATCTAAAATAAGCCGCACATATACCTTTATAGGAATGTTTTTTATTTCTCTCTGTATTTGTCCTTCGCTGTCCAGAATAAATGCTTTCATGTACTTTTGCGTTTTTTGACTTTCCAATAGAGACGTATCTCACAAGTTTCGTAAACATTCTATAGTACTGCTTTAGGGAAAGTGTTACATTCTATCTTTCAGTTTCTTAGGAAACCTATTGAGTACATAGCATTTACTCTGGCAATTAGCATTTATAGCCATTAAGTTATTTTTAAGACCAGATACTCAGAATAGGGCAACATATACACGCTGTACCCTTTCTTTTACTGAATTTCCTTAGATGATCTAAAAACTTTTTATTTTTTTTAAATTATAACTACTTAGTAGAATCTCCTTGTGGCATGATTTCTACAATTTGTCCAAAGGATCCTGGAATGCACTGATGTCATCTCAGATAAAGCAATCAATGACATGGCAGATCTTTTTTGGTGACTGCTCTTTTTGTTTTTCAACTAATTTTTCACTACTTAATTCAACTCTTTTTAAAGGATAGTGTTGGAACATGTCCTTCAATAAGCAATGCTTTTATTCTTGCTTTCATAAATAAATAAGTTTTGTTTTTATCTCACTATCATGCCCAAGTAAAACAATTATTTGAAGACTAAGAAGTAATCAGAGAGAAAATGAGGTAAGAGTTTCAAACCTTAGTATCTTTTGTTATGTATCACAATGATGACATCAATCATTGTGGCTATCGATTATTGTATAGTTATTATGTACCAGGCATTGGGATAAAAGTTTTATTTTCTTATGCTTATAGCAACCTCACAAAGTAAGCATTCTTGTTATAGTATAACATAGTATTATTATCCCAATTTTGTAGATGAGAAAAATGAGATAAAGAGAGATTAACTGACTGGCCTATGGAATTGATACTTAGCAAGACTTAAAATCAAATTATCCATATGCTCACCCTAAAGCTCAGGCAATTTTTTAAAGTCTCTGTTATGTAAGGTGAATGTGTTATTCTATTGCAATAGTATTCATCAAAGGAAAAACAATTCTGTGGTATGTTAGTTTGAAGAACATGTGTTTGGGATTCTATAGTCAGTTAGAGGTGTGAGGAGATTATAAACTTTAAAAACTAGTGAGGAACTTGTCAGTTCACAGAAATCTCTGCCAATGTCCTCACATAGTCAGGTATGAGTCTTACCTTGTCTAACTTAAAGATACATAAAACTTCCCAAAGACCAGTTCATCCTTTGAAATTACAGGTAATTTCCCTTACCACCTATGTTGAGCATGCCCTTGAACTATAGGAAATCTTGTCATAATTTCTATTAAAGGTTTGCATTTAATGCATCTTCATTTAGAGTTTATAAATCACATGCAGTGTGCACAATGCAGGGGAGATCGAGGTACAAATTATAGCATCTGCTCTCAAAGTTAAATAATTTACAGTTAAGTGGGGGAGTTATACTGGTGCACAAATAGTGCAGGAAAATGAATAGGGTCAAGGTGAATCTCAGTAAAGTACTCTGTGTGTGTGTGTGTGTGTGTGTGTGCGTGCGCGCAACTGGAGCAGCAGAGTAAAATGGGATCAATATGGATTCACCATTATCTGGCTTTCAAATCAGAATCCTAGGGATTTGTATGGGTAACAGTGGAGGTATTTTCACTCATGGCCCCAAGTCCTTGACTAAGGCACAGGATGGCTCTGTGGTTGGGCAATGCTTCAGCCTGCCAATATATGTCTTTTGATTTAAAAGGTTCTCTACCTGTGTGAATACATGATAAGCACTACATGAAGGGGTCATTTATAAACTGCATTCCAATATCAGAATAATCTTATAAAGTCATATTTGAGGTAATTTTCTGAATACTCTTTCAGTGATATTTCTTAGTGGACTGAAGCCTAAGAAGTGAAATGAATGCTCAAGGCAGAAGTGAGTCACAGGCAGGAAAATATTTGGAGATGACTGTAATATTTATTGGTGTTGATGTTTTAAATCCATTTACTACCATACATCTGAAATTTAATAAGCTTTCTACCTGAACCATGTCTCTCAAGAATATGATGGAAGCTTTAGAATGGAAGAACTCACTCTTTAGAAGAAGTAGAAGACCATACGACTCAGTAATGCATTTTTAAATGTTGAGAAAGTATTTTATTGTTAGGAAATCACAGAGTGCTGGTAGTGATACTTATGGGTTGGATCTAAAATTTTGACTGCATAGGCTGTTCATCTCTGTCTGACCCATTTGTTTGACTTACATTTTGCTCATTGAAATAAGAGGTGCACTAAATGGACCACAGTGGCTCATAATATGGGCACTCTGCATATTTATATTGTCACTTACTATGTATGCATGCACTTACTATGAAAGGTGAAGATATCCAAAATAAATAGACATGGGATAAACATAACATTTGTTTTATGTTCATTAAATAGTAGATAACATAAAATATAGATATCGACTAACATAAAATAATAGATATTTCTGATATATGTGCAAAAACATGGCATTTAAAACTGTGTTAGTGGATAATTCACCAGTTTTATAAAAATCCATGCCCAGTGATAGGAAAAACATCAGTAGGTTTGGCAGGCAAATGGAGAGTGAACTGTTAGGTTTCAACCATCTCCAATTCCTATGATTTTATGATTAAATATTAGTGTCCAGAAATAAGCAGTAGAAATGCCAGCTCTCGAAATACCAAGTGTAGACCAGAAAAGACAGTGGATAAATACTTCATGAGACAAATCCAGGAGATTAATAAGCTGGCCAAAAATGGGATGGGCAGGTGGAGCGCCTGCCCAGGTAGCTAATTAAAAATTTCTCAGGAACTTGAATTGAAAGAACAGAAAAAACAGTTTATTCAGGAAAAAATAATTGAAATACAATTCAGTAGCTAAAATTAGTTTTGTGAACAACTATATCCTGTTGCTTATATTTTATGTATTGCCATGCTGAGATAATATAGACCACAGAATAATAGGTGGATAAACCAAAAAAAAAAGAAATGTTTTCTTCTAAGAGACTTAATAAAGAGTATTGCAAAAGCATATCCTCCATTCTACCCTTCTGAAAAAATATATGTATATATTTTTGCCAGTAATTCTCTACTGGGAAAACAGAAAGAGGATATAAGGATCATTTGGATACTTTGTCAAACTATATGCATCTTCCATTCACCTTGGTGGCAGGGAGTGAAGAAGGCAGGGACCTTCTTTCTTTTTGAGAACTCCTATTCTAACCATATTAGCATGCTGTACCTCTTAACCACTATATATTTGTATTAATAATTTACCCTATTGGCACCATGCTTGCCACTTTATATTTAATGTTGATTCTAATGCCAGCACTGTAATAAGATGATACTATTAACCCAATGTTACAAGGAGAATAACTGCAGTTCATAGAGCTTACATAATTTGACTAAGATCACAGATAAAGGAAGTTTGGGAGAATCAGAGCTAGAACCATTATCATTCTGACTTCAGAGTCAGTGTTTTTATGTTTTACCTTTTAAGCTATATACAGCATGTTGTGTTGGTGATGAAAAAAAGATAGAAATGTATTAATTTTTTTGCCTAAAATATTTAGTGAATAAAATACATATACATATATATGTGTGTGTGTATATATAATCTAAAATTCCCTAGTTGCTCAGTCATGTCTGACTCTGTGACCCCAAAGACTGTGGTCCACCAGGCTCCTCTGTCCATGGGACTCTCCTGGCAAGAATACTGGGGTGGGTAGCCATTCCCTTCTTCCTGATCTCCTGCATTGCAGATAGATTCTTTATTGTCTGAGCCACAAGGGAAGCCTTGTGTGGATGTGTGTGCATCTGTGTACACACACATGCATGAGAGAAAAGAGAGAGAGAGATACACATAATATACATGTTATGCACACATCTAAAAATATGTATGCATACATGCATGTACATGTACTCCACACACACAGGTTTATTTTTATTTGTGGGTGAGCAAGCCATATATTAGACTTCCCTGGTGGCTCAGACGGTAAAGCATCTGCCTACAATGCGGGAGACCCGGGTTCGATCCATGGGTTGGGAAGATCCTCTGGAGAAGGAAATGGCAACCCACTCAAGTACTCTTGCTTGGAAAAATACCATGGATGGAGGAGCATGGTAGGCTCCAGTCCATGGGGTTGCAAGAGTCGGACACGACTGAGCAACTTTATTTTACTAAGCCATGTATGTGCATTTAATTTCATATATTTATCTATTGAATTCATAGTTATATTACTATAGTGTTGTATATATTTAAGCTATATTTATATAGAACTGATATAAAAATATGGGCTACACTCATGACTCAGTGAAGAAGGCAATGGCACCCCACTCCAGTACTCTTGCCTGAAAAATCCCATGGACAGAGGAGCCTGGTGGGCTGCAGTCCATGGGTCGCTAAGAGTCAGACACAACTGAGCGACTTCACTTTCACTTTTCACTTTCATGCATTGGAGAAGGAAATGGCAACCCACTCCAGTGTTCTTGCCTGGAGAATCCCAGGGATGGGGGAGCCTGGTGGGCTGCCATCTATGGGATCGCACAGAGTCGGACATGACTGAAGCAACTTAGCAGCAGCAGCAGCAGCATAATTCAGTGGTAGAGAATCCACATACCAATGCAAGAGACACTGGTTAGATCCCTGGGTCGGGAAGATCCTCTGGAGGAGGTAATGGCAAAATATCCCAGTATTGTTGCCTGGGAACATTTGCAGAGGATCCAGGAAGACTACAGTCCATGGAATGGCAAAGGAATTGGACATGACTTAGCAATTAAACAACAACAAATATATAAATATAATATTTATTCAGCTTTACGAAGAACATAGCCTCTTTTTAACTTCTAATTATTGACATTAATACTTACTAATATGTGCCTCCAAGATGATACTCTCTGACTCTACACTAGGATTTGACTTAAAAAAAAAAAAGTCAGATATATTTAAGAATAAAAAATTTCACTGTCCTAAACATTTTAAGAAAACATTTTTAGAAATTTAAAAATCATGGGAAAGAAATCAAAATGCTACTACCACAAACTTTGTTGTTGTTGTTCAGTCACTCAGTTGTGCCCAGCTCCTTGCGACCCCATGGACTGCAGCACACCAGGCTTCCTTGTCTTCACCATCTCCCGGAGCTTGCTCAAACTCATGTCCATTGAGGTGCCATCCAATCATCTCATCCTCTGTCATTCCCTTCTCCTCCCGCCTTCTATCTATCCCGGCATCAGGATCTTTTCCAACGAGTCAGCACTTCTATTCAGGTTGCCAAAGTATTGGAGTTTCAGCTTCAGCATCAGTCCTTCCAATGTATTCAGGTTGCTTTCCTTTCGGATTGACTGTGTTTGCAGTTCAAGGGACTCTGAAGAGCCTTCTCCAACAATTTGAAAGCATCAGTTCTTCAGCCTTCAGCCTTCCTTATGGTCCAACTCACATTCATACATGACTACTGGAAAAGCCATAGCTTTGACTACACAGACCTTTGTCAGCAAAGTAATGTCTTTGCTTTTTAATATGCTATACAGGTTTGTCATAGCTTTTATTCCAAGGAGCAAGCATCTTTTAATTTCATGGATACAGTCACTGTCCACAGTGATTTTAGAGCCCAAGAAAATAGTCTGTCACTGTTTCCATTGTTTTTCCATATATTGGCCTCAAAGTGATGAGACCAGATGACATAATCTTCATTTTCTGAATTTTAAGTTTTAAGCCAGCTTTTTTGCTCTCCTGTTTCACCTTCATCAAGAAGCTCTTTAGTTCCTCTTCACTTTCTGCCATAAGGGTGGTATCATCTGTATATCTCATGATGTACTCTGCATATAAGTTAAATAAGGAGGGTGACAATATACAGCCTTGATGTACTCCTTTCCCAATTTGGAGCCAGTTGGTTGTTCCATGTCTGGTTCTAGCTATTGCTTCTTGACCTACATACATATTTCTCAAGAGGCAGGTCAGGTGGTCTGGTATTCCCATCTCTTTAAGAATTTTCCATGGTTTGTTGTGATCCATTCAGTCAATGTGAATACCTTTGTGGCTCAGATGGTAAAGAGTCTGCCTGCAATGTGGGAGACCCGGGTTCGATCCCTAGGTTGGGAAGATCCCCTGGAGAAGGAAATGGCAACCCACTCCAGTACTGTTGTCTGGAAAAACCCATGGATGGAGGAGCCTGGCTGGCCACAGTCAGTGGGGTTGCAAAGAGCTGGACACAACTGAGCGACTTCACTTTCTCTCACTTAATCAAAGGCTTTGGCACAGTCAATAAAGCAGAAGTAGATGTTTTTCTGGAGCCCTCTTGTTTTTTCTAAGATCCAATGGATGTTGGCAATTTGATCTCTGGTTCCTGTTTTCTAAATCCAGCTTGAACATCTGGAAGTTCACAATTCACGTACTGTTGAAGCCTAGCCTGGAGAATTTTGAGCTAGTGTAAATTTTGAATTTACTTTGCTGGTGTGTGAGATGAGTACAACTGTGTGGTAGTTTGAGTATTCTTTAGCATTGCATTTCTTTGGGATTGGAATGAAAACTGACCTTTTCCAGTCCTGTGGCCACTGCTGAGTTTTCCAAATTTGCTGGCATATTGAGTGCAGCACTTTCACAGCATCATCTTTTAGGATTTGAAATAGCTCAACTGGAATTTCATCACCTTCACTAGCTTTGTTCATAGTGATGCTTCCTAAGGCCTGCTTGACTTCGGACTCCAAAATGCCTGGTTCTAGGTGAGTGATCACACCATCGTGATTATCTGGGTCATGAAGATCATTTTTATAGTTCTTCTATGTATTCTTGCTGCATGTAAATTTTAAAGTTTCATTACCTGAAAAAGACTACACACATTGTAATACTGACAGGAACTGCAAGTTTCCTTCCATCAGGTTCACATTTTCAACTGCCATTACCAGTGTGTATTGTCCATCAATGTGTTGTCCATCACACTGTCCATCACATCATCAATTTGATGTTGTCACATCACACCAATATAATGTATTCATTTTATAAGTTTTTAAAAAAATGAATCTGGTAAGTGATAAGTAGTATCTTGTTTAATATCCTTTTTTTAATCATGAATGCAGTTTAGCTCCTGTTTATATTTAAGAGTGCTTTATGTTTCTTCAAGATCACTGAAGAAACATTCTTCAAGGCAATGCCAAAGAATGCTCAAAGTGTATAGCCTTTACCCATTATTATCAAATATTTTCTTCTAATATGTAGGCTTTCCTTACAGATTAAGAAAATTACTTACCTATGCTTATTAGGTTTTATAAAAATATTTTCCCCAATTCATTAATTGCCTATTAGCTTTCTACATAGTATTTTATCATGCAGATATTTTGTATATTCAATCATCAATGATTTTATGGCCTCTTAGATTTTGTCATGGCTAAGAAATATTTCTGTTCATAGATAATATTTTCCCTTTTTTTTTTCTTTTAAGTAACTTTATAGTTTCTTATGAAACCTTGGGAAAGTTACTTTACATTTCTGTGCTTCAATTTTCTTATGTATAAAGTAGAGTTACTTTACTCCGTAATCTCTCACAAGGCAAAGCATATAGTGGGTTTCTCCATGTTCCAGTAATATACCTCTATTATAAGCCTGTAAATAATACTGCATAGCTATTTCTTGTTTGTCTAGATGATTGTCATTATTTGAGAAGAATGAACTTCCTGTCTTCTTTGAGTACTCACTACTTTAAACTTGATAGCTTACAGTGAACAATGTCTGATTCGTGATTTCTAAAGAAGATTTAGCTTCGGGACCAGGGACCATGCTTGATCACTCAGGAGCCTTTGTGTAGCAGAGTTTTATCAAAGTATAAAAAGGGACAGAGAAAGATTCTGACATAGACATCAGAAAGGGGATGGAGAGTGCCCCCACTCACTAGTCTTATCAAGGCCTTAAATACTTTCATTAGACCCCCTCCCATAACATACATCTTAAATTAACAAGATTAGAACTAACAATAGAAAGTTCTTACCGGACCCACTCCCACAATATAGGTCTTAAGATAACAAGATTGGTGGTGGTTTAGTCCCTAAGTCCTGTCGGACTCCTGCTACCCCATGGACTATAGCCCACCAGGCTCCTCCGTCCATGGGATTTTCCAGGCAAGAATACTGGAGTGGATTGCCATTTCCTTCTCCAGGGAATCTTCCTGATCCAGGAATCAAACCTGGGTCTCCTGCATTGCAGGCAGAGTCTTTACCGACTGAGCTATGAAGGAAGCCCTCATAACAAGATTAGTCAGAGGGTTATTGTTAAGGAGACACATGTCCTTGAGCAAGATACATTGTTATATTGACTAAGACAAAGCAATGTAAAAAAAGAAAAAGAAAATTGTCCTTTCTCCTCCTTGAGAACTCCAGACTCCTATCTCCTCCTCCAGAGCCCTAGACCCCTTTCTCCTCCTCGGGGACCCCAGACTTCTTATCAACCTGCCTCTCAAACTTAACACAGTGTGGTTAGAGTAAATGTTTTTATTTAAACTTTTTAATTTCAATTATATTGATGTATAATTTAAATGTAATAGAACTCACCCAAAGTTTTTAAGTTTTATTTAGTACAATTTATCAAATTTTCCATTTGATTTGCGGTTTCTGTGTTCTAAAAAATCTTTGCCTAACCAAGATCACAGAGATTTTCTCATTTGTTTTCTTCTATAATTTTATTATTTTATTTCTTATGTTCAGATATCTATGATGCATTTTGAGGTTTTTTTTTTTTTCTTTTTTCATATATAACAATAAGTAGGAGCTAAGGTTCATTTGCTTTTATATATTATTACCAATTATTACAGCTCCATCTTCCAAAAGTCAATCATTTCCTTAGTGAATTATCTTAGTTATAGTAACTAAACTGTTCATCACTTGAATTTCTTCTTTTTGCTTTTCGTACTTGTTGCAAAAAAAAATCAAAAAATTCAAATCAGGTAACTTAAAAAGAGAAAAATTTTTCTTTTTCTTATGAAACTCAATGTGTTTTTACATTTCCTCATTGTCTTTCAGTTACTTTAGTTCAACTGTTTTCACATTTGGTAGTGATTCATAGGTAGTCAGATGTAATGGAGTGTACTTACACTGAAATCCAAAAGATTCATGGTTGAATTCCCACCATGCCATTGACTACCTGTCTGTGGATTATTTATATGATAATCCCTAACCTCAGTTTCTTTAATTATAAAATGTAGATAATTCCCTTTTCCTAGAGATATATGAAAGATTACTTAAAATGTCTAAACTGAAACCAATTACTCATTAAGTATACTTACTCAATTACAATTATGTACTATGGGATTCTCATAAAAGGAGCCTTTTTGCCATAAGTAATATGTGATTTTCATCAAGATTAAGCCCTGATCTCACCCACAATTTCCTTACCTATTTAAAGAAACTGACAATGAGAATTTGCATTTTCTCTGTTCTTAAATTGTGTGGCTTTTGCCTTTTTGACTATGAGTGATAGTGATGACTGATAATAATTTTGTGGTACATGTATTCTAATCTATTGTGGCTGGACATAGATAAAGATAAAAATGTATCATTAGACATATGATAATTAGAAAATGAGGGTGCATTTGCAAAATTTTCAGTCTATGAGGATGGGATCATGTCAAAAAGACCAAGAGCAGAATTACAAGGAAAAAAGACACGTTATGCTATAATTTATTCTTTCACATTCTATAAGTAGTGTTCAGACTTCAGTTTTATATGTTGCTGAACTAGAAGGCATCTACCTGGTATTGGAAACAATCTTGAAATAGCTACCCTGAAAGTGTAAGTGCTACAAGATGGAATGGATGCAGATTGATCCATTGAGTGAATTTTAAAAAGCTATAAAACTCTGGGTTCCCTTTCGTTTGATAATAACACATGAAGAGAGTTGTGTTCTCGTCCTCATTTTAAGATGGGCTGTAAAGCCCAGGAAAATCAGAATGGTGGATGCTGTAGAAAATTCCTTTTATGACAAGGCTAAAGCAAGTGATTTGGAAATCAGAACTTAATGAGCCTATATGAGTATCCTTTTCCCTGACAAGGAAGGAAGGACATCAGGACTGACTAACATAGAAAGATGATTCATACTTCATAACCATGGGAATTATAAATTTTAAGAGAGGCAAAATACTGCATTGTTGCTTGGTTCTTATTGAAAGTATCTCATTCAAGCCATTTAAACAGCTAAGATTCATCATAAGAGAAAGTGCTTTTAATTAATTATCAATACTCCTAGAAAAAAGCATGCTGTAGCCCAGCTTCTATGGTATTATGGTTTGGGGTAATCTGCTATAAATATTTAATGTGAATTGTTCATATTGATTTTAAAAACAGTTTAAACATTCTTATGATTAATTGTGAAAGAAAATGCATAGGGAGGAGATATTTGGGTTTATTACTTAAAATAAAGAATTACTACTTTAATTGAAAATTAGAAGGTAATTATAAACTAATATGCAGTTCTGTGGAATAGGAAGTGGCAACCTATTCCAGTATTCTTGCCTGGAAAATTCTATGGACAGAGAAGCTGGGTGGGCTACACTCCATGGAGGTCACAAACACTTAGACATGACTGAGCAATTGAGCATACACACATGAAGTTGTAAGAGATAATACAAAGTGATTCTATGTCCCTACTCCTATCATAACAACACTCAACAAAATAAAAATAAAAGAGAAGCTCCCACATCTGATAAAACCATCTCAGATACCAGCTGACTTTCAGTTCAGTTCATTTGCTCAGTTGTGTCCAAAACATTGCGACCCCATGGACTGCAGCATGCCAGGCTTCTCTGTTCATCACCAGCTCCCAGAGCTTGCTCAAACTCATATCCCTTGAGTCAGTGATGCCATCCAACCATCTCCTCCTTTGTCATCCCCTTCTCCTCCTGCCTTCAATCTTTCCCAGCATCAGGGTCTTTCAAATGAGTCAGTTCTTCCCATCAGGCAGCCGAAGTATTGGAAATTCAGATTCAGCATAAGTCCTTCCAATGAATATTCAGGACTGATTTCCTTTAGGATGGACTGGTTAGAACTCCTTGCTGTCTAAGGGACTCTCAAGAGTGTTCTCCAACACCACAGTTCAAAAGCATCAATTCTTCAGTGCTCAGCTTTCTTTATAATCCAACTCTCACATCCATACATGACTACTGGAAAAACCATACCTTTGACTAGACAGAACTTTGTCGGCAAAGTAATGTCTCTGCTTTTTAATATGCTGTCCAAGTTGGTCATAACTTTTCTTCCAAGGAGCAAGTGTCTTTTAATTTCATAGCTGCAGTCACCAACTGCAGTGATTTTGGAGCCTAAAAAAATAAAGTCTGTCACTGTTTCCACTGTTTTCCCATCTATTTGCCATGAAGTGATGGGACCAGATGCCATGATCTTACTTTTCTGAATGTTGAGTTTTAAGCCAACTTTTTCACTCTCTTTCACTTTTATCAAGAGTCTCTTTAGTTCTTCTTCACTTTCTACCATAAGGGTGGTGTCATCTGCATATCTGAGGTTATTGATATTTTTCCTGGCAATCTTGATTCCAGCTTGAGCTTCATTCAGCCCAGCATTTCTCATGATGTACTCTGCATGTAAGTTAAATAAACAGGGTGACAATATGCAGCCTTGATGCACTCCTTTTCCTAGTTGGAACCAGTCTGTTGTTCCATGTTCAGTTCTAACTGTTGTTTCCTGACCTGCATACAGATCAGGTGGTCTGGTATTCCCATTTCTATCAGAATTTTCCACGTTTGCTGTGATCCACATAGTCAAAGGCTTTGGCATAGTCAATAAAGCAGAAATAGAAGTTTTTCTGGAACTCTCTTGCATTTTCGATGATCCAGCGAATGTTGGCAATTTGATCTCTGGTTCCTCTGCCTTTCCTAAATCCAGCTTGAACATCTGGAAGTTCACAAGTCATGTAATGTAGAAGCCTGGCTTGGAGAATTTTGAGCATTACTTTACTAGCAGTGAGATGAGTGCAATTGTGAGGTAATTTGAGCATTCTTTGGTGTTGCCTTTCTTTGGGATGGAATGGAAACTGACGTTTTCCAGTCCTGTGGCCACTGCTGAGTTTCCCAAATTTGCTGGCATATTGAGTGCAGCACTTTCACAGCATCATCTTTTAGGATTTGAAATAGTTCAACTGGAATTCTATCACCTCCACTAGCTTTTTTCATAGTGATGCTTCGTAAGGCCCACTTGACTGTGCATTCCAGGATATCTGCCTCTAGGTGAGTGATCGCACCATTGTTTTTATCTGGTTTACACTAGCAATATCTACACTAGCAATATCTAGTGTAGATATTTCTAGTCTGAAATTAAAATTAAGAAAGAAAACTCTTTTCACAAGAGTATCAAAAAGAAAAAAACACTTAGAAATGAATATGACAAAAAGAGTCTAGAACATATACTCCAAAAACTGCAAACATTATTGAAAGAAATTAAACATCTAAATCATTCTAAAAACATCCAAGATCATGGATCAGAGAAAAAAAGTTGATAAAATGCAAAGTTCCTCAAACTGATCTACCAATAAAATGCAATTCCCATCAGAATATCAACTTGAGTTCTTAATAGAAATTTATAAGATGACTCTAAATTCACATAGATTTTTAAGGGGTACAGAATAGCCAACACAATCTTGAAAACTAAATCAAAGTAGGACTCAAACGTTTTTATCTCAAAACTAACTATAAAGCAACATTAATCAAAGTGGTGTGGTATTCACACAGGCAAGATATACTGATAAACAAATAATAACTGGAAGTCCAGATATAAGTCCATAGCCATGAAATTAAAAGATGCTTGCTCCTTGGAAGAAAAGGTATAATCGACCTACCTTCTCCAATAATCATGTACTGTGAGAGATGGACCACAAAGAAGGTTGAGCACCAAATAATTGATGTTTTTGAACTGTGGTGTTGGAGGAGACTCCTGAGAGTCCCTTGGACTGCAAGGAGATCAAACCAGTCAATCCTAAAGGATCTCAATCCTGAATATTCATTGGAAGGACTGATGCTGAAGCTGAAGCTCCAATACTTTGGCCACCTGAAGGGAAGAGCTGACTCATTGGAAAAGAACCTGATGCTGGGAAAGATTGAGGGCAAAAGGAGAAGAGGGCAGCAGAGGATGAGATGGTTGGATGGCATCACCAATTCAATGGACATAAATTTGAGCAAACTCTAGGAGATAGTGAAGGACAAAGAAGCCTAGCATGCTGCAGTCCATGGGGTTACAACAAGTCAGACATGACTTAGTGACTGAACTACAGTAGCTGATTTATAAGATTGTGTTAGTGTCTTCTGTACATCAAAGTGAGTCAGTTACACATATACATATATTTATTCTTTTTTAGGTTCTATTCCTATATATGTCATTGAATTTATGTATGTATGCATGTGTGCTCAGTCATTTGTGACTCTTTGTGATCCCATGGACTGTAGCTGTCCAGGCTCCTCTGTTCATGGGATTCTCCAGGCAAGAATACTGGAGTGGGTTGCCATGCCCTCCTCCAGGGGATCTTCCTGACCCAGGGATTGAACCCATATCTCTTATGTCTCCTGCATTGCCAGGCTGATTCTTTACCACTGAGCCACCTGGGAAGCCCATGTATATCATTACAGAGTATTTAAATAGACTTCCCTGTGATATACAGTAGGTTCTTATTAGTTATCTATTTTCTATATAGTAGTGTGTATATGTCAATCCCAATCTCCTATTTTATTCCTCCCCTCCTGGAAAGACTTTTTATATGACAGTTATATATTAGGTCAATAATGTATTAGTGAGTGGAAAAAAAAAATCATCAAACTTTCTAATTGAATCAAATTCTAAATTTTTCTTTTTAAATTAATGTTTATGTGGCAAAATATACATTTACTTAGAATGAAAATAATCAAATTTGCTAAAGAGATGTGTTATTTCTGTGTGCATATCTGCTGCAAAGGCCAAAGTTTAGTGTGTCTGCATGCAGCTAATGGTTATCATTGTGACAACTTGTCTTTTATTTTTTATCATTGAATCAATTATTGTGCATCAGCTGATTCTGTTACCTTGACCTGCTACAGAAGTAGATACAAATCCTTAATCTAATGCATGCTACACTATATGCCCTCAGTGGACACTATAAATTTAATTAACTGCTATCATTGAATTTAGTTGTAAACCCCATAGTGAAAGCATTTTTATATTTCTAGCTGAGAAGCAGAAAATCTTATAAATTTTGTATACATTTTATAGATATGTTATGGGCATGCCAGCCTTCAAAATGTCACTGCAGAAGAAGTTTACTTACAGAGCCTGTTGAAATGCATGATTCCAGCTGGCTGCCTACCTGCAGCCAAGGGGGCTGTGGTATTCACCTGATCCAAGTTAAGTCAGTCAGATTTATCTGAGATGCTAAAGGACAATGGGTAGCTGAGCTAATAGCACTGAAGATTAAGGGGCTTACTCTGCCATTTTATGGGGAGCCATATTGGACCATGTCCAGATAGATGTGGGAGAGTAAGAAGCAATTTGCACATAGAGAAAAATGAAACAATTGATAAAGAGATCTGAATGGCATGGAAAAGAGATAAGCTGTTTTGAGGACTGAAAAATAGAAATACGCAGCCTCGGTGATTTTCTCCAACAAAAGTACCTACACTTGTTGATCCCTATACATTGCTAGGAGTATCCTCTGTATCTTTTACTTAATACAGCTTTTTGTGGGTTTCTATTCTTTGCATTGTTGTTGTTCAGCTGCTCAGTCATGTCTGACTCTTCGTGACCCCAAGAACTGCAGCATGCTAGTCTTCCCTGTCCTTCACTATCTCCTGCAGTTTGATCAGACTCATGTCCATTGAGTCAATGATGCCATCCAACCATCTCATCCTCTGTTGCCCCCTTCTCTTCCTGCCCTCAATCTTTTCCAGCATCAGGGTCTTTTCCAATGAATCAGCTCTTTGCATCAGGTGGCCAAAGTATTGGAGCTACTGAATTCCTTGATACTGAATGATATTTGGCCAGAATGGTCAGTGAGATAGTGCATTAGGACTTACTTCAATTAAATTAAAAATTTCAAAAAGCTCTCCTGTTCAAAAACTTTGTACATATTTTTCTTTTCTTTTTTATACCCCTGAAAACTGCAACAGGAACTTTTTTTATCTCAGTGGGGAAACATCTTCTCTCTCTTTAGAATTCAAGCAATAACAATTCTACAGGGTAATGATTATTCTAGATGCATTGTACCATGTAAATTAATCCATTGCTTTGCTAGCACTGCTCCGGAAAACAGTGCTGATGCTGAGTGCACAGAATGAACAAATTAATTAGCCAGACTGCAAAATCAAATAAATCTCACAGTGGTGACCTTTGTGTCATGGAATAAAAAAAGCATTAAGTTCATGTAGTGACTCTGGTTGAAGTAAAACCAAGCTTAAATAGGGCTAAGTGTTCTCATTGTTTATACTGGACAGTCTAGTTCAGGACCACAAGAAACCCCTCCTGTCTGGGAGAAGTTGATCTTAAGAGTTTGTTCAATAACAAACTATTGGTCTCTGACCAAAAGGCAGTCTGCCCCATCCAAGAAAATACAATGGTGAGAAATTAAATATTCTAATTCCTTCTTCTCCCGTACAGAAAATCTCTTGATACTAAACAAAAGGCAGTTATCAAATTGCCCACTTTGGTCACAAAGAAACCCAGTTAAATAAATAGAAATAGAAAAGGAGTTGTATCATCAATACCAAGGTATACTTTTTGGTACCAAGGATAAAAATAATGCTAGATTACTAAAGGACCAAAGAATCATATTCAGGGCTCTGTTGTCTCAGTCAGGGAATGGCACACTTCAGTCAATCTTCTTTTTGTTGGCCTAAATTCATTACATCATCTCCCACCCCCAACAGTTAATTGCAAGTGTCTGGTAAATGCTGTCTCCAATATACTCTGTCTCTCCAGTCAAATCTCTTAATAACAGACTGTAAGATAGAGATTTGTATGCAGGCAACACATTGTGTTCACTCAGCAACAATATATGTAGGTAAATGAGGGAGACAGGTTCAGACAAAAGGATAAGCTGAACAGCAATTCATTTACAAGGGAGGTTTCAACTGATCCATGAGGGAGTTCTGGTGCTAGCATAGCTTTTCAGAGTTGTTTTGAACTAAGCAAGAGAATCAGGGCTTTGTATCCCTGTGCCAACCAGATATTGGACTAACCCTAGAAAGAGGTCATAACCTTCATAAGCAGCTTCTTTAGGTTGGGGGTGGTGCTTGCACAACTGAGTGGGTTTTGGGTTCATGTGAGAGCGCCAGCTATCCTGGGGAAACTTAGGATGGAAGCAGCAACTAGATGATTTGATTAGTCTTTTGCCCCTATACCCAGGTCTGACAGTGAATATGCATGTCAAGACCACTTTGGACCTCCAACATAGTTTCCTCTGGCTGCCTGGGCACAGTTCACAATCTGTGCTGGGGAAGACTCTTCAGAGTCCCTTGGACAGCAAGGAGATCAAACCAGTCCATCCTAAAGAAAACTAACCCTGAATATTCATTGGAAGTACTGATGCTGAAGTTGAAAGCTCCAATACTTTGGCGACCTGATGTGAAGAGCCAACTCATTGGAAAAGACCCTGATGCTGGGAAAGATATAGGGCAGGAGGGAAAGAGGGTGACAGAGGATGAGATGGTTCAATAGCATCACCAATTCAATGGACATGAACTCAGGCAAACTCTGAGAGACAGTGAGGGACAGGAAAGCCTAGCATGCTGCAGTCCAAGGGGTTGAAAAGAGTTAGACATAACTTGGTGAATGAATAACAAAACAAGGGCTTGGAAGGAAACCCGTCTGTGAGCCAGCAGCAGCCAACATTCCAGGTAACTGGGAAAGGGGTCTCAGTCCTCAGGAGGATCTGGTCAGCCTACTATTCACTGCAACTTACCCTTTGTGATTCTAGCATGGACTTACTCCCTAAAATGAGTTCACCATCCTTCAGTTCAGTTTAGTTCAGTTCAGTTGCTCAATCGTCTCTGACCCTTTGCCACCCCATGGACTGCAGCACACCAGGGCTCCCTGTTCATCACCAATTCCCAGAGTTTACCCAAACTCATGTCCATTGAGTGGGTGATGTCATCCAGACCAACTCATCCTCTGATGTCCCTGTCTCCCCCTGCCTTCAATCTTGCCCAGCATCAGGGTCTTTTCCAATGAGTCAGTTTTTTTTGCATCAGGTGGCCAAAGTATTGGAGTTTCAATATCAGTCCTTCCAATGGATATTCAGGATTGATTTCCTTTAGGATGGACTGGTTGGAACTCCTTGCTGTCTAAGGGACTCTCAAGAGCCTTCTCCAACACCACAGTTTAAAAGCGTCAATTCTTCGGCGCTCAGCTTTCTTTATAGTCTAACTCTCATATCCATACATGACCACTGGAAAAACCATAGTCTTGACTAGATGGACCTTTGTTGGCAATATAATGTCTCTGCTATTTAATATGCTGTCTAGGTTGGTCATAACTTTACTACCAAGGAATAAGCATCTTTTAATTTCTTGGCTGCCATCACCATCTGCAATGATTTTGGAGCCCAAGAAAATAAAGTCTTTCACTGTTTCCACTGTTTCCCCATCTATTTGCCATGAAGTGATGGGACCAGATGCCATGATCTTAGTTTTCTGAATGATGAGCTTTAAGCCAACTTTTTCACTCTCCTCTTTCACTTTTATCAAGAGACTCTTTAGTTCTTCTTTGTTTTCTGCCATAAGAGTGGTGTCACCTGCATATCTGAGGTTATTGATTTTTCTCCTGGCAGTCTTGATTCCAGTGTGTGCTTCATCCAGCCCAGCATTTCGCATGATGTACTCTGCAGATAAGCTAAATAAACAGAGTGAAAATATACAGCCTTGATGTACTCCTTTTCCTAGTTAGAACCAGTCTGTTGTTCCATGTCCAGTTCTAACAGTTGCTTCCTGACCTGCATACAGAGTTCTCAGGAGTCAGGTCAGGTGGTCTGGTATTCTTATCTCTTTCAGAATTTTCCACAGTTTGTGGTGATCCACACAGTCATAGGCTTCAGCATAGTTAATAAAGCAGTAATAGATGTTTTTCTGGAACTCTCTTGTTTTTTCAATAATCCAACAGGTGTTGGCAATTTGATCTCTGGTTCCTCTGCCTTTTCTAAAACCAGCTTGAACATCTGGAAGTTCACGGTTTATGTATTGTTGAAGCCTGGTTAGGAGAATTTTGAGCATTACTTTACTAGTGTGTGAGATGAGTGCAATTGTGCAGTAGTTTGAGCATTCTTTGGCATAACCTTTCTTTGGGATTGGAATGAAAACTGACCTTTTCCTGTCCTGTGGCCACTACTGAGTTTTCCAAATTTGCTGGCAGATTGAGTGTAGCACTTTCACAGCATCATCTTTTAGGATTTGAAATAGCTCAACTGGAACTCCATCACCTCCACTAGCTTTGTTCATAGTGATGCTTCCTAAGACCCATTTGACTTCACATTCCAGGATGTCTGGCTCTAGGTCAGTGACCACACCATTGTGATTATCTGGGTCATGAAGATCTTTTTTTCATAGTTCTGTTTATTCTTGCCACCTCTTGTTATACATCTTCTGCTTCTGTTAGGTCCATACCATTTCTGTACTTTATTGAGCCCATCTTTGCATGATATGTTTCCTTGCTATCTCTAATTTTCTTGAAGACATTTCTAGTCTTTCTCATCCTATTGTTTTCCTCTAATTCTTTGCACTGATCACTGAGGAAGGCTTTCTTATGTCTGCTTGCTATTCTTTGGAACTCTTCATTCAAATGGGTATATCTTTCCTTTTCTCCTTTGTTTCTCTTCTTTCCATAGTTATTTGTAAGGCCTCCTCAGCAGCCATTTTGCTTTTTTTCATTTCTTTTTCATAGGGATGATCTTGACCCCTGTCTCCTGTACAATGTCACCAACCTCCACCCATAGTTCATCAGGCACTCTCTCTATCGGATCTGGTCCCTTAAATCTATTTCTCATGTCCACTGTAATTGTAAGGGATTTTATTTAGGTCATACCTGAATGGCCTAGTTGTTTTCCCTAATTTCTTCAATTTAAGTCTAAATTTGACAATAAGAAGTTCATGATTGAGCCACAGTCAGCTTTTGGTGGTGTTTTTGCTGAATGTATAGAGCTTCTCCACCGTTGGCTGCAAATAATATAATCCATCTGATTTCGGTGTTGATCACCTGGTGATGTCATTGTGTCACCGTCCTTGGGAGCTGCTTTGTCAGTATGCAGTGCAGTCTCCTTTCCTTGGAAAACATGCCAGAGCAAAGTGCATTGGGTGACTCACAGCTCTCACTGCCCCAGGTTCTTAAGGCTGCAAGTGATACTCCTTGTCTCCCTCGTCTACTTCCTATTCTAGGTTTCCTTCACACTCTGCTAATTCCTCCGTTCTTCAAGGTGTCTTAGCTAGTGGAGTGACATAGAACTTTTCCACTGAGAGGTGTGAGACCATAGTCACCATGTACTTCCCAGGCTGTGGCCATTGCCCTTGTCCTATGATGATTAAAATTGGTTCACAGGGGTTCAGGAGACATCCAGTGGATCATCTAAGTGCCAGACCCATTCTTCTCTGTATACCACTGTGTCATGGTATCCTTACTTTCTCTTGGTAATCAAGATGATTATCCCCTAAAAGTGTGGTGATTGCTTTCTTTGCTGGTCTCAGAACAGAAAGAGCTTCAAACAAGATATCAGACAAAGCTGAAGCCTAAATTGCATTCTAACCTTATCCCTTGTAGAATAAACAGGACCTCTAGCTCCCAGTAGCCTAAAGTCATGAAGAGGAAAGCTACACTTCCATCTCCCCTGTGGGTTTTCAGACTCATGTATCCTACCTAATGCATACACGGTAATAGAATGCATGGACCCCACCATGGGGTCCCCACTGCCAATGCTTCTTTTCTATAAAATGAGCCTATTGATCTGCAAAATTATCGTGCGAGACCCTATGTTGATGGATCAAATACTCTGTAAGTCCTCAGATGGTGGTGCTGCTCCCATTTCTGCAGGCAGCAAGGGCAGACCCATACGGTATCTTCAAAATCTGTTAATCCTACTTAAAATGAATTGTCCTATCCAGAGAAGAGGGTTTTAATGTAATCCGCATGGCACCAAAAGATTTGTTAGTCTCTATACTTTCCACTCATGCAAAGAGTTGACTCATTGGAAAAGACTCTGATGCTGGGAGGGATTGGGGGCAGGAGGAGAAGGGGATGACAGAGGATGAGATGGCTGGATGGCATCACCGACTCTATGGACGTGAGTCTGAGTGAACTCCGGGAGTTGGTGATGGACAGGGAGGCCTGGTGTGCTTCAATTCATGGGGTTGCAAAGAGTCGGACACGACTGAGCGACTGAACTGAACTGAACTGATACTTTCCACTCAACTTCATAAATCCAGTCAAACCTTTTTCCTCTCTTTGCCCTTGGTCTTTTGATCTTTCTCCTTCCAAGTTCCAGACTAAACAGATTAGGGCCTTCCTACTGTCTATGAATTTTTATGTAGTTTTACTTTAGTTCAACTCTCTTTCCATTTAAAATGGTTGACCAGAATAAAATGAATGACCAGCCCAAAGCTCAATTTGCCAAGTGGGACCATAATGCAGTAGCAGTCCATTTCGCTGTACTCACATACTGAGCTGATGTACCATGAGCCACATCTGACCTTGTTCTTCCACTATCAGTTTATCATGGGAACTCCCCATGAGAGCATAGGTGTATGCTAAGGGAGAGACATCAGTACAGTAGTGGAAATGATCTAGTGTTCTTGACAATATACTTATAAAATTTACTTGTGAACCATGGCACTGCTCACACCTCATATTGGATGTAACCACTAAACCCCTAAACTGTCAACATTTATCTCCTACTCTCTGGAGAATATGCATCTTTTTTTAAAATATAAATTTATTTATTTTAATTGGAGTCTAATTACTTTACAATATTGCATTGGTTTTGCCATACATCAACATGAATCTGCCATGGGTATACACATGTTCCCCATCCTGAACCCCCCTCCCACCTCCTTCCCCATACCATCCCTCTGGGTCATCCCAGTGTACGAGCCCCAAGCATCCTGTATCCTGCATTGAACCTGGACAGGCGATTCATTTCATATATGATATTATACATGTTTCAATGCCATTCTCCCAAATCATCCCACCCTCTCCCTCTCCCACAGAGTCCAAAAGACTGTTCTATACATCAGTGTCTCTTTTGCTGTCTCGCATACAGGGTTATCGTTACTATCTTTCCAAATTCCATATATATGCATTAGTATACTGTATTGTGTGTTTTTCTTTCTGGCTTACTTCACTCTGTATAATAGGCTCCAGTTTCATCCACCTCATTAGAACTGATTCAAATGTATTCTTTTTAATGGCTGAGTAATACTCCATTGTGTATATGTACCACAGCTTTCTTATCCATTCATCTGCTGATGGACATCTAGGTTGCTTCCATGTCCTGGCTATTATAAACAGTGCTGCCATGAACACTGGGGTACACGTGTCTCTTTCAACTATGGTTTCCTCTGTGTGTATGCCCAACAGTGGGCATACACCCAAAAAAGATGTCCTTTTCATTATAGGGGACTAGAATGCAATAGTAGGAAGTCAAGAAACACCTGGAGTAACAGGCAAATTTGGCCTTGGAATACAGAATGAAGCAGGGCAAAGACTAATAGAGTTTTGCCAAGAAAATGCAGTGGTCATAGCAAACACCCTCTTCCAACAACACAAGAGAAGACTCTACACATGGACATCACCAGATGGTCAACACCAAAATCAGATTGATTATATTCTTTGCAGCCAAAGATGGAGAAGCTCTATACCGTCAACAAAAACAAGACCAGGAGCTGACTGTGGCTCAGATCATGAACTCCTTATTACCAAATTCAGACTTAAATTGAAAAAAGTAGGGAAAACCACTGGACCATTCAGGTAGACCTAAATCAAATCCCTTATGATTCATGTCAATGTATGGCAAAAACAACTACAATATTGTAAAGTAATTAGCATCCAATTAAAATAAGTAAATTAATTAAAAAAAAAAAAAGAATACTGGAGTGGGTTGCCATTTCCTTCTCCAGTGGATCATCCCAACCCAGGGATTGAACCCACATTGGGAATCCCAATATTGTTTCATGTCTTCATTAATTTTCATTTAACTTCCTCAGCAACTTTTGTAGCTTTCAGTGTATAAATCTTTTATTGAATTTTTTCCTAAATGTTTCATATTTTGGTGCTATTATAAATGGCATTGCTTTTAAATTTTATTTCCTAAATATGTTTCAAGTATATATAAAAATGCAATTCTTTTAATCATGATCACACATTTCCTGATACTTTTCTATGTACACTTTGTTTTTAATAGTTTGTTATGCAGATTATTTTTGTAAGTCTCAATCAAGCTGTCTGTGAATAAGGTTTTCTTTCTTGCCCGTGCCCCCTTTAGTTTCCCCATGCCCCCTTGCTCCCTGTTTTCTTCCTTATGCAACAGGTCATTCAGTAAAATAATAAAAGTGATGGAATGGATTTTCTTTTATTCTCAGTATTAATCTTTCATGATTAAAGTATGACATTAGCCCTTATCAGGTTTAGAAGTGTTCTTCCACTTCTAGTTTATTGAAAATTTATATCATGAATCATTATTAAATTTTACCAAATAGTCTGTGCCTATTGAAATGAAATAAACAGCTTTGCCCTTTATTCTGTAAATATTGTTAACTGTACTGATTGATATTCAAGTGTAAAAACTACATTGAAGTCCTGGGGTAAGCCCCAAGTAGCCATCACAAAATATTTTCTTTTTTGAATATTTCTAAATATTACTTCTGAATATTTTGTTAAGGATTTTTGCATGTTTATCCTTGAGAGATATTTGTTTGCAGCTTTCTTGTCTTTTCTTGTTCTTTTAAGCAATATATAAATTCTTCAAAGATCTCTATAATTCAAAGAATTTTTTTAAAAAGAAAGGCCTTTTTTTCATTCATGAGAGCAAATCCAAAAGAAATTATTTCACAGAAATATTAGCCCTAAATGGTTTGTTCCAACAAATTAAGATGTGAAAATAAATCGGTACTGTCTGTTTTTAATTTAGAAATGGGATATCAAAAATGAGGGGGAAATACTCTTTCCTAAATTGAATGATTTTTTTACTCAACTTTTTAAGATACTTTTCCCCAAGTATTTAATATATATTCCTTTATTCTTCCACTCTTGAGATAGATAGTCTGCAAAAAAAAGTAATATCAGCTATTGTGTCCAAGAGCATGCAAAGGAGTTAGCTTTTCTTCTGTGACTTGTATGAAGTACAAAGAAGCCTCTACATTTCTTACTCTCCCAAATAAAGCCCTGTAACTTTTATCCATCACTGACTCCCCCATCTGTGTTATTGCAGCTCCAAGTGGGAAACCACTGGTATGAGGTGCTGGGCAGCACAGATGGGACAGGTGGCTTATAGGATACAGAGTCCTCTGGCAGGCCCTTCCTTTTAAATGCATAAAGTGCAGGTCTAAACAGCAGGATCACAATTTAAATAGAGTCTTCCTGTAGTAACACCTTTCTGACTCTGAAAAAGGCCCTTTTTAGGGACTTATGACTCTTATATGAAACGAGGCTATCATAACTATAAACAGGGCATACTCTAGAGGACTGACGATGCTTTTAAAAAATCCAGTTACATGCTTTTATTTGCCATTTGTACAAACAGAAAAATAACAAGCCAACTTGTTTCATCCCCACTGTGATTTCCTCAGGGCTAATTAAAGCGCACTCTGCTGATGCCTAAACCGTTCAACCCTAGGCAATCTAAAGATTTAAAGGGATACACACCCAATCAATGCCTAGCTGTCAGTAAATGGTATCGTGTTTGGAAATGGGCACAATAAAGTTCCTCATTAACTGGAATGCTGGAAAGTTCCTGTGAAAAAAATTGGACTGACAAATTTACTGCTATAGATTTATAGACTGGACTTCATCACTCTGTATAAAGAATTGATAAGCTAAGTGATCAGTGATTCTCTACAACATATGACATAATCAATATGAATTTTGGGAAGAGATAAAAAGGCATTAATAATGCACTTTTTATGCTCAGATCTGTACCTAAAGATTAAGGGCTCTGTAAATCACACAGAAGCCAGCTTATAGTGTTAGTTGCTTAGTCATATCTGATTCTTTGTGACCCCATGGACTATAGCCCGTCAGGCTCCTCTATCTATGGAATTCTTCAGGCAAGAATACAGGGAAGAAACATTCCCTTCTCCAGGGGATCTTCCTGATCCAGGAATTAGCCCTGGTCTCCTGCATTGCGGGTGGATTCTTTACCATCTAAGCCACCAGGAAAGCCCAGAATACAAATAAAGAAATACTTTAGTAAATGTAGTACTTAAATTTTAAAATATGAAAAAAAGTTAATATGGTTTTAGGTGACCCTAAAAAGAGTTTTAAATATGTGTAAGGTTTTTAACCTCATGGTACAATTTTGGGGAATGTTGTTATTGTCTATTTCATTCCCTAGTCATGTTTTTTGTCATTTTATTAATAACTCTAGATTACTAAAAATAAAAACATTTCTGTGTGTAAGTTACTCAGAACTATTTTCAGGAAAAAAATCCTAACCACTGCCTAGGCAAACTGTTAGGACCCCATGTTTCCATTATGGAATAGTTCTGTTTAGCTCTCTCCATTTTCATTGTTGAGAATCAAAATCTATAGAAAAGCTTTTAATTATCTACATAAAACATGTATCCTCCATGTTTTTACTAGAGATTGTAATCTTCATCTCACAACTCTTCTTCAAATCTTGGATATGAGAAATAAAAGAGCCTAATAGAATCTGATGCCTAGACCTTACTGTTGTTCAGTTGCTAAGCTGTGTCCCATTTTTGTGACTCCATGAACTGCAGCAACTCAGGCTTCTCTGTTCTTCACTATCTCCTGTTGTTCCTAAGTTAGACCGTATCTTCATAAAGATGCAAATTCAGACTGAGTTGTTTTGCATTTCTTGTAGATCTGCTCTTACTGAATCTAGTTTGATATTATATTTGCTTGCAGTGAAGGATAATTTGTGATAACGTTCATTATATCATACAAGGCTTTCTCTATGGAGGCCCATGGGAGAAATTTCATTTTTACAGTAGCAAGAAAAGCTAATTTTCTCCTTAAAAATGATTTGCATTTGTTGTAAGGACACCATGACTGTTACAACAGATTAGATTCATAGTTTATCAACAATAATACGTGCAGGATATTATAAAGTAAATCTCTGTGTAAAATTATCCTTGACTTTGTGCTCTTTTTAGTTTACTATCATAGATTACCAAATGTTTTATTTTTTAATTCTACCAAAATTGTAATTTTTTAAAATTGGATTATATTTTATTTCTTTCACAAGGCTACATACTAATAAAAATGAGAATTTAAATATTGACTTCTAGATGTAAGCTATAAGTTTTTAGAAGTGAGTTTTTTACAGTATTTAGCATTTTTTAAGGTATTATTTCGGAGAAGGCAATGGCACCCCACTCCAGTACTCTTGCCTGGAAAATCCCATGGATGGAGGAGCCTGGTGGGCAGTAATCCATGGGGCCTCTAAGAGTCGGACAAGACTCAGCGACTTCGCTTTGACTTTTCACTTTCCTTCATTGGAGAAGGCAATGGCAACCCACTCCAGTGTTCTCGCCTGGAGAATCTCAGGGATGGGGGAGCCTCGTGGGCTGCCGTCTATGGGGTTGCACAGAGTCAGACATGACTGAAGCGACTTAGCAGCAGCAGCAAGGTGTTATTTAAATGTAAGTTTCATTGCTAAGGTGAATTGCTGAAATCCCTCATTCAGAGATTTTCAATGAGCTCTCAGACTTAGAAAAACAACCCATAGTTACTAAATCAGAGCTTCTGGTTTTAAACAACATCAATTAGCAATTATGAATGCAGCCTCTCTCCATTTTGCTAAAAATATTTATAATGATACACAAAAATATAAAAACTTAAATCCACACAGAAAACATGATTATTAGATACTATTATGGGAAATATCCCACTCCTTTAGAGTTTTTTGCAACTCAAAACTGCAACTGTTGTCTCACTTGAACTCTTGTCATCTGAAAGCTATCTGTTCACTCCCATCAGTTACAACCGTTTTCCGTATCTATTAAAATAGTTGGGCATCTTCACTCTGGTGAATGGTCACTGCTTTTTGACAAAATCCAAAAGCTCTCTTTCTGAATGTTGGTAGATACTGCTCTACCAAAAAGAACTGTGTTGGGATAAAGGAAAATGACTGTGGTTTACTGCATCTGGCAAGGTATAACTCCCACAAGTAAAGCCATGTATACTGAAGGAGACTCTGAAGAGCCCTGTTGTAATGTGTCCTGCTGCTCCACCCAGCAGAGGAGGTGGAAGGAAAGTCATTAGAAGAGAAGTGGTTCAGGAGCTCAGGATACTTGTCTCCAGGAAGCAGGCTAAAACAGAATTTGTGAGAAAGTGAGGCAAATCCACCTTTTGTCTTTGTCAAACACCAAGTCTGGATGAATTTTCCTGTATTAAACAGTGAACAGATGTACTGTAAGTTTCATCTTTTCCTGACTCCGTATCCCCACAGGCTGTGAGCACCCTGCTCAGACAACCAAGTGCACCTGTGGGATAACACTAGTCCTTGCTGCAGGCTCCCCTCCTGGCCCTCCTCTGACTGTGACCTAGTGACATTCAAACATCTCAGTGAGATGCCCTCGTGCCTTTTGCTTCTGTACTCCACACTGAGTCCCACCCCTCAAGGTTCAGTCTCTTGATCTCTTTTTCTCTTTCTCTCCTCTCTCTCTGAATTTCTCTCTGGTCTCCCTAGCAGCTTTATTCAACTCATCTCATAGGCTCCTCCAAAATAGTCCCTCTGCATGACTGTATTACCACCCTTTCATGTTCATTCACCCACCTCCACACATCTCCACCACTGTGTTCTATTATTCTTCTGTGTCTGCCCCTAAATGATAAAAATAAGTATAATTATTATTCCTTGCAAGACAATAAACAATAACAATAGTAAAATTAACATATCATTTTAGTAGAAGTAGGAAAGAAAAATGGAAGGTCATTCTAAAGATTCAAATATTCAAAGAGACCTCTGAATTAAGAACCTAAAAGAAAGAATCCCAAGACACAATACAGTACTGTGTTTAAGGACACATGATTTAGAATTGGATAAAGCTCTGTTAAAACCTTAATTAAATTATATACTAACTTAAAGATAAGACCTTAAACAGGTAACTTAATGTTTCTATACCTCTGTTCACAGTTTTGAAATGCAAGATAACAATGAGCACCTCAAAATTACTTATTATTAGAATTTAAATAAGTAATTTAGGCAAAATTCTTTACATAGAACCTACATAGTTGATAAATGGTCTTTAATACTTTTGCCTAAAATTTTATAAAACTGTCTTACATCTTTATAAGTTACAGAAAAGATGGCCTGTTTGAAATAAAAGTAGGAAGCCATTAGTTAAGCAGATGCTGAGATGATACAGAGCAAAGGGTAAGAGAAATAAATCAGGGGACATAAGAAAGAAATAATCTGAAAATATAATTCTAGATAAGTTTCTATCAGACTGTTTCTCCTGATTAGAAAGCAGAAGAATGCAAGTGACCAACGTCCACAATAACAAAGACAACAAGCTACATAAGCTATAAAACTGTAGTTTAAAAAATACAAAGAATATGAAGACTAAATCAACCCTATCTACCTTCCAGAGAATTTCCACCTCCTTGCTGGCTCTTCTCATTGACATTGAGCAGATATCCAGGGGTAACTTGCCTGAGTTGGATCAAAGAAGACCTGAGAGAGACATAGTGTCTTAACCAAGGGTAAGGTAGTAAAAGCAATTTCACTATGGCAAACTATACTTTAATGAGGGTAAGACTGGCCATCAAAGGTTGAGTGTGGTACCTCAGAGAAGAGGAATTTTCTTCTATGGCATCTGGACCTTCATTTTGTACCCACAGTCACCCTTCAAAGTCTGACCTCAATGACTTTACTGGGAACACTGCAAAGATTCTCCAAATGCTGAGGGGCAGGGCAACAGAGTAACAGGAAATCTCCCAAAGCAAAGAAATGTGGCAGAAAGAAAGACTGAAGAGCAACAAGAAATCCAAAAATATGGGATCCAGGCTGGAAGAAGTGAAATATATCCCACAGAAATATATCCCACAGTTTAGAAAGAGGTGAAATCAATTATAAAGCATAAAGAGAGTTTTGAAATCTTTTCAATCTCAGACCCAAGCTCACCTGAAAGGAAGTTTCTTCTCTTCATGAAAAAGTGTTTGAAGCAAGTGATGAACTGAAAGTAATCAAAACTGCGTCAAAGACCATACCAAGTTCCACTATTGGCCACACTATAGTCCTCCACATTGGACCTTGAGAAAAGAGGTTCTCATTGGAGGGAGTAAGCATGATTTATTTAGGCTCTGAATTCTTCTACATAAAATGTCCAGTGCTCAATACAAAAAAATATATACATGATGCATGAAAAAGGAAGAAAATACATGACACAAGGTTAAAAGTGAAAATTAATGAAATAAATTTAGTAATGACATAAAGTTAGAATTATCAGTCAAGGACATTAAAATAAGTGTTTTATTATCTAGTGGAAAGGATGGCTTGCTTGTCTACCTAGGTGGAGAACTTAAGTTCATCAGAGGGATGGAAACAGTGTGAGATGAAAAGAAATATTGAAAACAAAATAAAACAAAAATCAGTGAAGTAGAACAAGGACAAATTAAAGAAGCAACAAAGTTAAAAGTTAATTCATTGGAAAATAATCATAATAAAAGAATAGCAAGACACATTAAAAAAACAATAGAGTAAACACAAAATAACAACATCAGGGAAGAAATGAAAGACCATTATTTCATACCCTCTAGACACTAAAAGAATAAGTAAAGCAATAAACATCTTTATGACAGTAATTATGATAATTATGATGAAATACACAAATTCAGCAAAAATACAATTCCCAAAAATGACAGAAGAATGAATAAAATTTTAAATAATTCCAATCATAACACCCAGTTCAAAAGCATCAATTCCTTCAGTGCTCAGCTTTCTTTATAGTCCAACTCTCACATCCATACCTGACTATTGGAAAAACCATAGCTTTGACTAGACAGGCCTTTGTGGACAAAATAATGTGTCTGCTTTTTAACACACTGTCTAGGTGGTCATAACTTTTCTTCCAAGGAGCAAGTGTCTTTTAATTTCATGGCTGCAGTCACCATCTGCAGTTTTTCGGAGCCCAAGAAATTAAAGTCTGTCACTGTTTCCACTGTTTCCCCATCTATTTGCCATGAAGTGATGGGACCAGATGCCATGATCTTACTTTTCTGAATGTTGAGTTTTAAAGCCAGCTTTTTCACTGTCCTCTTTCACTTTCATCAAGAGACTCTTTAGTTCTTCACTTTCTGCCATAAAGGTGGTGTCCTCTGCATATCCGAGGTTATTGATTTTTCTCCTGGCAATCTTGGTTTCAGCTTGTGCTTCATCCAGACCAACATTTCTCATTATATACTCTGCATATAAGTTAAATAAGCAGGGTGATAATACACAGTCTTGCTGTACTCCTTTTCCTATTTGGAACCAGTCTGTTGTTCCATGTCCATGTCCATGTTTCTTCTTGACCCACATACAGATTTCTCAGGAGAAAAATCAGGTGGTCTGGTATTCCCATCTCTTTCCTAATTTTCCACAGTTTATTGTGATCCACACAGTCAAAGGCTTTGGCATAGTCAATAAAGCAGAAGTAGATGTTTTTTTCTGGAACTCTCTTGCCTTGTCGATGATCCAACGGATGCTGGCTATTTGATCTCTGGTTCCTCTGCCTTTTCTAAATCTAGCTTGAACATCTGGAAGTTCACAGTTCATGTATTGTTGAAGCCTGGCTTGGAGAATTTTGAGCATTACTTTACTAGCGTGTGAGATGAGTGCAATTGTGTGGTAGTTTGAGCATTCTTCGGCATTGCCTTTCTTTGGGATTGGAATGAAAACTGACCTTTTCCAGTCTTGTGGCCAGTGCTGTGTTTTCCAAATTTGCTGGCATATTGAGTTCAGCACTTTCACAACATCATCATTTAGGATTTGAAATAGCTCAACTGGAATTCCATCAGCTCCACTAGCTTTTTTCGTAGTGATGCTTCCTGAGGCCCACTTGAATTTGCATTCCAGAATGGCTGGCTCTAGTGGTGATCACACCATCCTGCATATCTGGGTCATGAATATCTATTTTGCATAGTTCTTCTGTGTATTCTTGCCACCTCTTCTTAATATATTCTGCTTTTGTTAGGTCCCTACCATTTCTGTCCTTTATTGAGCCCATCTTTGCATGAAATGTTCCCTTGCTATCTCTAATTTTCTTGAAGAGATCTCTTGTCTTTCCCATTCTATTGTTTTCCTCTATTTCTTTGCATTGATTGTTGAGGAAGGCTTTTTTTAATCTCTCCTTGGTATTCTTTGGAACTCTGCATTCAAAAGTGTCTATCTTTCCTTTTCTCCTTTGCCTTTTGTGTCTCTTCTATTCACAGCTATTTGTAAAACCTCCCCAGACAACCATTTTGCATTTCTTTTTCTTGGGGATGGTCTTGATTCTGGCCTCCTGTACAGTTCTTCAGGCACTGTCTATCAGATCTAATCCCTTGAATCTATTTGTCACTTCCACTGAATAATCATAAGAGATTTGATTTAGGCCATACTTGGATGATCTAGTAGTTTTCCCTACTTTCTTCAATTTAAGTCTGAATTTTGAAATAAGGAGTTCATGATCTTAGCCACAGTTAGCTCCCAATCTTGTTTTTGCTGACTGTATATAGCTTCTCAATCTTTGGCTGCAAAGAATATCATCAATCTGATTTCGATATTGCCTACCTGGTAATGTTGATGTGTAGAGTCTTCTATGGTATTATTGGAAGAGGGTGTTTGCTATGACCTGAGGCTCTGGTGGCTCTATGGTGGGATTAATGGTGACCTCCTCTAAGAGGGCTTGTGCCATACCCAGGTCTACTGCACCCAGAGCCCTTACCCTGAAACATTCTACTGCTGACCCATACCTCCTCAGGAGACACTTAAACATGGTTCTGTCTCAGTCTGTGTAAGGTCTCTGGGTCCTGGTGTGCACAAGGTATGTTTGAGCCCTCTGATCCTCTCTGATGGGTATGGAGTTTGATTCTAAATGCAATTTCTCACCTCCTACCATCTTGCTGGGGCATCTCCTTTTCCCTTGGGTGTGGGATAGCGCCTTAAGGTTGCCCCAGCACCATTGGAAATTCTCATGATTAAGTGAATTTTATTCTAGGAATATATGCATGGTTTGATATTCAAAAGTTAATTATTATAATACAGAAGAAACTTAAACAAATGATAATTCCTGTACTTGTTGGAAAAGCATTTGATAAAATGCAACATCCATTCATAATAGAACTTCTTAGCAGCATAGACAAAAAATGATGTTTTATCAGACTGATAAAGTCCATCTGCCACATATCTGCAGTTAACGTGATAAGTACACTCCTTGGGAAATGAAAAGACAAACCATGGATTGAGAGAAAATATTTTCAATGAATTTACACAATGAGGAATTCAGTGACACTGAGAGAAACAGAAAAAAAAACAGGAAGAAGAAAGTCCCTTCCTCCCCAGCCTAATACTCACCCCCTAGCAATCCTTTATGGGAGATCTTAAAGTAAGCCAGCTGGCAAAACAGAAACATGTCTCAGAGTTCCAGTGTCAATATTGCAGCAGACATGAAAGGATGGATCTGAAACTGAGACATGATAGCTTAATACCAAGCATGCTATGCTATGCTAAGTCACTTCAGTCGTGTCCAACTCTGTGTGATCCCATAGACGGCAGCCCACCAGGCTCCCCCATCCCTGGGATTCTCCAGGCAAGAACACTGGAGTGGGTTGCCATTTCCTTCTCCAAAGCATGAAAGTGAAAAATGAAAATGAAGTCGCTCAGTCGTGTCCGACTCCTAGCTACCCCATGGACTACAGACTACCAGGCTCCTCCGTCCATGGGATTTTCCAGGCAAGAGTACTGGAGTGGGGTGCCATTGCCTTCTCCGAATACCAAGCATAGATATACATAAAATAAAGGTGCATCCTACATGTGATAACATCTTAGTTTCAGTGGGAAAAAAAAATCATTATCCATTGTATTGTTATAGTTACAATATAAACTGAATATAACTATATTACCATTATTTCTAGAGTGTATGTATAATCTTTAAAAATAACTGTAACAGTCTTTTGGACTCTGTGGGAGAGGGAGAGGGTGGGATGATTTGGGAGAATGGCATTGAAATATGTATTGCCAGTCCAGGTTCGATGCACGATACTTGATGCTTGGGGATGGTGCACTGGGACAACCCAGAGGGATGGTATGGGGAGGGAGGAGGGAGGAGGGTTCAGGATGGGGAACACATGTATACCTGTGGCGGATTCATTTCGATATTTGGCAAAACCAATACAATATTGTAAAGTATAAAAAAAAAAAGTAAAAAAAAAAGTAAAAAAATAAAAATAACTGTAAATAAGGAAAACACTCCATTATGCCTTAAAATTTAAATTCAATGTGTTATAAAATACATACTTTTACCTTTCACTTTATAAACTGAGGATGTTTCCCTGAGGTAACTGGAACAGGACAGTACAAGATTAGTCAGCTCATGACTTGGTTATCGATTTTTATTAACCCACAATGCAATGCCCATATTTGTCACTTTTGGCTGAACAACCACCATTACTACCTGTCTAGCCATCTCTCCTTCTTCACATCCATTCCCTTCACCCTCCTCATGTATTTGTACTTTGTCCTCAGAAATGGAACTGGAGAGGAACCAAAAGGGGTCCCTGTAAGGTAAGGTTCAGTCTTTCATCAAACCATCTAAATGTCTTTTTTTCCCCCTCATTGAAAACACTGTTCAGAATTCTAACAGCTAACCCACTCATGCACATATAATTGTAAAACATCAAAACCAATCAGGATGAAAAGTATAAACATTGTTGACTGAACATTAAAATCTATCAACAAAAGCAGAACAAAAAGAAATTTAAAGACTGCTGGGGAAAAGCAAGCATACAGTAATTCCTGTTTCCATTTTCTCTTGTCATCCTAGTCACTGTGTCCCCATGTGCCTGATGCTAGTTTTGGCAGCTAATTAATAGAATTGTAGAAATACTGGAAATAATCCAGAAACTAATGATTGAAGTATTTATTAGAGAGACAAGGGTAAAGAAGCTTAAAAATGCTGATCAGAACAATAATTTAATATGAAAAACAGACAATCCAAGACACAAGGCAGAGAATGGTATGAATCTTATTAGCAGAATAGAAAAGAATGTATCAGAAAGATTTAGCTGAGAACATTTCACACTAAATTAGAAATGCAATGCACTCCTCACTACCCATAGCAACATAATATATAAATATAAGTTGAAATATAAATGTTAAGTGCCATCTATTCACATATATCAAACTTACCTCATTCCTTATTTATTTTCTGCCTGATAATTGAGGTAGTGTCAGGAATTCCATCAATATTTGATGTATTTTAATAATAAGAAGACTACAGCAAAGATGGAGAATTGATCTAACATAAAAAGCCTCCACTCCCACTACAAACTTTTTTAATTGATAAAGTATACCTTTTTTCTGAGTATGTAAATGTATATTTAAACTCAAACCTATAATATGGAATATCTAGATTCTAGAAAAAAAAGAAGGGTTCCTTCCATAGTAAGGGAAATTGAATCAGATGAATGCCACTTAGCTATGTTTTGAGAGTCTCCCTATGTAAGGCTGAGAGACAAGGTTGTGTATTTACAGTCAGAGGAAGGCAGAGAACTGTATTTTCTGCATAAATAATCCTCAGGATATGAATGGAAAGAAGTATCCATGAAAAGGCAGACCCCTTGGACTTCACCTTTCTACATGTGGAAAATCTTGTACTATGAAATTGATACCTAATGAAAAAACCTGCTGGAGACTTCTAGCTTTAAATAAAAAAGGAATTAAGACTATTTGCTTATTTATTTTTCTACTCCCTCCACGAAAATTCACTGAAGTGACTGAATGTATGTATATGTACATCCACGTGTGTCACTATCATAAGGCATGGAATCACAAAAACAAGAAGAGAAACTAAATGGTAATGAAGGAACGAATTCATAATTTGAAGGAGCGATTGATGGTTCTATCTTGTGGAAGGAACGGAGGGACGGAGGAAAGAAGGAGAGAAGGAGGGAAAGAAGAGAGGAAGATGACTCACATTAGTTGTAAGGCAGGATGACAACCTGGTTTGTAACACAGATACTCAAACACACTCAGGAATTTGCAGCACCAGTTTCCTACTTCTTCTGTTCCAAAACAATATATAAGAGGTCTCTAAAAGTGTATTTGCGTCATGAATGTCTGGTATCATCAGTTCAGTTCAGTTCAGTCTCTCAGTCGTGTCCAACTCTTTGCAACCCTATGGACCACAGTACACCAGACTTCCCTGTCCACCACCAACTCCTGGAGCTTGCTCACCCTCATTTTCTAGAATGTTGTGAGTCAGGCAGGAGACTGAAAAATTTTTCTCTTGTGACGCTGATGAATCAAATGAATACACCTAAGGCAATATACATTTTGAGGTCTCCAACAAAATGTCTTAGCCAGATCATCATCCTATCTAGATGCTCCAAATGGGCAACAGTAAATTCCCTGCAGAGTCGCCAAAGAACTAGTAAGTGCTTCATCTCAAATATGAGTAGACAAACAAGAATTGTCACATCCCAGAGGAAAACTGCCAACACTCAAAGACAAAATAGACAAGCAGAAAACTGAAACTAGGGAGAAAAAGTATATAATAAATAGCAGACAGAGGAAAATTGCAAATACTATAATTAATATACTAATAAAGATAAAGTAAAACAATATATCCATGAACAAAGAAGAAGATGTTAAATGTTATATGCTTTAGAACAATAACATAATTGAGCAGGATATATTACACAATGACCTGTAAACAAAATATAACATCAAGGAAATCCCAAAAGAAACAGGGCTATTGACATACTTAAGATTGTCCTTACAGGCAAACAAGGCAGTTGTGAGAGCAGTCATTTTTCAGAAAATTTACATTCTGAGCGGTCACCAAGAATAGGCTAAAAACTGGGTACTTTTATAGATTCCACGAACCACTTTTACATTGTAGATGTGTTTGTGTTTTGTTTTGTGTTCATATGATTAGTAATAATTTGAGTATCTTAAAATAGGCCACAAATACAAAACTTTTGAAACTTCTACTGGGGCTTCTTCAAGGCTGTCCTTACCTACCAAACAGTATCCTAACTTCATACTTTGTACTTCAGTTATTCCATGCCTAGTTCACAGTGTAAATGTTGTACATTAATCATGACTTTTATCCCACCTAAATTTTGGTACACTCAATGAGTTACCAATAGTTCCTTATTTATCTTTGTATTGGCCCCATATCACTGTTATACTTAAAATAAGTATTTTATGTAATGTAAATATATATTTGTTTAAAGAGATAAATGAATGAAATTTGTTAATTTATATAAGATAAAATATATAAAATATAAGATAAATATAAGATAAAATATATATAAAAACACCCAGTATAAGACCTTAATTTTTCCTGGTGGCTCAGATGGTTAAGCATCTGCCTGCAACACAGGAGACCGGTTCGATCCCTGGGTCGGGAAGATCCCCTGGAGAAGGAAATGGCAACCCACTCCAGTACTCTTGCTTAAAAAATGCCATGGACAGAGGAGGCTGGTAGGCTACAGTCCATGGAGTGGAAAAGAGTCGGACACGACTGAGTTCACTTACTTACTTAAGATCTTAAGATCCTGTTGTATGATGTGTAAAGGGTTGGCTGAAGTCACGTGTAGTGCTACTCATTCAGTCTTGTTCGACTGTTTACAACCACATGGACAATAGTCCATCAGGCTTCTCTGTCCATAGAATTCTCCAGGCAAGAATACCGGAGTGGGTAGCCATTCCCTCTCCAGAGGATCTTGCAACCCCAGGGATCGAACCCGGGTCTCCTGCATTGCAGGCAGATTCTTTACCATCTGAGTCATCATGCTGTGTAAAGGGTTGACTGAACACAGGAGTGAGTGAAGTCGCTCAGTCGTTTCCGACTCTTTGCGGCCCCATGGACTGTAGCCCACCAGGCTCCTCCGTCCATGGGATTTTCCAGGCAAGAATACTGGCGTGGGTTGCCATTTCCTTCTCCAGGGTATCTTCCCGACCCAGAGATCAAACCCGGGTCTCAAACTAACCAGTAAATCTCTATTTTGGGTAAGACATTATTTATATTACCCATGTTATATCAGTCCAATTGTGGGGCTAGTCAGAGTAATCCTTAACTTGGATTTTGAATAGAGAAGAACAATAGACCAACATCACCCAGTATTAGGGGCATAAAATATATATAAATGTGTTTCTAAGAAGGAATGTCATTAAATAAATTTAAAATATGAACTTAGTGCTCAAAACTCTTGCCTGATTCTGAAACAAAAATAAAGCACTGTTTTAAGCTTAAAATATTGACTCATGCATTTAAGAAAGTAGAAATGAAAAGCTAAGGATTAAACCAGAACATTGAATCTGAGTATATAAACACTCTTGTATAAATGAATATGATAAATATCATTAAAGATATTTTACTTTAAAACAATCCAAATCTTCACCTGCGTCATGGAAAAATCACTTTTGAAACTGTGGACAGAGGATGTCAATTGGAATAAAATGCTTTGTTAAAATTGATTTCACTCATCTCTAGGACTAGAAAGGAAGGGGACTATCTAAAATGATTCCCATCAAAATTCATCCTATGGAGATTAGAGATATTCAGTTGTCTGTAAAGTGAGGATATTCATGAAAATGAAAATTCTAAGTATCTTAAACCCTTAGGAATTTTGATGCTGTCAAGTTTTGTTGAAATAAACAGAGAGATTTATTCCAAGTATTTAAATATATTCATTAAAGTGCTCAGTAGGATAAAAAGAATACTGGGACTCTCCTGTGGTTTCTGTTTTCTCTAAATGTTAATACTTACAACAGTTTATACCCTGCCTACCATAAATATTAAGGATTTCAATCATTCCTTGGAATTTCACATACCAGATGACTCAAGCATTCTTATTGTTTTTTGCAGAATGTAGTTCAGTCAGTATTTTGTCAGTATTATAATGATAATAATATATGGCTAGTTATAGCAGCTATCATTTATTGATTTCTTACCCTGCTCAAGCCATTGGGCTAAGCACTTGACACACTTCATGTCTTTTAATCTTCATAAGAACCATACTGTTTTTTTATTTGTGTACTTTTTTTTTAAATTAAAGTATGCATCATGTATGTTATTATACAAGTTACAGGTGTACAGTGTATTAATTCACAACTTTTAAAGATTATACTACTATTATTATGGGCTTCCCCAGTGGCTCAGACAGTAAGGAATGTACCTGCCACTGTTTCCACTGTTTCCCCATCTATTTGCCCTTAAGTGATGGGACTGGATGCCATGATCTTAGTTTTCTGAATGTTGAGCTTTAAGCCAACTTTTTCACTTTCCTCTTTCACTTTCATCAAGAGACTCTTTAGTTCTTCTTCACTTTGTGCCATAAGGGTGGTGTCATCTGCATATCTGAGGTTATTGATTTTTCTCCCAGCAATTTTAATTCCAGCTTGTGCTTTATCCAGCCCAGCATTTCTCATGATGTACTCTGCATATAAGTTAAATAAGCAGGGTGACAATATACAGCCTTGCCATACTCCTTTTCTTATTTGGAACCAGTCTGTTTTTCCATGTCCAGTTCTAACTGTTGCTTCCTGACCTGCATACAGATTTCTCAGGAGGCAGGTCAGGTGGTCTAATATTCCCATCTCTTTCAGAATTTTCCACAGTTTATTGTGATCCACACAGTCAAAGGCTTTGGCACAGTCAATAAAGCAGAAATAGATGTATGTATGTATATACATCTTCTTTATCCATTCCTCTGTTGATGGAAATTTAGGTTGCTTCTGTATCTTGGCAATTGTAAATAATGCTGCTATGAACATCACAACCATATTCTTAATATGCTGAATTAGTTGATGCTTTGGTTACATACTGCTGCTCTAATGTTTCCACAATGTTAGAGGCTTAAAACAAGACAAATTCTTCTTACAGTTATGCAATCCAGAAGTCTGAAATGAGTCACACTGGTTTAAAATCAAAGTTTCAAATGGCTGTGTTCCTTTTTTTTGGAGGCTCTTGAGAAGAATCCATTTCAGCATCTAGAAGTTGCGCATATTCTTTGGCTTGTGGCATCTCTTCCTCCATCTTCAAAGCCAGTAACATCATCTGAGTCCTTCTCAAGCTGTTAACTCTTCAGTTCCCCACGTCACATCTTCTTTAACTCTTTTATCCTTGTGATTATATTGGGTCTGCCTTGCTGATCCAGGACAATTTCTGCATATCATCAGCAGCAGATTTGCAGTGATAGGGTGTGAAACTTAGAAATGGAATTACAATGTTGGAAGTTCATTTTCCTACCAAATACTGTCACAGGATATGGAAACTGAGATGTGTGAGGAGAGAAGGGGGAGGGGGAAATAAGAAAGTACACAGTTCCAATGCGATGTGTGTAAAGGTATAATTTTAAATCTAAAAAGTTAAAATTTCATTTTGTTAACCCTGAAGAAGTCAGAAAACTCAAATTTTTAGGTAACTACTTAATTTTCTTTTTTCATGATAGATGATTTAAAGGTATGTAGTTTCCTGAAAGGAGAGCTTTTTCTGCCTCTATAGATTTTGATATGAATATTTTGCTTCTGAGCCTGCATAGAACACTGCTTGCATTTTTATTTGTTCTTTGGAATGAGGTGTATTTAATTCTGCTTTAGATTGCTATTTTGTATAAGGAATATAAACAGAATCTTTCTTATAAAATTTTTACTTTGGGAAGATTTTTTGTGGCCAAATATAACATTTTAATTATTAATTTATTTTCCATTGTTTGATGGGCACAAATGAAGAATATACAGCCTGATGGGCACAAATGAAGAATATACAGCCTCTCCAGGGAATGACAACATGAGTGTGTTTTTGTATGTTTGCTCATGGATTCCCTGGTGGCTCAGATGGTAAAGCGTCTGCCCACAATGCCGGAGATCCGGGTTAGATCCCTGGGTTGGTAAAATCCTCTGGAGGAGGAAATGGCAACCCACTCCGGTATTCTTGCCTGGGAAATCCCATGGACAGAGGAACCTGGTGGCTACAGTCCATGGGGTCACAAAGAGACAGACACAACTGAGCGACTTCACTTTCATAAACCATCAAGACTGTTTCTATTATTCAAATCATTATATAATCTCATATATATTTCATATGTAATCATATGTGTGTGTTCTTGCTTTTTATCTACTTGCTCTTTCAACTTGCTCATGTTCAAAAGACGTGAATAAAAAAATACCCTCTGTATTTTATTAAGTGAAAAACAAAACAAATATCTATCAGTGGATGATAGCTTAAATAAATTATGATTAAATAATTACAGATCACAATAAACAGCATAATAAGTATTAGCATAAAATGTTATATATAGTATATGTTTTAATCATTGTAAGTAACTATATATAAATTATATAATCAGATAATCATATACATATATAATGGAATATAAAGCAGCTAATTGAAAATTTGGCATATATCTTTTATTAATATGGATTATGCCAAACATATAGAGGTTAAAAAATTGAGTACAAACCACAGCATGATACAATCCCATTCTTGTTAAAGTAAATGTATAGTATATGCATGTATATATTCATACAGTTGTGCTTCCTTGGTGGCTCAGACAGTAAAGAATCTGCCTTTAATGCAGTAGAATGGCAACCCACCTTAGTATTCTTGCCAGGAAAATTCCATAGACAGAGGAGCCTGATGGGTTACAGTCCATGGAGTCACAAAGAGTCAGATACAACTGAGCAACTAACACAGTTATGCATGGAAGTAACTTTAGAAGGATATGCCCCAAGATGTTAATATTAGTGGTGACTTCTGAATTATGTGATACAAATGGATTTACCATTTTCCTTTATATTTCTGTGAGATGGTCTGATTTTTACAAGTATATTGTCTTTTATAATAAAAACAATGGTGCTACTTCCATTTTAAAAATAAATCACTGGGCAAAGTGATTTTCATGAACCATAGTCCAAAGAAAATGACTACTCTATATAAATATACTCTTGTGTATCTAAAGTTTCAACAATTAAAACTTAAAAAAAAAAAAAAGATTCGTGTTCATGTGCTCTTGAAAGTTGTTCAAAGGCAGATGCAAAGGTGATTACAAGCAAGACTCTGTGAAGTACTCTGGAAAGTTCTGCTGTGTTTATTGAAAAGTATGTGGGTTATTTAGTTGAATAATTCAATATGTACATTTTCAAGTAGTAGCTTTCCTTATGTTTTCTCTAAAAATCTGATACCAAGGAATAAAGCATATTTACAGTTATATTTGCAAGCTTGATCTTTAGATATAAGTAATTTTTCTATTTTTGCTTTCCTAAAATCTGTTAGACTATAGGTTATTAAAGGGTAACATATTCAGCTTATGTGGGTATTGTGTGATGCAATAAATTACTATTTTCACAGAGGAGTTTGAGTTCTACAAATTTTTTACTTTAGGGTAAAGATTTATTAAGTCATGTAAGTATATATAAGCATCACTATAGCATTTTTGATGACAGATCATATAATAAATTGTATTATTTTCATGATTTTTATTTTCATACAGTGAGGAATTTAAATAGAAAGCTGTTCATGGACTGTGCTTTACTATTGACGCTTATGTTATCTACTGGAATGGGGATAAAATATATGATTTTAATTTAATTTTCTGAGCTTTTGATGGGGAATGTTTTTTAACTTTTACATGACATATGTCAGATAAAAATTTACTATTCCCAATACATTTAGTAAAAGACTAAGCCATATGGTTTCTATGTGCTAGTCTGACTGCTATATGATATGCTCTCTCTTTTTTTTTTTTTCCCTTCTTCAGCACAAAAAAACAAATATAAATAAATTTTATAGTAAGGACATTTCTGACCTTAAGTGTTAAAGGGGCCACTCCTCTTTTAATTTTTTTAAATCAGTCTTAGAAAACAACTCTCCAAGAAACAGATAATAAAAAAAAAAAAAAAGTCATATCCAGTATAAAATGTCAGCACTCATGTTTCCTCAAAAAGAGACTACAGGACTATTGTAGTGAATTTAGTTGATTCACAAATGACTTGTACTGACTCATGTATAAAACATCTTAATAAGAGCAAGAGTCTTATCATGAAAACTATGCCAAAGTCGTACATCCAATATCTATCATAAGGGGATTAAAGCCTTAAGTATTACACTATCTTCTAAATTAAGAAAGTTGTCTAGTCTCTATTTCCAGCAGTTTCTGAATGTGATTTAACTGGATATACAGTGATTAAATATCTTGTTGCTATCCATTTCTGGGAGGATTAACTCCATTTAAATGAATTCTCTTTCTCAATATTTATTTCAAATAACTCCCTGGACTATCTTAGCTTATATTTAAATAACTCAGGAAATTATTTCATGTGGAAAATCGAGAAACTTAAACTTCACATTTCAGAGTTATTAAGCTTTTCTTCTTGAGTAATCTAATGATAGGGTGTCAGCACTAAGATATTACCAACAACATGGAGAACACTTAATGAATATATGAATATGCAAGATGGTACAGGGAGAGCAGATTTAGAAAACCTATGACTCTCACTGATCTGCTTTACTGTAATTTCATTTCACAACAATGTCTGCAATGCCTACTTGTAAAATAACCTCATCCAAATGAGTTCAAGGCATCTCAGGATATTGGAAGTTTTTTTTAATAAATGGATCATTTCATTTTATTTACTATGTTGCTAGCATAGAGAATCCAGCCAAGTTCAGTCCTATGGATGGATCCTGCAGGAACCTTCCTTCAAATAGCCGGAGTCAATTGAGAGGGCTTAAATTTTAGTGACACTCTATTCATTATTATTTTACTTTCATGTGATATATTTTTAAACATTTCCATTGTGGTGAAATATGCATAACAGAAATTTTATACATTTTCATTGTGGTAAAATATATATAACATAAATTTTACCATTTAATAATCTTTAAGTGTACCATTCAGCACCACTAATCACATTCAGATTATTGGGCAACCATCACTGGCATCCAACTCTGAAACTTTTTCATGTTTTCCAAGTGAAATTCTGTAGCCATTAAATAATAACTTCCTATTTATCCTTCCCTCTTACCTGTGGCAATCACCATTCTAATCTCTGTGTCTGTGAATCTGACTACTCTAGGCACTTCTGCTATGTAGAATCATACAATACTTGTCCTTCAGTAGTAACTGGTTGATTTTGTTTAGCATAATGGCTTCAAGGTTCATCCATGTTGTACCATGTGTCAGAATTACCTTCCTTTTTACGGCTAGATAATAGTTCATCGTATGTATACATCACATTTTGTCTATCCGTTCACCTATCAATGAACACATGGGCAGTTTCCACTCTCTGACTTTTGTGAACAATTCTTGTAAAAACATGGGTGTACAAATAACTGTTTGAATTAGTACTTTCAATTCTTTTGAATGTATACTCAGAAGTGGAATTGCTGGGTCATATGGTAATTTTATTTTTAACTTTTTTGAAGAACTGTCATACCACACAAAAGCTATACCATTTTCTGTTCTCACCAGCAATGCACAAGCTTTCTAGTTTCCCACATCCTTTCCAACTCTTATTATTTTCCGTTTTCTTTATATGTGGGGGTTGTTGTTGTTGTTTCTTTAATAGCCATATTAGCAGGTGTGGAGGAGTGTTACTGTCATTTTAAGGATAGATATCTGAAGAAGCTGTCGACTTGCAGTAGAAAAACAGTCAACATCAACACTATTGATAATAAACAGCTTCTCCAAATTTTATTATATGTAGCATATAATATAGCACAGAGGAATGTCAAAGGCATTTTTCTGTTTTTTTTCTGGCCCTCCGACTAGTTCTTCCTCCTTTCAACAAGTTGTCTTTACTGTTTATTGTTTTCAAATCATTATTCTGGGCTTTAGGAGGAGTGCTTACAGTATGGTAGAGAAATATCAATTACATAAGCAATATAAAATGTCATTACCAGAGAAGTCTTTATGTAGTTGGAGCAGAGGGAGAGGGGACTAGCATGAGAGCAAGGTCAGTAGCTCACTCTTGGTATATTAGGGACAACTTTCTCTAGGAAGTGGTGACTGTGTCTAAACTTGAGTGGATAGAAATTAGCAAGAAGATAGGGGAAATTATAAAATATCCCATATGTTAGAGGTCAACTCTAAAAGTACATGTTGTCTTTTCTGGTAGATTCAAGTAGCTCAGGATGTATTTACAGCCCAGGGCCATAAAGCCAGTAGTGAACAGGAAAAATGCCTATCTAGTTGTCTCACAAATTCATTTTTACTAATAAAGGAGATTCAGAGAAATATGAGTGATCTCCTTGAGTTAGGGATGCAGTTGTTACACTTGAATTTTATTGCATGAATGTTATATGCCCATGTATAGAAATTACCTGCTTTGTCCCAACACATTTGGTTAGAGTTTTCAGTGAAAAAACAAATATGGTACAAGAAAGTTACCCTATATTTCCCTTCTTCCTGCAGCCTAGACATGCAGGGATCACAGAAGCTTCTGTGCAGAGACATGGAGACATCACAGAGATAGAGCCAGGTAAGTGTACAGAACAGTGCCCCTGGAAGGTAAATACTGGTTACCACATAGAACACAGAATAAGCACAGGGTATCACAAAATGTTCCCTGCAAGTACCAGACAGTAAGGAAAGAAGCTGTGCAAAATCCTAAAATGAAAGACAAGCTAATTCATTAAGAGACACAGAGAGATGCTCTCCCTCTGCCTTCCTAAAGCCAGTGCACCAAAAAGAGGGACTCTTCCATCCAGATTTAGTAACAGAAATATCCCATCTTTATTTATGTGTCTATTTATTTTGTATCTTTTTTAGTAATAGTGTGCTAAACACCTATCACAGGTAAATTGGTATGCTAGGTATTGTGAATACACTGGTGAGAAAAAAATAGACATAGTCCTATAGTCAAATGGGTATCAGATCAGATCAGATCAGTCACTCAGTCGTGTCCAACTCTTTGCGACCCCATGAATCGCAGCACGCCAGGCCTCCCTGTCCATCACCAACTCCCGGAGTTCACTCAGACTCACGTCCATCGAGTCAGTGATGCCATCAGCCATCTCATCCTCTGTCGCCCCCTTCTCCTCTTGCCCCCAATCCTTCCCAGCATCAGAGTCTTTTCCAATGAGTCAACTCTTCGCATGAGGTGGCCAAAGTACTGGAGTTTCAGCTTTAGCATCATTCCTTCCAAAGAAATCCCAGGGCTGATCTCCTTCAGAATGGACTGGTTGGATCTCCCTGCAGTCCAAGGGACTCTCAAGAGTCTTCTCCAACACCACAGTTCAAAAGCATCAATTCTTCGGCACTCAGCCTTCTTCACAGTCCAACTCTCACATCCATACATGACCACAGGAAAAACCATAGCCTTGACTAGATGAACCTTTGTTGGTAAAGTAATGTCTCTGCTTTTGACTATGCTATCTAGGTTGGTCATAACTTTCCTTCCAAGGAGTAAGCGTCTTTTAATTTCATGGCTGCAGTCACCATCTGTAGTGATTTTGGAGCCCAGAAAAATAAAGTCTGACACTGTTTCCACTGTTTCCCCATCTATTTGCCATGATGTAATGGGACCGGGTGCCATGATCTTCATTTTCTGAATGTTGAGCTTTAAGCCAACTTTTTCACTCTCCTCTTTCACTTTCATCAAGAGACTTTTGAGTTCCTCTTCACTTTCTGCCATAAGGGTGGTGTCATCTGCATATCTGAGGTGATTGATATTTCTCCCGGCAATCTTGATTCCAGCTTGTGTTTCTTCCAGTCCAACATTTCTCATGATGTACTCTGCATGTAAGTTAAATAAACAGGGTGACAATATACAGCCTTGACGAACTCCTTTTCCTATTTGGAACCAGTCTGTTGTTCCATGTCCAGTTCTAACTGTTGCTTCCTGACCTGCATACAAATTTCTCAAGAGGCAGATCAGGTGGTCTGGTATTCCCATCTCTTGAAGAATTTTCCACAGTTTATTGTGATCCACACAGTCAAAGGCTTTGGCATAGTCAATAAAGCAGAAATAGATGTTTTTCTGGAGCTCTCTTGCTTTTTCCATGATCCAGCGGATGTTGGCAATTTGATCTCTGGTTCCTCTGCCTTTTCTAAAACCAGCTTGAATATCAGGAAGTTCACGGTTCACATATTGCTGAAGCCTGGCTTGGAGAATTTTGAGCATTACTTTACTAGCGTGTGAGATGAGTGCAATTGTGCGGTAGTTTGAGCATTCTTTGGCATTGCCTTTCTTTGGGATTGAAATGAAAACTGATCTTCTCCAGTCCCGTGGCCACTGCTGAGTTTCCCAAATTTGCTGGCATATTGAGTGTAGCACTTTCACAGCATCATCTTTTAGGATTGAAATAGCTCAACTGGAATTCCATCACCTCCACTAGCTTTACTTGTAGTGATGCTTTCTAAGGCCCACTTGACTTCACATTCCAGGATGTCTGGCTCTAGGTCAGTGATCACACCATCGTGATTATCTGGGTCATGAAGATCTTTTTTGTACAGTTCTTCTGTGTATTCTTGCCATCTCTTCTTAATATCTTCTGCTTCTGTTAGGTTCATACCATTTCTGTCCTTTATCGAGCCCATCTTTGCATGAAATGTTCCCTTGGTATCTCTGATTTTCTTGAAGAGATCCCTAGTCTTTCCCATTCTGTTGTTTTCCTCTATTTCTTTGCATTGATCGCTGAAGAAGGCTTTCTTATCTCTTCTTGCTATTCTTTGGAACTCTGCATTCAGATGTTGATATCTTTCCTTTTCTCCTTTGCTTTTCACTTCTCTTCTTTACACAGCTATTTGTAAGGCCTCCCCAGACAGCCATTTTGCATTTTTGCATTTCTTTTCCATGGGGATGGTCTTGATCCCTGTCTCCTGTACAATGTCATGAACCTCATTCCATAGTTCATCAGGCACTCTATCTATCAGATCTAGGCCCTTAAATCTATTTCTCACTTCCACTGTATAATCATAAGGGATTTGATTTAGGTCATACCTGAATGGTCTAATGGTTTTCCCTACTTTCTTCAATTTCAGTCTGAATTTGGCAATAAGGAGTTCATGGTCTGAGCCACAGCCAGCTCCCGGTCTTGTTTTTGCTGACTGTATAGAGCTTCTCCATCTTTGGCTGCAGAGAATATAATCAATCTGATTTTGGTGTTGACCATCTGGTGATGTCGATGTATAGAGTCTTCTCTTGTGTTGTTGGAAGAGCATGTTTGTTATGACCAATGCATTTTCTTGGCAAAACTCTATTAGTCTTTGCCCTGCTTCATTCCATATTCCAAGGCCAAATTTGCCTGTTACTCCAGGTGTTTCTTGACTTCCTACTTTTGCATTCCAGTCCCCTATAATGAAAAGGACATCTTTTTGGGGGGTGTTAGTTCTAAAAGGTCTTGTAGGTGTTCATAGAACCGTTCAACTTCAGCTTATTCAGCATTACTGGTTGGGGCATAGACTTGGATTGCTGTGATATTGAACGGTTTGCCTTGGAAACGAACAGAGATCATTCTGTCGTTTTTGAGATTGCATCCAAATACTGCATTTCGGACTCTTTTGTTGACCATGATGGCCACTCCATTTCTTCTGAGGGATTCCTGCCCACAGTAGTAGATATAATGGTCATCTGAATTAAATTCACCCATTCCAGTCCATTTCAGTTCGCTGATTCCTAGAATGTCGACATTCACTCTTGCCATCTCTTGTTTGACCACTTCCAATTTGCCTTGATTCATGGACCTGACATTCCAGGTTCCTATGCAATATTGCTCTTTACAACATCGGACCTTGCTTCTATCACTAGTCACATCCACAGCTGGGTATTCTTTTTGCAGCAATTTAAATCAAATAATGACAAAACTAAATGCACAATTACAGAGAGAAGAGCTATGAAGGAAAGGAGTGAGGTATTTATAAGCAAACATAATATGCAAATATGTAGCTCTGTGTGGTTGGTGGCATTGTCTCAAATGGGATATTGAACAAGAAAGTTTTTGGTTTTTTGCAGGTGTAGAAGGCAGAATTCTAGAGATGATGCTCCAAGATTCTCATTCAGTGATTATTCAGAAAAACACTAGTTATCTAATACTGCTGAGAGGGATTTTGAATATTTCGTTAAAGTCCCAGCTCAGCTGATCTTAAGATTACCTGGATAGTCCTGACACAGTCAGGCAAGCCCTTTAGAATAAAGGAGCCTACTGTAGCTAGCACTAGAAAAGGAAATCAAAGAGATCAGAAGCACCAGAAGCATTTACCCATTGTTGCCAACTTACCTAAGGGGGGCATGTTATGGGAAATGTAGCAGTTTCTATAAGATAAGAACAGCTGCTTGCCAAGACCCAGTAAATGAGGGCCTCAGTCCTACAACATCTAGAAGCCAAATCCTCCTGGCAACCTAAATAAGCCTGGAAGTGGCTTCTTTGGCCAAGCCTCCAGATGAGAGTCCAGCTGGATGATACCTTGAGTTCAGTCTTAAGCAGAGAAGCTAGTGAAACCAAGGTGTACCTCAAACCTATGAAAGCTGGGAGATCATAAATGTCTTTCAAGCCACTAAGTTTGTGGTTATTGTTTGTGCAGCTACTGAAAAATCATGCAGTAGGTGATTGAGGAAGAAAAGTGAATTGTAGGTAACTAATCTCAAGATTTAATATTTGGGGATGTATCAGGAATTGATTTACAGCAAAGGCCTCAATAAGATCCCCACCAAAAGGTCTTGAAGTTTTTGCTTCGTTCTTGAAAACTCACTTCAAGCCAAAGCTCACTGATATTAAGGTGACACAACTACAGATTTCCTTCTTAAAGTGAGTAGACGTCTATCTCCCTATAGTTTTCAGCTCTGGATTCTTGATTCAAGTTAGAGAATACTGAAGGCTATAATGCTCAAAGAAGCTACAAGCCTGACCTTAAACACTTTCAGCAACAGATAGGTTTAATTCCATCTGTAATCCATGGCAGATGTGATTATAGAACCAGCGTTTGATTTACTACTTTATGCAAGTCACTTTCCACAAAATAAGTCATCTGGTTCTCAGAATGTAAGGCATGTATTCGTTTTACATATGAGGAAATCATATATAGCCCTAAGAAGGGTTAAGTAAGCTACCCAACATTAAACTGCTATCAAGTGACAGGAACAGAATTCAATGTTCATTTGATTGCCTTTTACTACACTTGTCCTTCTAGAAAAGGTTAGAATTTCCTGGTTGAGTAGTCTTCAGGGATTAGATAGTGTGGTCCATTTAATCATTGATTAGGACTCTTATATAGAGGGATCAATGTTTAAAAGAATTTTTCTATTTTTTATTAGCATTCTCATCCAGTTAAAATTTTTATGATTATCTTTGGAGTTCTGTATTATTTCAGCAAAGGTTATGCCATGGTCTCAAGATCTGCTGTATGGAACATTTCCTAGTCATAGGAGGTCAGCAGTTCCAGAATAGAGAGATATCTAGGAGTCATTAATAAATTGATTATGTCAAGTGAGTAAGATAATAGTGTGTTCAATCATATACATAAGGCTAATCCCCTAATTACTGTCTAAATTGCTCAAGCTTCAGGAGTAAAAACCTGACTGAATTTTTTGATATGTGGGAGCCATATATCTGGCAGATTTATTATTCTCCTTTATAACTATTATTTCCACTTTTACATTGTTTAAATTGTGCACCACACTTACCATGTGTCTATCATACACCATGTTTCATCAATCCCGTCTGGCCTGCGCACTGTTGGTTTTCATCCTTGTTTTCTGTTATTTAATTCCACATGCATAAGCACTGTGCCATCTTCAAATCATCTTTAAAATTTGTTATTTATCTGAGTATTGGGCATTTTTAAACACTAAAATTAAAAATTAGTCAGCTTCCCCATGTATTTGAACAGATATAAGATGTGCAATCATTTACTTGAAATTTGTTCACATGATGTATACGTGTGATATGTTAACAAACGCATATGATATGTTAATTTGATTGGTTATGGTAGAGCAAAAGGTGAGGAAGCATTGGTTTTGTTGAACTTACAGGATCCTTTACCCCTTCGATAGTAAAGCTTGTATTTATCTAGAGATTCCAGTGACTGTCTATAATAAAAAACAGAATCACGCATCTAATACTTAGTGAACCTTAGAATGAAATGTATGACATATTCCTCTGTAGATGTTTTTCTGCATTCCTCTATCTAGCCAAAAGATGGAAAATAGATTTTATCAATTGATTAGTAGTGACTATATGAATGCTTATATGTGATTAATTCTAATATTAAGGTTCTATTTAGAGGTATGGAATATCATGGTTGATTATCATGAACATTGAGAAAAGTGTATGCATACTGTGCACCCACAACTTTGTGGTGGGTAATCTCACTTTCTAGAAGGAGGAAGTTAGGTGTGAATGTTGTGGAAAAAACCTGGCTTATCTCATGGTTTGTAAGTGTCTTAGGTTGAGCTAAAGCACTCAGTCATGTCCGACTCTTTGCAACCACATGGTCTATATAGTCCATGGAATTCTCCAGGCCAAAATACTGGAGTGGGTAGCTCTTCCCTTCTCCAGGGGATCTTCCCAACCCAGGGATTGAACCCAGGTCTCCCACATTGCAGGCAGATTCGTTACCAGCTGAGCCACCAGGGAAAGCTGAAGAGGTCCCAGACACGTTAAAATTTTCACATTAGCAACCAATGTACTGATCACTCAGAGAAGGCAATGGCAACCCACTCCAGTACTCTTGCCTGGAAAATCCCATGGACAGAGGAGCCTGGTAGGCTGCAGTCCATGGAATTGCTAAGAGTCGGACACAACTGAGAGACTTCACTTTCACTTTTCACTTTCATGCATTGGAGAAGGAAATGGCAACCCACTCCATTGTTCTTGCCTGGAGAATCCCAGGGATGGGGGAGCCTGGTGGGCTGCCGTCTATGGGGTCTCACGGAGTCGGACATGACTGAAGTGACTTAGCAGCAGCAGCAGCAGTACTGATCACTTTATATATACTGACTCATGTACCATTAATCACACCACTAAACTGAAAGCATTTAGTTTTTCAATAAAATATGAAAAATCTCTTTAAAAGATATAAAAAATAGGTCACTGTGGTTTAAAATGCAATTTTGATGACAACATCATTTAATGTATGTCATTATCGCATTTCCAAACAATAGCCAACATTCTATACATCATTTTATCTCAAGACACCCACAGTGGTCAAGCCCATACATAGCCTTTTCTGCCTATTAATGTCAACATTATGCAACTGTTATCATCAAGAGTTGATATCATGCTATGCCACTATGAGGTCGGTCCTCCCCCTCAACCCCAGTTCTGTATCTGTCTCTTAATAAGAGCTATTACTTTACTGCTGAGAAATGTGTATGCAGGTCAAGAAGCAACAGTTAGAACCGGACATGGAACAACAGGCTGACTCCAAATCGGGAAAGGAGTACGTCAAGGCAGTATATTGTCACTCTGCTTATTTAATTTATACACAGAATACATCATGCAAAAAGCACAAACTGGAATCAAGATTGCCAGGAGAAATATCAATAATCTCAGCTACGCAGATGACACCACCCTTATGGCAGAAAGCAAAAAACTAAAGAGCCTCTTGGTGAAAGTGAAAGAGGAGAGTGAAAAAATTGGCTTAAAGCTCAACATTCAGAAAACTAAGATCATGGCATCTGGTCCCATCACTTTATGGCAAATTGATGGGGAAACAGTGGAAACAGTGACAGTCTTTATTTTAGGGGGCTCCAAAATCACCACAGATGGTGACTGCAGCCATGAAATTCAAAAGACACTCACTCCTTGGAAGAAAAGCTGTGACCAATCTAGACAGGATATTAAAAAGCAGAGACATTACTTTGCCAACAAAGGTCTGTCTAGTCAAAGCTATGGTTTTTCCAGTAGTCATGTATGGATGTGAGAATTGGACTATAAGAAAAGCTGAGTGCCGATGAACTGATGTTTTTGAACTGTGGTGTTGGAGAAGACTCTTGAGACTCCCTTGGATTGCAAGGAGATCAAACCAGTCCATCCTAAAGGAAATAGTCCTGAATATTCATTGGAAGAACTGATGCTGAAGCTGAAATTGCAATACTTTGGCCACCTGATACAAAGAATTGACTCATTGGAAAAGACCCTGATGCAGGGAAAGATTGAAGGCAGGAGGAGAAGGGGACAACAGAGGACGAGATGATTGGATGGCATTACCGATTCAATGGACATGAGTTTGAGCAAGCTCTGGGAGTTGATGAAGGACAGGGAAGTCTGGCGTGCTGCGGTCCATGGGATTGCAAAGAGTTGGACATGACTGAGTAACTGAACTGAACTAATTACTTTACTTTGGCTTATACTATATAGTTTTTTGATCATCACCAAATAATGCTTGTTAAAGTCCTCTTGTTCTTGATATCTTCCTGAAATGAACAAGGGAAAAAGGCAGGTTCTTATCTTTTTTGAACCATGTATGCTTTGGTATGTTTAATTTTTACTTGAAAGTCTATAAAAGACCATTCAAAAATGTGTTAAAATACGATGAAGTTGTCTTTCCTTATTTTGAGAACTCTATGAAACAAACAGTGGCAGTTGTATGTTCCATTGGACTGGAGTTCATGATTCACTTTATCTACTATTGCTAGTCACTTTAACTATTCCTTCAGACCTCTACCAAAAAATGCTACTAAAACTTTATCATAGTCCAGGTAGAGTGATAGAACTGGGTTTTGCAGCATTTTAGTTTCAGCAATTCTTGCAGGATTTATTGCTATGCTGCATTTCCTTTTAGGTAAAGGAGATCAAATGTGGGCTTTATTTCTTTATTTCTGTTTTATTTCTCTCAACTCCAGCTTCTATTGACTACATGACTTAGGCAGACTGATACACCTCTCCACTGTAAGTCCACTCAGACACTAAATGCATAAACACAAAACTCATTCTCATTTCCCTTTTGTCTCATCTTACTGAAGGAACAGGAGATTCTAGGCTTTAAGACATTTGTGAAGCTAAGCATATCATATTTATGGATCATGAGTTTAGATACCCGATTCTGAAAAATAAAGTGTGAGCAATCACTTCTAAGATCACAAATTTCTATAACACATGTTGGAAATGGTAAATGTTTGACAAAATAAAGGACTTCCCTGGTGGTTCAAACAGTAAAGAATCTGCATGTGATGCAGGAAACCTGGGTCATGAAGATCCCCTGAAGAAGGGAATGGTTACCCATTCTAGTATTCTTGCCTGAACAAGTCTATGGACAGAGGAACCTGGTGGCTATAATTAATCCATGGGGCTGCAAAGAGGTGGACATGACTGAGGCAATAACACTTCACTTCACTTAAAAAAATAAAGCATATCACTCTAGAATGCTTAGAAAATGAAATATGCTATTCTTAAGTGCAAAAGACTAGAGATCTCTTCAAGAAAATTAGCAATAACAAGGGAATATTTTATGCAAAGATGGGCTCAATAAAGGACAGAAATGGTATGGACCTAACAGAAGAAGAGGATATTAAGAAGAGGTGGCAAGAATGCACAGAACTGTACAAAAAAAGATTTTCAAGTCCCAGATAATCATGATGGTGTGATCAATCACCTAGAGCCAGACATCCTAGAATGTGAAGTCAAGTGGGCCTTAGGAAGCATCACTAGGAACAAAGCTAGTGGAGGTGGTGAAATTCCAGTTGAGTTATTTCAAATCCTAAAAGATGATGCCTTGAAAGTGCTTCGCTCAATATGCCAGCAAATTTGGAAAACTCAGCAGTGACCACAGGACTGGAAAGGTCAGTTTTCATTCCAATCCCAAAGAAAAGGAATGCCAAAGAATGCTCAAATGATCACACAATTGCATTCATCTTACACACTAGTAAAGTGATGTTCAAAATTCTCCAAGCCAGACTTCAATAGTACATGAATCATGAACTACCAGATGTTCAAGCTGGTTTTAGAAAAGGCAGAGGAACCAAAGATCAAATTGCCAACATCTGCTGGATCACCAAAAAGGCAAGAGAGTTCCAGAAAAACATCTATTTCTGCTTTATTCAGTATGCCAAAGTCTTTGTGTGGATCACAATAAACTGTGGAAAATTATTAAAGAGATGGGAATACCAGATCACCTGATTTTCCTCCTGAGAAATCTGTATGCAGGTCAGGAAGAAATAGTTATACCTGGACATGGAACAACAGACTGATTCTGAATAGGAAAAGGAGTACGTCAAGCCTGTATATTGTCACCCTGCTTATTTAACTTAAATGCAGAGTACATCATGAGAAACGCTGGGCTGGAGGAAGCACAAGCTGGAATCAAGATTGCTGGGAGAAAAATCAAACCTCAGATATACAGATGACACCATCCTTATGGCAGAAGGTGAAGAATGGATGAAAGTGAAAGAAGAGAGTGAAAGAGTTGGCTTAAAGTTCAACATTCAGAAAACTAAGATCATGGCATCAGGTCCCATCACTTAATGGCAAATAGATGGGGAAACAGTGGCAGACTTTATTCTTTTGGGCTCCAAAATCACCGCAGATGGTGATTTCAGAAATGTAATTAAAAGACACTTACTCCTTGGAAGGACAGTTATAGCCAACCTAGACAGCATATTAAAAGCAGAGACATTACTTTGCCAACAAAGATCCATCTAGTCAAGGCTATGGTTTTTTTCCAGTAGTCATGTATGGATATGAGAGTTGGACTATAAAAAAAGTTGAGCACCAAAGAATTGATGCTTTTGCACTGTGGTGTTGAAGAAAACTCTTGAGACTCCCTTGGACTGCAAGGAGATCCAACCAGTCCAACCTAAAGGAAATCAGTCCTGAATATTTATTGGAAGGACTGATGTTGAAGCTGAAACTCCAATACTTTGGCCACCTGATGCGAAGAACTGACTCACTGGAAAAGACCCTGATGCTGGGAAAGTCTGAAGGCAGGAGCAGAAGGGGAAGACAGAGGATGAGATGGCTGGATGGCATCACCGACTCGAAGGACATGAGTTTGAGTAAACTATGGGAGTTGGTGATGGACAGGGAGGCCTGGTATGCTGCAGTCCTTGGTGTTGCAAAGAGTTGGACACAACTGAGTGACTGAACTGAACTGAAGTGGAAAAGAATTGGTTTGAATGTTTATATTTCTATTTAATTATGGCTATTATTTCAAACACTATTTTAGTTCTGTGTTTCTAAAGCCAATGCCATCTTTTTAAAAATATAGGTAGAAATAAATAATGAAGAACATCCATATTTGTAAGTTGATAAATATTAATGACCATCAATAGAATCCATGCTTGTCACCTTCTCAATCAAGGAGAGCTTTATAAATATTCTTGAACATTGTTAGGAATATATACTTCTTGGAAGAATTGAGAAGTTCATTTTGGAAAGTACTTACTGCAGCTACTACTACCTTTACCGTTACTAGCAACATCAATAATAATTTATTGAGTGACTCCAGTGCACCAAGGATTTTTTAATAGTCATCTCCTCCAATTGACATTGTACTTTTATTTTCTCTATTTGCCTTTCAGTTTACTGAGTTATAGAGGAATCAAATAATCTGCAAGGGTCAAACAGCTAGTGACAGTAGAGGCAAGCTTTGGACACAGATCTATACATATATTTTCTCTTCACCTCCATACCTTATTTCTAGAAGGCAGATTAAAATATGGAATAACCCATAAAATGAGGAGACTGTGGGGAAAATGTTAAGAGCTCTGTTTAGATCTTAAGCTCTGAGTGGATCTTTTCAACCACAACTGCTAGGTGATTATTTAGAAATATTTAGAAAGAATTACCCACAATGGATGGCCATGGTTTCAGAATATAAAATAGACCTTATTCTGCCCATGAAGTGTTCATTCAATTTTTTTTTTTTCCTAATCAAGAGACTGCCCTCTCAAGAAGAGTCTCTTAATCAAGCTTCCTAATGAGCTGTCATTTTGCTGGGTTCTTATTCTGCTTTCAACTTTGTGTACTATATATATTCTTAGCCTGCTTTTATTTTTCATAATACTTTTTAGAAAAACAAACTTAAAACCAGGAAAAATATGCATGCAGTAAAATTAAAATATCATTAAATATTTCCTGAAGTGTTTTCATTCCATATATTTGGTAATACTATCTTTCATTATAAATGGTAACATTTTACCTATGTTACATATTGACATATGTTTTACATATACCACCCACTATTTTAGCATTATACCAAATTTGTCTGACCAATGAATTATATGACTAGTTATGACATTGAGGTTAGAAGCCTGTTTCCAATAGATTTCTTGACATAGTTTTAACTAATTTTTAGGAAACTTATTAATAAATCATTCTGAAACTGGTTCTTTTCACTTTCCAAAACATTTATCTATGTACTGCTTTTAATTGCTGTTCTATGTGGATTCATAAAGTGCTGAGCATTGTATAACCATTCAGTATTTGAATAGTGTATGACCATACATTCAAGATAAACATAACTTCAAACTCTTTGAAGGAATATCCCTATTAATATAACTGTCAATAGCTGAGCATAAACTTGAAAATACAATTTAGTACTTTGGTAAGAAAAAGAAGGAAAAAGAGAGTAGAGAGAACACAGTATTATGTGTCTCTTCTAAAATGCAGCTGATTACAACAAGCAGTTTACTCAAGTGTTTTTCTGATTTGTAAAAAAAAAAAAAAAAATTATAGCAGTCGTCTTTGTTCATTTAAAAATTAAATAGACAAGAAGGAGAAAAGTGAGGAATAAAAATTTCACAAGGGAAAGGAAATGGAAAAGTCATTTATTAAGAAAATAGTACTTGTTACGGCTTTTATTGCTTTACACCTGGGAATTTCAAAGCTCTTCATTAAGTGTTAGCACAAAGGTCTTTACACATGTTGATTGGCTTAGTTCATTTCTTCTGGAACAATTAGAGGTTACAAAGGAATAAAATGTAATAGAAATCATCATTGCAGGGGGCACAATCACTCTGGGTATATTCTGTGCCAAGCCATAATCCCCAAAGCAGGGTTTAATTGTGGAATATATATGCCAGGTTGGAGCTCCTCAGGGGTCAGCCAAGCAGCGATGATCACCCTAGTAAATCTGATGCTGAAGATGGGAAGAAATGCAGTAACCAAGAAAAAAATTCACAGAAAGCACTTAAGGATAACAGATGTATGGGTCTGTTGGGAGCATTACTTCCCACTGTACATCGATTAAATATAAATGTGGTAGAGCAAGGTGGTTTAGAGTTGTCCCTTCTGGATTCTCTTTCTGAATACAGGTACAAAAGAGAAGCAGCGGGAGGGGTACTTCTCTACCTGAGACCCTTAACTTCCTCTTCAGAGGCTGGGAGGAAAAGAGGATTTAGATTGGGACTCCAAAGAGAATTTAAAACTACCTCCAATTTCCAACTCCTTCTGGGACGGTTTAGAGTAATGGAAAACTGTAGTTTTACAACACCAATAAGTATTAATAAGCGTAAATGCTCACTGAACAGAAAAATAAAATAGAAAAGAAAAGAAATATTGGGGCTTTACAGAATAGAACTTAGACCAGGTACTTGGAGTACCTATTACATTAATTTAGAAAGTCAGCTGACTGATGAAGAAAACTCATGACTAACAAACAAACACTGCATGGTAACCAAGGAAGTTTAGGAAAAGGTGTAAAACAGCTTATGGTAGGAATATTTCTGGGACAGTGCTGACAAGAAACTTATACTTTAAAAGCTTTAACTTCTAATTTTTGGTCAAGACTATCAGCCATAAAAAAAGAATGAAATTCTGCCATTTGTGACAACACTGACTGAACCTGAGGGCATTATGTCAAGTGAAATGAGTCAGAAAGACAAATACTGTTTGATCTCCCTTGTATTCAGTTCAGTTCAATTGCTCAGTCGTGTCCGACTCTTTGCAACTCCATGGACTGCCGCATGCCAGGCTTCCCTGTCCATCAGCAACTCCCAGAGCCTACTCAGACTCATGTCCATCAGTTTGTATGTAAAATCTAAAAATAAAGAATGAGAGAAGAGGGTCAAAGGATACAAACTTCCAGTTATAAGATAAATAAGCTCTGTGGTTGTAACATACAGCATGAAAACTATGGCTAACCATACTGTGTTGTGTATTTGAGAGTTGCTTTGAGTTCAGTTCAGTTGCTCAGTCATGTCCAACTCTTTGTGACCCCATGCACTGCAGCATGCCAGGCCTCCCTGTCCATTACCAATTCCCAGAGTTTACTCAAACTCATGTCCGTGATGCCATCCAACCATCTCATCCTCTGTCTTCCCCTTCTCCTCCCGCCTGCAATCTTTCCCAGCATCACGGTCTTTTCAAACGAGTCATCTCTTTGCATCAGGTGGCCAAAGTATTTCAGTTTCAGCTTCAACATCAGTCTTTCCAGTGAACACTTAGGACTGATTTCCTTTAGGTTGGACTGGTTGGATCTCCTTGCAGTCTCCTTGCAGGGACTCTCAAGAGTCTTCTACAACACCACAGTTCAAAAACATCAATTCTTCAATGCTCAGCCATCTTTATAGTCCAACTCTCACATCCATGCATGACTACTGGAAAAACCATAGCCTTGACTAGATGGATCTTTGTTGGCAAAGTCATGTCTCTGCTTTTTAATATGATGTCTAGGTTGGTCATAACTACTTCCAAGGAGTAAGCATCTTTTAATTTAAGGACTGCGGTCACCATCTTCAGTGATTTAGGAGCCAAAAAAAAAATAAAGTCAGCCACTGTTTCCCCATCTATTTTCCATGAAGTGATGGGACCAGATGCCATGATCTTCGTTTTCTGAATGTTGAGCTTTAAGCCAACTTTTTCACTCTCCTCTTTCACTTTCATCAAGAGGCTCTTTAGTTCCTCTTCACCTTCTGCCATAAGGGTGGTGTCACCTGCATATTTGAGATTACTGATATTTCCCCCAACAATCTTGATTCCAGCTTGTGCTTCCTCCAGCCCCATTTGACTTGCATAAAAGTCAAATAAGCAGGGTAACAATATACAGGCTTGACGTACTCCTTTTCCTATTTGGAATCATTCTTTTGTTCAATGTCCAGGTCTAACTGTTTCTTCCTGACCTGCATACAGATTTCTCAGGAGGAAAATCAGGTGGTCTGCTTTTCCCTTCTCTTTCAGAATTTTCCAGTTTTTTGTGACCCACACAGTCAAAGGCTTTGGTATAATCAACAAAGCAGAGATAGATGTTTTTCTGGAACTCTCTTGCTTTTTTAATGATCCAGCAGACGTTGGCAATTTGATTTCTGGTTCCTCTGCCTTTTCTAAAACCAGCTTGAACATCTGGAAGTTCACAGTTCATGTACTGTTGAAGCCTGGCTTGGAGAATTTTAAGCATTACTTTGCTAGCATGTGAGATGAGTGCAATTGTGTGGTAGTTTGAGCATTCTTTGGCATTGCCTTTCTTTGGGATTGGAATGAAAACTGACCTTTTCCATTCCTGTGGCCACTGCTGAGTTTTCCAAATTGGCTGGCATATTGAGTGTAGCACTTTCACAGCATCATCTTTTAAGATTTGAAATAGCTCAACTGGAATTCCATCACATCCACTAGCTTTATTTGTAGTGATGCTTCCTGAGGCCCACTTGACTTCTCATTCCAGGATTTCTGGCTCTAGGTCAGTGATCACACCATCATGATTATCTGGGTCATAAAGATCTTTTTTGTATAGTTCTTCCGTGTATTCTTGCCACCTCTTCTTAACATCTGCTTCTGTTAGTCTTCACCACAGTAAATAATTACAAGTAATCAAGGTGATGGATGTTAATTAAACATGATGTAATAACCATTTTAATACATATACATATATTAAATCTTTGTGCTGTATACTGTAAATGAATACAACACAATATGGTTTTTTTATCTCAATAAACCTCAGAAAGGGACATCTTGAAACCTGGAAATTGACTGTTTTTATAATCCGACTCCACTTAAGTCCTTCCTGAAGCATCTTCCATTCCCTTTATTTACATGTGTGGAGTCTTCTCTGATTTAGAATAGAATCTTCTATATCCTTGATAGTTACATACCATCTTTTTCTTTTGTATCAGTTGCCAGAATGTAACCATTTTATGCTTTAATGAAAAATGGTTACAGTTTTTCAAATGGTAAAGTTGATTGCAGTAACCTCAGATTTCCTGACTTTCATCCTTGTTCCTCTAGTCTGTTCGCAGTCTAGCTGTCCCAGTTACCTTTCTAAATGATGTCCTATTATGTCCCTTCTCTACTCAAAACTTTTCTTTCACACATTTCATTCAGTGTCAAAATCACCTTACACAAAGTGTCATTTGATCAGACCTCCAAACTCAGGGTTATGAGTATTATGGAACTCCCTTCTTATAATCTTATAATCCCTGGGTTGGGAATATCCCCTGGGGAAGGGAATGGCTACCCACTCCAATATTCCTGCCTGAAGAATTCCATGGACAGAGGAACCTGGTGGGTTACAGTCCATTGGATTGTACAGAGTCAGAAATGACTAAGCATCTAAAGTTTTCACTTTCTCATTATAATAAATTTATCAAGACAGAATTTATTAAATATCTTTTCATTGTTCCTATTTCTGACAATAAAGGATCCACGTGGTCAGAAAATCATGCTAAGTAGTATTTTTTTTTTTTTTTTTTTACTTTTCTTAATGGTTAAGATACTTTACTTGGTCATATCATTACTTCTATGTCAGCATGTACAGTGCTAGGAACAGTGCCTATCCATTGTGTGACCAGACTTTGTGAAAGTTTTCTCAGGTAAAAACAAGATTTGATTATCCCCTAATCTTTTCTTCTTTCCACTTTATAACAGTTAATTTCTCCTTAAATCTTGTGGATTTGAATCTTTTGCCTACTTCTGTTCTCCTACTCTTAGTTTAGCTTCCTGCCACTAACCTGTTTTTTATAAGTCACTCCCATATTGTATTCCCATCTGCAGTTTCATTCCCTATCAGTCAATCACTACACTATCATGGAAGTTATCTTGGAAAATCCCAAATCTGAACATGTACTTTTCTATAAACTAGATATCTCAGTGTGACATAAATTTATTCTCAAAACCCAACTTTCCTTTACTGTTCCCTCAAATTCCCCTTTTCCTACATCACAGTGTTATTCCCAGAGAGGTTTCTGATGCAAAGTTGTGTTTGGGACATTGTGTAGGCTTTTCTTTGACTCAAAAGCCTTCCTCTTGTTCATCTCCAAAAAGCACCTCAAATATGATGTGTTATCTTGTCATCCTTATTCTGATCACCAAGCACAGATCTTTCCTTCCTTCACTATATTTACTTCCCTGTACACTTTTCGCACACCTTATATCTTGCATTTCTCTTTGCAGAACATATCATACATAGAAATTTATTTAGATACACACATATCTACATAGCTCTATCTCTAACTCTAATCTATCTGTATATAGTTGATCTTCATTATTCATGGATTTCATATTTGTGAGTTCAGCTATGTACTAAAATTGATTTCATCCCCTAATCAATATATTCACTGTGCCTACTAGGTTATTAGCAGACATGGACAGAGGTGAGAAATTTTTGAATCATCCAATATGTACATTCCCAGTGAAGGTATAAAAGGCAGCAGTCTGCCTTCTTTTTGCAGGTCTCATACTGTAAACAAGTGTTCTTTTCAGACTATATTCAGTGCCCTACTTTCTCATTATTGTGATTTTTTTTCTTGGTGATTTCACTGTTTAAAATGGGCCCCAAGTTCAGGTTGAAGTTCTGGCAAGTGTTCCCAAGCCCAAGAAAGCTGTGCCGTGCCTTACAGAGAAAATATGAGAGTTAGACAACCTTTGTTCAGGCATCAGCAATAGTGCCACTGGCCTTGAGTTATATGTTAATGAATAAATGTTATTTATTAAGTAAGATTTAATAATCAAGTGTATTTAATCAGATATGCATAAAAGAAGGTTATGTGTTGATTATCTGATGAAATGTTGTGGCCTTAGGCTTCTAAGAACCTAATCCTGAACTTCTCCTAATACCAAGGGGCATGTTTACATGTGTGCTCAGCCATATCCAATTCTTCATGACCCCATGGATTGTATCCTGCCAGGGTCCTGTGTCCATTTAATTTTCCAGACAAGAATACTGGAGTGGGTTTCCATTTCCTACTCCAGGGGATCTTTGTGACCCAAGGATCAAACCCACACCTCTTACATCTCTTGTATAGGTAGGTGAATTCTTTACTGCTGAGCCACTTGGGAAGCAAGGCCAAGGTTCAGTATTCATGAATTCATGATTTGCAGAGATTTTATACAACATAACTGCAATGAATAATAAGAATCCACGGTATGTAGACATATATATTTTGAGATCCGTTTTTTCTCATTCTTCTTTTTATCTTAAGAATCTAGCACAGAGCTTGATACATAACAGGTACCAGATAAATATGTAAGAATTAAATGAACAAAGGCAAATGAGATGAGAAATATTTCCCTGGTATATTTAAGCAAAAGTCATGTTTACTAGAAGATACTTATCAGTTCAAGGCAAAGCTCAGATCAGATCAGATCAATCGCTCAGTCGTCTCCGACTCTCTGCGACCCCATGAATCGCAGCATGCCAGGCCTCCCTGTCCATCACCAACTCCCAGAGTTCACTCAGACTCACGTCCATCGAGTCAGTGATGCCATCCAGCCATCTCATCCTCTGTTGTCCCCTTCTCCTCCTGCCCCCAATTCCTCCCAGCATCAATCTTTTCCAATAAGTCAACTCTTGGCATGAGGTGGCCAAAGTACTGGAGTTTCAGCTTTAGCATCATTCCCTCCAAAGAAATCCCAGGGCTGATCTCCTTCAGAATGGACTGGTTGGATCTCCTTGCAGTCCAAGGGACTCTCAAGAGTCTTCTCCAACACCACAGTTCAAAAGCATCAATTCTTTGGCGCTCAGCCTTCTTCACAGTCCAACTCTCACATCCATACACGACCACAGGAAAAACTATAGCCTTGACTAGATGGACCTTTGTTGGCAAAGTAATGTCTCTGCTTTTGAATATGCTATCTAGGTTGGTCATAACTTTCCTTCCAAGGAGTAAGCATCTTTTAATTTCATGGCTGCAGTCACCATCTGTAGTGATTTTGGAGCCCAGAAAAATAAAGTCTGACACTGTTTCCGCTGTTTCCACATCTATTTCCCATGAAGTGGTGGGACCGGATGCCATGATCTTTGTTTTCTGAATGTTGAGCTTTAAGCCAACGTTTTCACTCTCCACTTTCACTTTCATCAAGGCAAAGCTAGGAAGACTCAAAATGAGGCATGGAAAACAAGCAGGTGAAAATGGAGCAGAGGCAGTCTGACACCATCCATGAAAGAGCCCCAGAAGCAGCCCAGTGGAGACGTCATGTTACAACCACCTTCGACTAGAATGCTCAGAGCTTGTACCACTTCCATCACCAGAATGTAATGCCACCACTAGATCTCTCCTCTGCTATTCCCTAGAAATGTGGTTTGCCAGAATCTCTTTTGTTTCACTATAGATAACAAAATGGGTATGGTTGTATGAAGGGCCACATGCCCATCTGTTGTTCAGTCATTCAGTTGTGTGCAACCCCATGAACTGCAGCTCTCCAGGCTTCCCTGTCCTTCACTGTCTCCTGGAGTCTGCTCAGACTCACATCCATTGAGTTGGTGATGCCATCCAACCATCTCATCCTCTGTCATCCCCTTCTCCTCCTGCCTTCAATCTTTCCCAGCATCAGGGTCTTTTCCATTGCCCATAGCTAGTATTTAAATATGGCTAAGAAACAGAGACCTAGAGGTCATCTCACTTGGCCAAGGTGACAGAGTTAGTAGGCCTGGAGGCAAGATTTGACTTCAAATTGCTGACCACAATGTTTTTAAACATTTCACCATGTTTTGATCAAGAAATCATAGTGAATCCATTCTTGGTAACTTGGTGAATATCATACACTCATTTTATGCAGTCAGTTTAGTACAAAAAACAACTAAATTAAAATACAATGCATTTATCACCTTGTTGAGTATAGGGATCTTACAGCTGCAACGGATTTAATTAAAAGTTGATGATTTAATAGGCAACTTCCATCTATTGTTTACTCTAGAGGGTGAGATTCAATTTAAAACTGAGTTCCAAATTTCATTTTGGAACAACATCCTTGTCGTTGCAGCAGAAAATGTCTCAAAGGAGGCAGGCATGTCCCTGAATAGGGAATACTGAGTCAGACAGCCAAGACCAGCTAAAAAGTTAAATGACAAAGACATTATATAGTTTGGCTCTATGAAGGTCTAGGCATTCAGTTGTGGATATTTAATTGCATATTTTTTACAGAGTGGTCCCATGCCAAATGTTCTTTATATGTATGTTTCTTTGATATATTCATATATGTTTATGCATATATATGTTTCTTTGATAGGATCTAATTTATATTCATGATGTAAAATAATTTTATTTATATGTAATGCATTGAAAAATTGGTTAATAAATATCGCAAAGCTAAACCCTTTGTAATATTTTGTTGTTGTTCATTACAGGTTGAGAGTTATAAGGAAAAACTGGTTTATTATTTCGGGTTAAAAATCTCAAAAGAACATGAGATTAAAACTTTGAATAGATGTCAGAAGTGGTCTTGCCCTTGAGGATGCTGTTATTTCACTTCAGTTCAGTTCAGTCGCTCAGTCATGTCTGACTCTTTGCGACCCCATGAACCGCAGCACACTAGGCCTCCCTGTCCATCACCAACTCCCTGAGTCTACCCAAGCCCATGTCCATTGAGTCGGTGATGCCATCCAACCATCTCATCCTCTGTCGTCCCCTTCTTCTCCTGCCCTCAATCTTTCCCAGCATCAGGATCTTTTCAAATGAGTCAGCTCTTCGCATCAGGTGGCCAAAGTATTGGAGTTTCAGCTTCAACATCAGTCCTTCCAATGAACACCCAGGACTGATCTGCTTAAGGATGGACTGGTTGGATCTCCTTGCAGTCCAAGGGACTCTCAAGAGTCGTCCTCAACACCACAGTTCAAAAGCATCAATTCTTTGGCACTAAGCTTTCTTTATCATCCAACTATCACATCCATACATGATTATTAGAAAAACCATAGCCTCAACTAGATGGACCTTTGTTGACAAAGTAATGTCTTTGCTTTTTAATATGCTATCTAGGTTGGTCATAACTTTCCTTCCAAGGAGTAAGTAAGTGTCTTATAATTTCATGGCTGCAATCACTATCTGCAGTGATTTAGGAGCCAAAAAAAAATAAATAAATAAAGTCAGCCACTGTTTCCCCATCTATTTTCCATGAAGTGATGGGACCGGATGCCATAATCTTAGTTATTTCACTTAGCATTACCTATACTATGTCACAAATGCCCTCTGATTTTAGATTGATGGTCTGACAGGCACTGGTACACATTCTTAAAATTGTTATTCTAGCTCCCTGATCTGATAGAAACTAGAGACAGTAGCTATTCCCAGTAGGTGATTTTGGACCTCTTTTCTTATGAATATTCTTAAATGACAGAAGGTATCAGTTTATGAACAGAAATTTGTCAAAATACACTTTCTTCATAACAAAAAGGTCACGTTAGAGGAACCAAATTCATATCAATGTTTTGTTTGCAGATGTATGTTTACATGCACAGTTACATTCCTCAATATATCGACAGACTACTGACTGTCGATATTTTATTTTATTTTTTTTAATTTAATTTTATTTTTTTAAATTTTATTTTATTTTTAAATTAAGATTTTGTTTTCCTTGTTATTCAATTTTGGCAAGTATTAAAAGTTATAGGAAAAAAAAAACTTTGATTTTCTACAAACTCGAAGCATAATTCTTTGTTTTATATCCAGAGAAATGTATGTATTATACTAGAGACAAAAGATGAAAATGTCTTTTATAAACAAGCCAACCAGATTGTCCTGTTAGGACATGCTGATATCTGAAGGCTGATCAGACATTCACAATGGTTGTGATTTGCCTGTGCTGACTGGCACCTACCACAGAAGTTGTTCTGAGACTGGATCATTGCTGGCAATTCTGAAAATCATGTTGTCTTTCTATTAAGATTTCCGATTTCCAAATTCCCATCATTAGAGCTAACATTTTAAAATGTCTCCAAATAGAGTAGTGCTGCATGTGTGAAATCACAGAGTAGGAAAGAGCTTTGTGATGTCATCACTGAATAGAGTTTAAATTGGCCTGCATTGCTCTTAAACTGTGGTTATTTCAAGTCTACAGATCTACAATTTGAGTTTGAGACAGGAGTCTCAAGACTTCCCGTTGTGAACACTGGCTACATCTCAAAATAACTGAGGCGACCTTTCAAAGCAGCCAATTTTGCTCTTTTATTACAAAAAAGAAAAGGCTTTTACTCTTGCAGAATGAATATTAATGAAACAATAGCTATAAAAAGTCCAGAAAGATCATATAAAAATGAATCAAAAAGAAATAATACAAATGAACTTATTTGCAGAACAGAAACAGACTCACAGACTTATGGTTGCCAAAGAGAGGGAAGAATGGGTGGAAGGATAGTTAGGGAGTTTGAGATGGACAGGTAAACACTGCTATATTTAAAATGGATAACCAAAAAGGACCTACTGTATAGCACAGGGAACTCTGCTCAACATTATGTGACAGCCTGGATCAGAGAGAGTTTGGGGGATAATGGATACATGTATATTTATGACTGAATTCCTCTGCTGTTCAACTGAAACTATGACAACACTATTAATCAGTTATAGTCCAACACCAAGTGAAAAAAAAACTTTTGTTGTTTTTTTAAGGGATGTAAGATGATCAGTTAGGCAAAAAAATCCAAGTTCAAGACTTGCTTCTGCCACTTAAAAGTTGTGGATTTGAGCAAAAGATGTCGAAGTTTATCTCCTCTGTTAATACATGCATTGTGAATTTTATACATTCATATTTAGTGAACACTTGCTATACTGGGGGTATGCAGAGTGAATTGTAGGCATTTTCTTATGTATTCAATGATAAGAGCAAATGGAGGAGGTAGCACTGCTTTTCTCATTGTTTAGATGAAGAAAAAGGTTTAGGGGTAGCAGATCAGTAAAACATGAAAAGCCACAGAAAGGCAATGCCAAAGAATGCTCAAACTACCGCACAATTGCACTCATCTCACACGCTAGTAAAGTAATGCTCAAAATTCTCCAAGCCAGGCTAAGCAATATGTGAACCGTGAACTTCCTGATATTCAAACTGGTTTTAGAGAAGGAAGAGGAACCAGAGATCAAATTGCCAACATCCGCTGGTTCATGGAAAAAGCAAGAGAGTTCCAAAAAAACATCTGTTTCTGCTTTATTGACTATGCCAAAGCCTTTGACTGTGTGGATCACAATAAACTGTGGAAAATTCTGAAGTAGATGGGAATACCAGACCACCTGATCTGCCTCTTGAGAAATTTGTATGCAGGTCAGGAAGCAACAGTTAGAACTGGACATGGAACAACAGATTGGTTCCAAATAGGAAAAGGAGTATGTCAAGGCTGTATATTGTCACCCTGTTTATTTAACTTATATGCAGAGTATATCATGAGAAATGCTGGACTGGAAGAAACACAAGCTGGAATCAAGATTGCTGGGAGAAATATCAAAAACCTCAGATATGCAGATGACACCACCCTTATGGCAGAAAGTGAAGAGGAACTAAAAAGCCTCTGGATGAAAGTGAAAAAGTTGGCTTAAAGCTCAACATTCAGAAAACGAAGATCATGGCATCCGGTCCCACCACTTCATGGGAAATAGATGTGGAAACAGTGTCAGACTTTATTTTTCTGGGCTCCAAAATCACTGCGGATGGTGACTGCAGCCATGAAATTAAAAGACGCTTACTCCTTGGAAGGAAAGTTATGACCAGCCTAGATAGCATATTCAAAATCAGAGACATTACTTTGCCAACAAAGGTTCATCTAGTCAGGCTATGGTTTTTCCTGTGGTCATGTATGGATATGAGAGTTGGACTGTGTAGAAGGCTGAGTGCCAAAGAATTGATGCTTTTGAACTGTGGTGTTGGAGAAGACTCTTGAGAGTCCCTTGGACTGCAAGGAGATCCAACCAGTCCATTCTGGAGGAGATTAGCCCTGGGATTTCTTTGGAAGGAAAGATGCTAAAGCTGAAACTCCAGTACTTTGGCCACCTCGTGCGAAGAGTTGACTCATTGGAAAAGACTCTGATGCTGGGAGGGATTGGGGGCAAGAGGAGAAGGGGACGACAGAGGATGAGATGGCTAGATGGCATCACTGACTCGATGGACGTGAGTCTGAGTGAACTCCGGGAGTTGGTGATGGACAGGGAGGCCTGGCGTGCTGCGATTCATGGGGCTGCAAAGAGTCAGACATGACTGAGTGACTGATCTGATCTGATCTGATCTGAGATGTTCAGTAAATACTAATTTCAAAGACTAACTTCCATTTTTCCAGTCCTTAAAATTCTTCTTAACCTGTTCATAAAAATGTCATTCAGTCTGGGTTTTCTGAAACTATTACTGCTTTAACAATTAGCTGATCTGTGCTTGTGGATCAGACTACCTTAGTTACTTCCAATTCCAAAATGCCAGATAAAAGTTGCTCACACATTTATTTATCTCAAAAATATTTATTAATCATCTACAGCCTGCTATGTAAGGGAAACTGAGTGGCGCAAGAGTTAGATGAGTCCTTTGCTCTCACAGAACTTAATTTTAAGAGAAAACAGAAAACGAGTCAAGAAACGAGTATTAAGTAAAATATGCCAGGCCAAGTAATAGTAATGGGGAGAGTGGTACTTATAAAGTAAGCAAGGAAGACCTCCCCAAGGGAGTATATTAGTTTTCTAGGCTTGTATAACAGAGTAGTACAATCTAAATGGCATAAACACCAGGAGCTTATGTTCTCACACTTGTGGAGGCTAGCTGTCCAAGATCAAGGTGTCAGAATGGTTGGTTTCTTCTGAGTACAGTGATAGAGATTCTCTTCTATGCTTCAGTTCTAGCTTCTGGGAGTCTTATCTATTTCTTGGCTTCTAGAGGATAATCTCCCTTCATATTGTCTTCCCTCCATGAATATATGAATGTTCAAATTTTCCCTTTTTATTCAAATACAGCCATACTGTATTAGAATGTGCCCTTGTGACCAGATTTTAACTTAATAATCAGCTTCTGCTGCTTCACTAAGTTGTGGTTGGTTCTTTAGGAGCCCAGGAATTATAGCCCACTAGTCTCCTCTGTCCATGGGATTTCCCAAGCAAGAATACTGGAGTAGGTTGCCGTTTCCTTCTCCAGGGGATCTTACTGAGCCAGGATCAAACCCTGGATCTCCTGTGTCTCCTATTTAGCAGGCATATTCTTTACCACTGAGCCACCTGGGAAGCCCCAATAATCAACAAAGACTCAATTTTCATATAAGGTCACACTCACAACTCCTGGTGGTTAGGACTTCAACTCCCTATTGTGTGACACAATCCAATTCACAATGGGGCATTGGGTTTAAAGTATGTTCAGTTCAGTTCAGTCACTCAGCCGTGTCCGACTCTTTGCAACCCCATGGACTGCAGCATGCCAGGCTTCCCTGTCCATCATCAACTCCCGGGGTTTACTCAAACACATGTCCATTGAGTCAGTGATGCCATCCAACCATCTCATCCTCTGTCGTCCCCTTCTCCTCCCACCTTCAGTCTTTCCTAGCCTCAGGGTCTTTTCAAATGAGTCAGTTCTTCACATCAGGTGGCCAAAGTATTGGAGTTTCAGCTTCAGCATCAGTCCTTCCAATGAACACTTAGGACTGATCTCCTTTAGGATGGACTGGTTGGATTTCCTTGCAGTCCAGGGGATTCTCAAGAGTCTTCTCCAACACCACAGTTCAAAGGTATCAATTCTTTAGCATTCAGCTTTCTTTATAGTCCGACTCACATCCATACGTGACTACTGGAAAAACCATAGCTTTGACTAGATGGACCTATGCACTGAACTATAAATGCCTGAACAGAGGGAAGCTTGCCAGATAGAGGAGGAACAAGAGGGGAATTACAAGTTCACCAACAACCTGTACTGAAATGTTCTCAGGGTATCTATAATAATCCAAACCAGAAATTTTTCAGATGCCCAAAACAGAGGAATGGACAGTGGGATAGTCAGGCAGTGGAAAACAAAACAGCAGACGTTGTCAAACTACAGAGTATGGACAAATATATCCCACTGCCTGTTTTTGTAAATACTTTTTTTTTTTTGGAAAACAGCTACAGCACTAATTCATTTATGTATTGACTGTGGATATTTTCACTCTACAGTAGCAGTTCAGTAGTTGTGACAGAGCCTACACTATTCACAAAAATGGAAATATTAATTATCCATTTCTTTTTTTAAAAGGTTGCTATCCACTCCTGCTGAACACCAATGACAGTTGACCATGTATGTATACACACATAATCTCATACAAAAAAAACAAAACAAAACAGAAGACTAGACTATGCATGAAGCCTTCTATATAAAATAAATCATCTGAATTGGTGGTAGTCACACTGGTAATTATCATTGATGGGTTGTAGTGACTGGAGAGGAAATAATGGTAAAGGAGGAGGGAAAGTTTTGGGATACCTGTAATGAATGCTTTGTTTTGTTTTCTTTTTCATTTTGTTTTATCCAGGTACTGGCTGCATGAGTGGGTTCAATTTCAGTCTGTGGAAATTTATGAAGGCTTTACACCTATACTCAAGTTTCTATCTTTGTGTGTAGTTGAAAGTTTTCAAAATGAATCCATCCTAAAATGAGCAAATAAGATTGCAAACTTTGTGTATTTCTAGAACAAAATACGAAGAGTTAGGCTGGCCAGCTTATTTCAACATGTAGATACTATAAACAAATACCATCTTTTGTCAGGTTAAAGACAGAATGACAAAATGAAACTTTAATTTGAGTAATTTCTTTCCTCTGTTGTTACTGTTCAGTTGCTGAGTCTTCTCCAACTCTTTGCAACCCCATGGACTGCAGCATGCCAAGCTTCCGTGTTCTTTCTGGTTCACCATCTCCCAGAGTTTGCTCAAACTCACATCCATTGAGTTGGTGATGCTGTCCAACCATCTCATCCTCTCTCAACTCCTTCTCTTCCTGCCCTCAGTCTTCTTAAGCACCAAAGTCTTTTCCAATTAGTTGGCTCTTCATGTCGTGTGGCCAAAGTAGTGGAGCTTCAGCATCTGTTCTTCCAGTGAATATTCAGGGTTGACTTCTTTTACGATTGACAGACTTGATTTCCTTGCTGTCCAGGGGATTCTCAAGAGTCTTCTCCAGCACCACAGTCTGAAAGCATCTATTTTTTGGTGCTCAGCCTTCTTTATGGTCCAGCTCTCACACCTGTACACATCTACTGGAAAAATCATAGCTTTGACTATATGATATGGACCTTTGTCAGCAAAGTGATATCTCTGATTTTTAATGCCTCTACTTTCCTCTATTCAAGACTAAATAAAGTACTTTCTGCCATGATGGGTGTGTTCTGTTCTGCATTACCCATTTCAGTAGCCACCAGTCATACATGTCTGTTCAGCACCTGAAATGTTGTCTGAGTGTCTGAGCAAAATAATTTTTATTTTAATCAGTTTAATTTTACCTAATTCAAATGTAATTTGTTTAATTTAGCCACATGTGAATAGTGGCTACTTTGCAGGAGGGAACAGCTCTCTCTATTATATGGCACAACTCTCTATATCCTCAGCATTCTTCTTCTCCACCCAGCTCTACCCCCATATCCTTACCAGGTTCATACTTGATCGCACCCAGAAAAACTAAAATTTCAATTTCCTTCTTAGTACAAACGAGTGTGCATCTAATGCTTTTAAGAAGGCTAAAATTGCTTTCCTTATTTGAGTAAGTTTTATGTTAGTAATGTATAAACTGAAAGGCTGTAAAGAGCATAGATTTAAGGTTTCTGCAGGTTTATTAGCTAAAACACTTGACTTTGAGATTGTCTTACCTATTATGACTTTATAAAGCTTTTAATAGAATGTTGTCTTAATGTTGTATACCTGAAAAGATATAGGAAGTAGAAAAAATTGCTTTCTGAATCAGTTGTGCCCCCAATTCTATCAGTATTAATTTCTCTCTGGTGCTGAGAAAATAGCAGACATTGTATATTGAAAATAAAGTTATGGTGCTCTGAAAGGGGAAATCAATCGAAAATTCTAAGCTTTAAGTGGGTAATATACCTTAAACTCACCTTTCAGGGACATTTATTTTTTTGTGTTTTAATGACATTTTTAGATGTTTCATATTTTTGAAGCACATATAATAACTATAAAATAGTTCATTCCAGTATCGTTTCTAATATGGACACAAACACATTTTTAAAAGCAAGGAAACAGCTATTCAAATTTAGAAGAGCTATAATAATTATATTACTATGAGGGTTTACTACTTACTTTGAATTTATCAATGTAAAGATACATTACTGATTTGCCAAAGATCTTAAATCAATAGATAAACTTCAGAATAATCTAGAAAATGATCATTTACCTGATACCTAAACAAACAAAAAATAAAATGAAATCACCTTTGGAATACCATCTTTTGTTTGTCAGGTTAAAGACAAAATGACAATCCTTCCAAAAAAAGAGAGAAACCCTAATAATCACCATAAATATATCTAAACAATGAACTCTTGACTGAGTTATGGTTCTTCACAGATTTTGGGCTTCTCTGGTGGCTCAGATGGTAAAGAATCTGCTTGCAATGCAGCAGACCTGGGTTCGATTCTTGGGTCAGGAAGATACCCTGGAGAAGGGAATGGCTACTCACTCCAGTATTTTTGCCTGGAGAATTCTATGAAGAGAGGAGCCTGGTGGGCTACAGTCCATGGGGTCTCAAAGAGTAGGACACGACTGAGTGACTAACACATAGACTTTGAAAGTGTACAATTATATATAGTAATCAATTTGGTCATTCTTTTTCTGGTACTCTACAATATTTAAATGCCCTCTTTAAAAGAGGAAGATTAAAAGTACTGCAGTATAAATTCTCAGTTATTGATGTATTTTACTGTGCTTATGTTTTTAAAAATCAGTCAACTCTTTGTGTGGTGCTCATTATAGCTAAGAACAGTGAGTTATGTTGAATTAAGTAACCATATCTTGACCACCATGTCTTAGGGAAATGTAGTGGGTATTATGTGTGTGTGTTCACTCAGGGATCCCACATATTTATCTGTAGTTTTATGTGAATAGTGGTTACACTCTGTATTTTTAGGTACGGCAGGGAAAAAAATGATAAATGATCTGTCTCCAGAAATTCTGATAATGCTTGCGGTCTATTGATGGCGAAGGGCCTCCCAGATGAATGGAAGCATTTTGTAGCATCATCTTCTAATTCTCTTCCTGCATTTTCCAGCACACTTACCTAGAATAGACTGAATGCAATTGAACCACATTTTATAATCCATTAGTGTTGAAAATGGGTTAGTGAGGTCCTTCATTTTTTTTTCTGGTGTGACCAAATAGCTATTATGAACTGTTCAAGGAATGCTGGTGAATATCTTGCAGCAAGTATGTATCAGAATCCAGAGCTGCTAAGAGTGTGAATATATTGCTAAGCCAAATACAAACTGAGTTTTGGTGGGGGGTGCAGGTAGAGTTGTTTGTTTTTTACTTTTTCTGTGTTTTTCTAGTGCCATCAAATAACACACAGAGTGATTCTATATAAGATGGTGATCCCTAGTTTATTCCTATAAATGGATTTGTCAATAAAATGACAAATTCTAAGATATATACACATATATATATATATATATATATACACACTATTGTTATATAATTCACTTACTTTTTATTTTAGCATTTTATTTCATGTAAGCATATGCACATCTGTTACGATCCATAGGCCAAGAAAGTCAGAGAACTAAAACTTTGGAAAGAGCCATTTGGGATGAGATCATTAAGAATGGGGAATTGGAATGTTCCATAAGGTAAGATATTGAGAGCATGTCATCTTTATTGAGTCATGTCTGCTTTGTTGTTTTCCATATAAGCTAGTCAAAAGCAAGGATATTTGCCTGAACCATTCCTTTCAGAGACCAGAATTCCAAACTTTCTTTTCTGATTGATCTTCACTGGCCTGCTCCATGTACTCTCTCCTGTAAGGGCTAACAGAGCTGTGCTGTCTTCCCCTCAGCTCTTCAAATCTTATCTACATTTGCATTTCAAGTGAATCCTACTAAAAGTGTTTTGTAATCCTTTGACTTCCTGATCTTTTATTTGTATATGCATTCCAGGCACATAATCTAGTTTATGTATTATCATCAGTCAAACTACTCTGTAAACATTGGATTTCTCATGCATACCAAATTATGAACACTGGACTTGAATGCTAAAAATAATTTTTATTTGATATACGTATACATTCTTCTTAAAGTTTTTGGTGTGTGTGTGTGTTTGTTTTTTTTTGTTTTTTTTTTTTTTGCTCATCTCTTTTACTTTCCTTTGAGAAATTAAGTAGGACCACACTTATTTGTCCCCTCTCATAGCACCTAGTAGTACTTGAATTACAGCAACAATCAATAAAAATAAAACAACCACAGATAATAATATTCCCATTGAAAGAGGGCAGAATATCATCATCAAAATCTCCCCAGGCTTCATCTGGGAAGAAGCCATTGGAGACAGCTTGGCCTAGTGGAGAAAACTGTGGCAAATTTTGAATTATTTGAACTGTGCAAAAATGCCTTAGTCCTTTTGTGCTAAACAGAGCCTCGAATTATTTACATAACCATCATATAGCAACTTATTGACTTCAAGATTGTAAAGTACCCTATTAATGTTTTAAGCATTTCCTTTTATTTTAACACAAGTAAATTATTTAAGCAATGCTAAAATGTTTTATGCTTTGACTAATGAGTAGAGAAAGGGTATATCATATCTTAGTTTAATTGGCTGTTTACCTTATCCTGTGGAAATCATACATTTATTATTTCTGGCATAATTAACTATGCATATACTCCCTGATGGATCTGTATGCCATTTTTACACTCGATTTAGTCACTAAGACACATAGCTGTGCAGATAATTGTTACTTGGAAAATTGTCACTTTTTCTTCAGTGAGGAGCTATGTTTCCACCTAGAGGCAACGACAGATTTTTACCATATCTCCTTCCTCCATGTCATTCTCTTGGCTGTGTCTAAACAAGAACTGTGATGAGTTTCTCATCACCTTATACTCTCCGTCAGTAGATCCTGAGAGTATACAGTAGACCATGGTAACAACAGGTACACAGTATTAAGTCAGTACATCCCTGGTCAGGCTGTATCCTCTATAGTGATGTGGACCCTCCAGAAAAAGAAAAGACTCCAAAACAATACCCCCATGTAATATCCTCATAATTCCTTAGACTAATCCATCCTATCAACTAAAGTCATGCCCTATGATAAAGTGAACCTTGACTGACTCAGAAGTTCAAACTACTTCTCAGAGTTGTATTAGTAGAGTATAAAAAAGGTCACTCAGAACTTTCTTTGATATTTAAACTCCTATATTTTTTACAAACCTATTGTGAAATGAGTGTACTGTGAAATATTATAGCTGCTTTTCTACAATATTCAGACCAAAATCAGGCATTCTAAGGCTAATATACTCAGAAAAAAAAAATCATTATTAAAGATCTCTAAAGAAAAGTATTCCATAATCCCCTAGTGACAACTAATGAAATCAGTGGTTTCTTTCTTTGCGATCTTCAGTCTAGTTTCCTGAAATCAAAGGTGAATTGACGTAAGCACAGTTTATGTATGAAGCTTTTTTTTGTTGTTAGATGAAAAATGCCCCATTACCTTAAAATAAATAAACTCTCATTATTATAGTTTAATATCAAATGCCAAAGCAAGTAACACAAAAAAGGAAGAGGACTTGATATAATATTATAGACAACTTTGGCATTTATAATTAACTAGAGAAAACAGGTGTAATCTAAAATTGTCTACAGTTAAATTTCTTTAAAAGCGCTGCATAATTGAGTTCCTTTTACTCAAAGAGTATTTCCTCAAATTAGTTGAAAATGTTTGTCCACATAAAACCTGGACACAAATGTTTATGGAAGTTTTACTCACAATTGACAGAACTTGAAAGCAACACATATGTCTTTTAGTATGTAAATGGATAAATAAAATGTGGTATATCTAGACAATGGAATATTATTCAGTGCTAAAAAGAAATTCACTATCAAGACGTGTAAGACATAGAGAAATCTTGTTAAGTGTATATTATTGAGTAAAAGAAGCCGACCTGAAAAGTTCACATTCTGTTAATTCTAACTATATGATATGCTAGAAAAGGTACTCTATGTTTTTTCCCTGATTAGTAAAAATGTCAGTGGTTGACATGGGTTAGAGGAGAAGGAATGAATAATCAGAAAACAGGGGACTTTTAGGGTGAGGAAACTGTTGTATGATACCATCAGGGTAGATACATGTCATTATACATTTGTCAAAGCTCACAGAATGTACAAAACTAAGAGTGAATCCTATGGTAAACTGTGGACCTCGGACTATTGTGATGAGTCAACATATGTTCCGCAGCTGGAGCAAAGTACAACTCTGGTGGGGGGGGTTAGGTAGTGGGGGAGACAATGCATGTGTAAGGGCAGGAGTATGTGGGAACGCTCCATAATTTCTGCCAAATTTTTCTGTGAACATAAAGATATTTAAAAAGTAAGGTCTGTTTAAAAGGAAAAAAGAAAGTCACTGTAGTTACTAACAAGAACTCGAAAGTTCTCTGGGTTTCAACCTGTTATCTAGACACTAAATCAAAACAAATCAAATTTGTTTTGGTCTTACCTCAAAATACAAGAATTCATCTTTTTCTTACTTTTTTAATTTAATATGTGTAAAACTGTTAAAGAAATATTTTATAAAATTTTAAAGAAAATTTATAGGTAAAGTTATTTAGAAGTAAAACAAAGTTACTCTGAAAAACTAAAATGTCATATTTTTAAAATGAGGTTACCAAATGTCAACATATATTTGCTTGTATTCATTTATATTTTAAACTTCTTCCTATATATTCCTGTTACATTCATCAACTTTGATTTATCTGGGGTATTTTTTTGTTTTTTCCATGATTAGTTTTGCCTGGAGATCATCTTTTTCTACTGCTTATATTCACGTGGTGTCAGATCCTCTCACTCCCCAAAACCATCTTTTAGATTAACAATTCTTTTTTTATTTTCCATAAAATACAGTGGGTTTTGGCTGTATCTCCATCACTTCCTTCTTCTATTTTTTCTTTTTTTTTTTTTTTACTGTTTCACTTACTTCTTGAGATGAATTCTTCATTTTTCATTACTCTAAGAAGAAAATGTTAAATCCATGAGTAGTTCTCTGAATATAATTTTGGCTTCTGCTGCTATATTTTGATAATTCTTATTCTCAATATCACTATTTTCAATGGATTATATTATTTAAATATGGAATCATTTTTATATCCTCACCACTTGCAGAAAGCTTATAACTTTGTAACCTTTAAGCAAATGTTTGATGAATGAAGTGATTTCCAATCTAGTTGTGTAAATTTTGTGTAATAATTTATATAAAATTCATCACATAGTCTTAAGCAATATAGGTTTTTTAAAGTGCTACTCTATGCCAGTTTAAATAAAGGGCTACAATCAGCAATAAAAATTAAAATTAGCAAAAAAAAAAAAATAAAAAGAAAAACTGAAATCCTATGTTTATGGACTAATGTAGCTCCTTCATTTTATATGCATTGATTTAAAAGTTTCTAATACTGAACATATTCAAGCAGTGTTAAAATGTTCTTTCTAAGATGTTTCAAGCAATTTATACAGGCTACTGATGTTTCTTTGGTCATTTTTACTACAAATTATTTCCACATAATCTTGCATAGTTATGTCTGTCTTAGCAAATTTCTCACATTTTCAAGAGGTAAATATGTGTGCTGTTGCAACCTATAACTGTGCTGGAAGTTACCTGCCAATGCAGGAGACACAGATTTGATCACTGGGTCAGAAAAAACCTCTGGAGAAGGAAATGGCAACTCACTCTAGTATTCTTGCCTCAAAATCCCATGGCCAGGGGACCCTGGCAGGCTTCAGTCCATGGGATCACAGAGAATCAGACATCTCTGAGTGACTGAGCACACACATGGAAATACCTGAAGTTCTTTAAATTACCAGTGCATGGAGTAAGCGATGAGTAAATACTAGGTATTATATTTCTTATTAATTTAAATATCTACAATGCAGGACAGATATTGCACATGTAAGTTAATTTCTTTGCCCAGTTAAAAAAAATTCACAAAAGAAAATACAAAGATGTCCAGTCATTCATTGAACAAATATTTATTTTCTTATTTTTTTTCCTGTGATAGGAAATCATGCTATAGGGACAAGAAACTATACAACAGAGGCTAAAGGCACAGAGACCTGCTGAGAGGCTGTTGCAGTTATTCTGGAAATAGGTGATAGAGACTTGGACTATATTTCTCTAGTGCTGGTGGGAACTGGTCATATTGTAGAAAAAAGTGAAGATAGAACTAAAAAGTTTTATCAGTGCACTAGTTAAAAAGTATAAGAGAACAAAATGGTTGATGGCTACTCTACTGTTTCTGGTAAAATGGAGTTGGCATAAATGGAGTAGGAGATGCCTTGAGAGCTGAGGAAAAAGGAAGATGTTGATTTGAGCTATAGTTAATGACTATGGTGGCTTTATGTATCCAGTTTACTAGACTCTCCAGTTAGTCAATCAAATATAAATGTCAGTTTTCCTGTGAAGGTATTTTGTCAGTCAGTCAGTTCAATCGCTCAGTCATGTCCGACTCTTTGCAACCCCATGAATTGCAGCACGCCAGGCCTCCCTGTCCATCACCATCTCCTGGAGTTCATTCAGACTCACGTGCATTGAGTCGATGATACCATCCAGCCATCTCATCCTCTGTCGTCCCCTTCTCCTCCTGCCCCCAATCCTTCCCAGCATCAGGGTCTTTTCCAAGGAATCAACTCTTCACATGAGGTGGCCAAAGTACTGGAGTTTCAGCTTCAGCATCGGTCCTTCCAATGAACACTCAGGACTGATCTCCTTTAGGATGGACTGGTTGGATCTCCTTGCAGTCCAAGGGACTCTCAAGAAGGTATTTTGTAGGTATGACTAAAGTGCAAAATCATTTGACTTCATGTAAGGGAGATTATCCTATATAATCTGTGTGGGCCTCATTCAGTCAGTTAAGAAAGAAAGCTGAGGCTTCCATCAAGAAGAGGCAATTGCTGCTGTGGATAACAGCTTCAGCCTTTGCCTGAGAGTTCCTACCTGCCTTCCCTGACAGCCTACCCTACAGATTTCTGATTTTCTAAGCAGAGTCCACCATTACTTAAGTTAAATGATGGCCATGATTTTTTTAATATCTAACTCCTACTAGTTCTGTTTCTCCAGGGGAATTCTGCCTGTTTGATGATTCATTGAGGACTTAGATGATACTAGTCTAGAGTTAGAGGAGGAGTCTTGGTTGAAGGTAGAAATCTAGGGTTCTTGAGCATGTGGACATTAAGTGGAGCCTGGAAATTGGAATTTTATTTCCTATTGCCACTCAGTGCAGTGGTAATAGGAAATAAAAGGCTGAAGATGGAGCTCTGGTACATGCTAAGAAATAGAACTGTAGAGATTAAGAAGAAAGATAGGAGGAGTCTGATGATTAGCCGGAGTCATGGAAAATGAGCCCAAAAGAAGTAAAGTCCTGGAAGCCAAATGAAGAAATTGTTTTAAAGAAGAAGAGGAATAAAAACTTTAAAAATAAAGAAGAGCAAATGGTAAAGTGAAAAATTTATGAATTTGTTCAGATCAAAATTACAGATTATTTTTCTATGTAAGACATCATGGATAGTATTAAAACTCCAGAAGGATATTTTTAATTTCTAAAGCCAAAAAAGGCATTACTTATGTGGAACACATAAACCATGTCTTCAAACCTCCTACAACAAATGCATCAAACTTGATTTTTTTTAAGGTATAAAAATAAAACTAATGAGGAAACTATATAATAAAAAATATTCCATGTTTCTAGTAATCAGGAAAAAATAAGTATTAAAACAACCTTGAGATATTACTTTATAACATCACATTGACAAAAATTGGAAAGTGAGATCATTTCAACTGCCAGTGATGGTTGAAAAATGGAACTTTTGGGGGCTTTTTGGTAGGCATAAACTGATATAGCCTTTCTAGAGAGCAATCCATCAGAAATGAATGAAATCAAGTATGCATTAACCCAGTATCATCTTGGTATTGCTCTCCATCCTGCATCCAGCCAGCCCAAAGAAAAACTTATGTATAGAGTACATAAGGAATTTTCTCTGCAGCATTGTATTTGCAGAACAAGGGAATAGAAAGCAGTGAGATAATCTGCAAAAGTGGTAAATAAAATAAATACATTGGATTTTTTTTAATGATGCTGCAGAAATAATGAATGAGAATTATATATAACAAAAATAAATAAATAAAAATGACAATGTTTAATGGAAAAAAAATAAGAAAGCTAGCTCAATATTCTTCATGTGAATTAAGCCTGCACAAGAAAACTAAACTGTTCTATATGTCTTTTTTTTTAGAAAGCATACAGTTCTCAGGCCATGTATTAAACACTTTATAGTAGTTACCCGTGTGGGGATGAGGAGAAAAAATGAAGAGACAATCTTTTTTTCTTTTTTTAATGAGAAGAAAACTAATCTTGCAGAGATGATGATTATGATTTCTCTTGAACTTCAAAGTATCTGAAATTAAAGGAATTTTTGTTTTTTAAAAATTTAAATAGCATATCCATAATCACCATCCCAAAGCTTCAGTCTATCATTATTTTTTGATCACTCAATGTCCCCTTGCTGCAAATTACAGTCCAATGAAACTTCAGTTCTTCATCCTTATTGGTAAAAGAGTTCTCGGTTCAACTAGTAAGAAAAACAGGCTTCTCAGTAACCTTCAAGCTGATCTCTGTTTACTCTTTGGTAATTATATGCTATCTTACTCTTTCTAATTAAACTGTAACCTAATGGAGTTGTCTTAGAGTGGGTTGATTGAAATTCCTTTAAAATAAATAAATGTAACAAGCAAATAAGTCTTTATTTTAAAAAATTTTTAACTTATTACTGTTCCATCAAAATTTTAAATGGCAAGCATAGGCATCTCCATTCAGTTCAGTCCAGTTCAGTTGCTCAGTTGTGTCCCACTCTGTGCAACCCCAGGGACTGCAGCACACTGAGCTCCCCTGTCCATCACCAACTCCCGGAGCTTGCTCAGACTCATGAGTCGGTGATGCTATCCAACCATCTCATTCTCTGTCGTCCCCTTCTTCTCCTTCCTTCTATCTTTCCCAGCACTGGGGTCTTTTCCAATGAGTCAGTTCTTCACATCAGGTGGCCGAAGTATTGGAGCTTCAGCTTCAGCATCAATCCTTCCAATGAATATTCAGGACTGATTTCCTTTAGGATGAACTGGTTAGATCTCCTTGCAGTCCAAGGGACTCTCAACAGTCTTTTCCAACACCACAGTTTAAAAGCATCAATTATTCAGCACTCAGGTTTCTTTATAATTCAATGCTCACATCCATAAATGACTCCTGGAAAAACTATAGCTTGGACAAGACAGAACTTAGTTGGCAAAGTAATGTGTCTGCTTTTTAATATGCTGTCTAGGTTGGTCATAGCTTTTCTTCCAAGGTGTGAGTGTCTTACTTTCATGACTGCAGTCACCATCTGCAGTGATTTTGGAGCCCAAAAATATTAGGGCTCTTACTATTTCCATTGTTTCCCCATCTATTTGCCATGAAGTGATGGTACCGGATGTCATGATCTTAGTTTTCTGAATGTTGAGGTTTAAGCCAACTTTTTCACTCTCCTCTTTCACTTTCCTCAAGAGGCTCTTTAGTTCTTCTTCACTTTCTTCCATAAGGGTAGTGTGATCTGCATATCTGAGGTTATTGATATTTCTCCCCACAATCTTTATCCAGTTTGTGTTTCATCCAGCCCAGCATTTCGCCTGATTACTCTGTATACACCAGACTTCCCTGGTGCCTACAATGTGGGAGACCTGGGTTCAACCTCTGGGTCAGGAAGATCTCCTGAAGAAGGAAATGGCAACCCACTCCAGTATCCTTGCCTGGAAAATCCGATGGAAGGAGAAACCTGGTAGGCTACAGTCCATGGGGTCACAAAGAGTCAGACACGACTGACTGACTTCATTTCACTCACTCTGTATACAAGTTAAATAAGCAGATTGATAATGTACATCCTTGATTTACTCCTTTCCCGATTCGAAACCAGTCATTGTTCCATGTCCAGTTCTAACTGTTGCTTCTTGACCTGCACACAGATTTGTCAGGAGGTAGGTCAGGTGGTCTGGTATTCCCATCTTTAAGAATTTTCCACAGTTTTTTGTGATCCACACAGTCAAAGGCTTTGGCATAGTCCATAAATCAGAAGTAGATATTTTTCTGGAATTCTCTTGCTTTTTCAATGATCCAGCAGATGTTGGCAATTTGATCTCTGATTCATCTGCCTTTTCTAAATTCAGTTTGAACATCTGGAAGTTCTCAGTTCACATATTGCTGAAGCCTGGCTTGGAGAATTTTGAGCATTGCTTTGCTGGAGTGTGAGATGAGTGCAATTGTGCAGTAGTTTGAACATTCTTTGGCATTGCCTTTCTTTGAGATTGAAATGAAAACTGACCTTTTCAAGTCCTGTGGCCACTGCTGAATTTTCCAAATGCATCTCTGTATTTTTATTAAATAACTTTTAGTCTCAGGTAACATATAAAACTGACAATTGAAAATGCAAAACTTTAGAGCAACCCCACACAATATCACAAAATTCTGGAACCAATAAAGATTCTTTTACCACCTTAATTTACTAGTCTTTTATATTTCCTATGCACACTAAACTAGCCACACTAAGCTAAACTTGGCACAGGAGGAAATGTATTTTTCAAAACATTGACCAAATCATAGAACTGTCATGTAACATTCTTTTTCTAGTGACCTCTAAAAGTGTTTCCTATACACATTTGATTTGATATCTAGAATGCTGCTTCCTTCTTCCAGCCTTCTTTCTTAGCTTTGTGATTGTCAAGAGTGGGAATTTACATTGAGTATCTCTACAAGTTGATTGATTAGCACGATGATACACTCTAGGTCAGAAACCGCCACACAGTATGAGGTATTGATTGCACGATCAACTGAAATAACATTATGTAGAAAAACATAGTTAGATTTCTTTTTATCTGAAAACATGGTACTGTAAAGCAATGCAGGTGGATGAGGACTTCCACCTTGAACTAACATATCTTATTTAGTGTGTGCCAAAAGGTGGTGCAGTGGTAAAGAATCCTCTTGCCAAAGAAGAAGATGGAGGAGACTAGGATTCAATCCCTGGGTTGGGAATTCCCCTAGAGTAGGAAATGGCAACTCGCTCCAGTATTCTTGCCTGGAAATTTTCATGGTCACAGGAGCCTGGAAGGCTACATCCATCGAGTTACAAAGAGTCAGACATAACTGAGTGACTGAGTACACACTAGCACATCTAAAAGACATGAATAGCTAAGAAAAGTTTTAATGTGGTTAAGCAATACAGCTGTCTGTAGGAAGCTTACAGACCAAGGTATGGGCAGGAAATGTATTCGCTCACATAAAGATGGGGTCATTATATGATGTCTTTAAATAATTAGGATCACAAACTAAATGTATACTTTGGGAATTATGATTTTGGCACGCTGATTGTTTAGAAGTTCTACTTTGTACACAATTGTAGAATACAATTCAAGGAAGTTTTCTGTCAATACACAAAAAGAATTGACCTTACTCCAGTTATGTGTTCCTCATTTCTTTCTTAGCTCTCATTACCAACAATCTGTTAACATTCTGTTCATGACAATACATGTGTTCTCTAAGATGATACGAACTTTCTCTATCATGCACCTCACTTCCTTCAGACTCTTCATCAGAATCTCCTTTGATCATTCATGTTTTTACCACAAGTTTCTTCAAATCTAATTCAGTTCAGTTCAATTCAGTTCAGTCGCTCAGTTGTGTCCGACTCTTTGCGACCCCATGAATCGCAGCACGCCAGGCCTCCCTGTCCATCACCAACACCTGGAGTTCACTCAGACTCACGTCCATCGAGCCAGTGATGCCATCCAGCCATCTCATCCTCTATCGTCCCCTTCTCCTCCTACCCCCAATCCCTCCCAGCATCAGAGTCTTTTCCAATGACTCAACTCTTCGCATGAGGTGGCCAAAGTACTGGAGTTTCACCTTTAGCATCATTCCTTCCAAAGAAATCCCAGGGCTGATCTCCTTCAGAATGGACTGGTTGGATCTCCTTGCAGTCCAAGGGACTCTCAGTTAGTCTCTCTTTAAAACCTTGCTTCCCCAATTTTTTCACTCTCTACTCAAGAGAATGGCCTGAGTTGGGTTGCACAGATCAAGAGATTTGGAGAGCTATGGGAAACTTTGTTATTTTGAAAATCTTATTGAGTTTATTTCTTTTGGAATAAGTTTGGATGTCACATCTCTCCTGTGTCTTCGCTTATGGTTTTTCTTAGTTGTAATGAAACCAATATCCCCTTTTAATTCTGAAAAACAGAGTGATCTCTGTCATCTCTAAGATTCTCTGGGACTAGAAGGAACTAAACTGCACGAGGAAGGGTTGTAGATAGCACTATTATAAAGTGACACGTGAGACTGTCAGGTAGGGCAAACTCTTGTGTCAGTTCACAGCATGATTAACACAACTGTTACAGTCATTAAAGTTCATGAAAGTTTATGATTATGACTGTGAAGAAGCATGTATTGAAGGCATTTCTTCATTTTTCAGTGGAGGATTCCAAATTCGAGGAGATTTAGGCCTCAGAACAAATCCTTATTAAGTCTGGAACTGAAATTCATATCCAGGGCATTGAATCCATGTGCCTTTGAAATACTATTCCATGTCTTAACCCATCATGTTTCCCTGTAGGTTGGCTTATGATGTATTAGGTGGAACCATATGAAATTCTCATTTTTGTAAGTCCAAAATAGTCAAATTTTAGCAATTTCATATGATTCAGTAATAGAACTCGAACTTTAATAAATCATTTATACTTTTCATGTTTGTAGATAATAATTCTTTAAAATTCCAAATTATTTTAGTAAAAAGAGAAATCAAAATTATCGATAACAAAAGAGAAATAAAAAATCTGAAGGTTAGAATATGATAAAATTGATTTCATCATAATTCAGATTTCTTATATTATTAGTTAGACTTTATATTTCCTCAAACTTGTGATTATTCATCACGTTTATGAAGTTACCAAAATCTGTGCTAGCTAATAGTTAACACATAAAATGTATTATTTACCACCTGGTATATTTTGTATTTAGGATATCCTTGAAATGGTACTCAAAGCTGATTATCAGAAGAATCTGAAAATCAAATACATAGAAAATACATGAAGTGTTTTAGCCATGTTGAAGAACTTAAAATACACAGAAAATGGTATTTTTTTGAGAAAGTCAATAAGAACTCAAGAACAGCTCCATGTCTTTGAATTCAATAACATTAATATTTACATCTGTGTGTGTGTGTGTGTGTGTGTGAGGGGGGTACCACATTTCGTTAACAAAATCCTCAGTCCATTGTTCCTCAGAGATATGAGGTGACCTTCTTGGGTTAGTAGTTAAGTATAGTTTTATAGAGTCTGAACAAATACCCAGGGAAGCCCCTGAACAAATAAAGTTCAGTTCAGTTTAGTCACTCAGTCGTGTTTAACTTTTTGCGATGCCATGGACTGCAGCACTCCAGGCCTCGCTGTCCATCACCAACTCCTGGAGCCTACTCAAACTCATGTCCATCAGGTCGGTGGTGCCATGCAACCATCTCCTCTTCTGTCGTCCCCTTCTCCTCCTGCCTTCGATCTTTCCTAGCATCAGGGTCTTTTCCAATGAGGTTCTTTGCATCAGGTGTCCAAAATATTGGAGTTCCAGCTTCAGCATTAGTCCTTCCAATGAATATTCAGGATTTATTCCTTTAGGATGGACTGGTTGGATCTGGATCTCCTTGCAGTCCAAGGAACTCTCAAGTGTCTTCTCCAACACCACAGTTCAAAAGCATCAATTCTTCAGCGCTCAGCTTTCTTTATAGTCCAACTCCCACATCAATACATGACTAATGGAAAAACCATAGCTTGGACTATGGACCTTTGTTGGCAAAGTAATGTGTATGCTATTTAATATGCTGTCTAGGTTGGTCATACCTTTTCTTCCAAGGGGTGAGCGTCTTTTAATTCCATGGTTGCAATTACCATCTGCAGTGATTTTAGAGCCCCCCAAAATAAAATCTGTCACTGTTTCCACTGTTTCCCAATCTATTTGCAATGAAGTGATGGGACTGGATGTCATGATCTTAGTTTTCTGAATGTTGAGTTTTAAGCCAACTTTTTCACACTCCTCTTTCACTTTTATCAAGAGGCTCTTTCAGTTCAGTTCAGTCACTCAGTCATGTCCGACTCTTTGCGACCCCATGAACTGCAGCACTCCAGGCCTTCATGTCCATCACCATCTGCCAGAATCTACCCAAACCCATGTCCATTGAGTTGGTGATGCCATCCAATCATCTCATCCTCTGTCGTCCCCTTCTCCTCCTGCCCTCAATCTTTCCCAGCATCAGGGTCTTTTCAAGTGTGTCAGCTCTTCTCATCAGGTGGTCAAAGTACTGGAGTTTCAGCTTCAACATCCGTTTTTCCAATGAACACCCAGGACTGATCTCCTTTAGAATGGACTGGTTGGATCTCCTTTCAGTCCAAGGGACTCTCAAGAGTCTTCTCCAACACCACAGTTCAAAAGCATCAATTCTTTGGCACTCAGCTTTCTTTATAGTCCAACTTTCACATCCATACATGACCACTGGAAAAACCATAGCCTTGACTAGACAGACCTTTGTTGACAAAGTAATGCATCTGCTTTTTAATATGCTGTCTAGGTTGGTCATAATTTTATTTCCAAGGAGTAAGCGTATTTTAATTTCATGGCTGCAATCACCATCAGCAGTGATTTTGGCGCCCAAAATATAAAGTCAGCCACTGTTTCCACTGTTTCCCCATCAATTTGCCATGAAGTGATGGGACCGGATGCCACAATCTTAGTTTTCTGAATGTTGAGCTTTAAGCCAACTTTGTCACTCTCCTCTTTCACTTTCATCAAGAGGTTCTTACTTTCTTCTTCACTTTCTTCCATAAGGGTGGTGTCATCTGCATATCTGAGGTTACCGATATTTCTCCCAGCAATCTTGATTCCAGCTTGTGTTTCGTCCAGCCCAGCATTTCTCATGATGTACTCTGTATATAAGTTTAAAAAGGCTGTATATTGTCACCCTTGACATGCTCGTTTCCGGATTTGGAACCAGTCTGTTGTTCCATGTCCAGTTCTAACTGTTGCTTCTTGACCTGCATACAGATTTCTTAGGAGGTAGGTAAGGTGGTCTGGTATTCCCTTCCCTTCAAGAATTTTCCAGTTTGTTGTGATCTATGCAGTCAAAAGCTTTGGCGTAGTCAAAGCCTTAGGGAGACCTTTCCTAGGGAGGGAGTCGTAAAGGAGGAGAACTTCCCACACAGTAGGAAACCCTCCCACAGGCGGGTCTGTGGGGAGTTTTGGAATTGCAGAAGGCAACATAACATAACCAGGAAAAAAACAAAACAAAACAAAAAAAACCTACAGAATACAGACCTAACTGCAACTGTGGAAAAGGGAACTTGCTGACAAAGGCTCTAACCTAACAATCTAATGCTCAGCCTGGCTGACTCACACAGAACAAAGGATTGAGTGAATACCAAAGGAGAGCTAGCTGGCTGAGTACCGGCCCCTCTCCTCCTGGAGGCAGAGAGGCAGGCTTGAGATGGCCAGAGCTGGAAGACAAGGGGCTACTACAATCAGCCCCAGAGATGGCATCTTCCACAATACTGTGAGCTGGCTCCCAGCTGCTAACGACGTCTCCCTGAGATCCTGGATGGTTGACATCTACCAGGAGAGTCGCAGCGTGAGATCAGGTCTCCTGAGGAGACATATGGCACACCTGAGACGGTTCTCTCGCATTGCACCTGGGAAACCAAGGGGCCAGGACCGGGGAGGTGACTAAGACACACGGCCCTCCTGGGACAGTGTGCTCGCCACGCACCTGGTCATCTGAGCTGCTCAGACCTGGAAAGGGCACGAAACTCAGGCCCAGCCCACAGAGACTGAGCCAGAACTGTGTCTGACTGTCTCCTGTGGAGGTACGGGTCAGCAGTGGCCTGATGCAGGGGCTCTGGGTGCAGCAGGCCTGGGTATGGCATAAGCCCTCTTGGAGGAGGTTGTCATTTACCCCACCATAGAACCACCAGAACTTACACAGGACTGAGGAAATAGACTCTTGGAGGACACAAACTAAACCTTGTGTGCACCAGGACCCAGGAGAAAGGAGCAGTGACCCCACAAGAAACTGACCCAGACATGCCCATGAACAAATACAGAGTCTTACAAAATAAAAAGTAAATATGAGTCAATAGACAGTATTGAAAAGTGATGCAATCAATAAAATGAATTTAAATGACATGAACGACACTTTTATTATTTCATAGGTCTTCATATTAACCTGTTTTCTTATGTTAACTTAGATACTCTAATTATAAGAGCAAACATATAAATTTATTCTTGTGTAAACTAAAATGTGTATAGCGCTGTAAAATCTAAGTACAAACAATGATTTTTTCCCTGCTCAAATTAATACTATGAATGTAAAACATGCATTAATTTTCTCTGATTGACAGCCCCAATTTTGGATATATCTTCTAACTAATAGAATGAAAATTACAGTATATAAATCTATTACAGTTGTTCTATTGTTTATTTTGTAAAGTGAGAAGACTTTATATATGATTTCATTGTCTATGTGTCATAGTGTCTTAACTGACAATACCACCATTGGTAAATTTGGTTCTAATAAGGAACTTATCTGCATACATATGGCCCTGTCCAATTGCTCGTTTCCTATCTATTGTTATTTAGGAAAGAAATGGATCTTTATTAATATCCAAATGTCTTCATGCTTGCATGTGACATAAGACTTTAGTGTGGATTGAATAGGGTCTTAAACCAATGAAACATAAGGCTGTATCTGTGTGTTAGTAAATAAATTAATTCAAGCTCTATTCCTAAAACAATATCCCACCCCTCAAAAAAATTTTTTTAAGAAAATAAGAAAGCAGTTTTGTTGATTTAATGACCAAAAAAAAAAAAAGCCTCAAATACTCCATTTCAGCCTGGTATATATTCAAAGGAACTGCCATATTTTACACACTAATTTTATGGAAACTAAAGTAAGTTGATGAATTTTTTTTTTTAAAAATTCTTAAATTTTTAAGAATCTTAAATCTTAAAAAAATTAAAAAAAAAAAATATCCTGTTGCTCATGCCAACTGATATGAATCAGACAGGCCCAAAACTAAGTGTTCCCAGCCAGTTTTCAATTAATGAAATAGGAAAGTCAAGTCCTTGGTCTTTATTTTTCTAAAGAGTCAAAATGCTGCACTGACAGAAGTTTTCTTATAGTGAAATAAGCAAGGTCTGAGTGTTTTCACCATGAGAATGGTCCTTTGCAGTTTTTCTTTTGCATTCTGAAGTTTTAATATTGTGACTGATAAAAGACAGCTTTAATTATTCTTTATTAAACAGGCCTGTTACAGAAAACAGCTGACACTTTCTGAGTAATAACATTATACAATTTTTTTGAGTCCCTATATTTTCTAAATTTACTACTGTGTGTATTTATGTAATAAAAAATTGGATAGATAACAAATTATCTAACCATAAAAAAGAGAATGAAAGTGTGTTGTAAAAGAAAGAAAGAAAGGACAGAATGAAGGAGGGCAGGGAGAAAAGAAAAAGAAATAAAAGAGTATTCAAATGTTTGTTGAAGATTTAATTCTCCATATGTTTATTACTGTTGTCTTAGTGCTTAGCTGTATGAGTTTATGCCATTTAACTTCCTTGGGGCTCAGTTTCCTCGTATCCAAAATGATGAAATGAGATACAGGGATCTCTGGAATCCCTGAACTCTAACATTATCTGAGGGCATTGGTTTGACTTTCTGCTATTTCATTAAAGCTGAGTCTTCTAATTTCTCGTGTCATTCTAGTGATTTCTTAGACACTTCAGGGATGTAAGTTCTATGTTACTTTCTAAGGATAATAATTGACACTATGAATTGCTATTTGCATAGCATTCTGGACCTACATAGAACCAAGTGTAATTCCATTAATAACAGTTCACTCTGTGTTACAAAGATAAATATTGGCTGAAAAGTTATTTCAATCTAAGATTCCTATCAGCCAGTGCTTTATCTGCAACACTGCAGTGCCCTGTTTTCATAAAAGGCAAGCAAGAACTACCTGGATATTCTTTGTTCTTTTAAAACTGAAGTTAATTTGAAAGATATTATTTTTCTCATTTGAGGCAAAAGATTAAGCTACAGTGCAGCTTAAAAAATAAAATATTTTTGAGTTTACTGATTTATATTTAGTTTTCTAGCATGTAATCACAAAATTCCTTCTAAAAATGTCCAAAGCTCCATTATATATGGATGCAATTTATTGCTATGCATAGGCAAAGTCACAATGACACATATTTTGCCACTTTCTAAATAAGCTGCATTGCTGAACTGATATAACCATAATAAGAAAGCTCCATTGGCTACATGTGGTTTTCACAATGCAGAACCTAAAATAAATAGCAGATCATAACCAGCAAGAATATTTGCCATGTAAATAGAAAATCATGTTTGTTTTTAAATATTAGTGTTCAGCATTAAATACTCATATGGGTCTATAAACCATGATGGACCAACAGTCAGGAAAATATAACATAGATCCCATTTATTTAAAAGTGTCAGTAAGAACATACAATTGTGATGAATTACAAAATCTCCAGTGTATGGTAAAGCATCAAAACATCTTTTTTTTAGCATCTCTATCCTCTCCAGCAATCACATAACATGAATTCTTTTAGGCAAATGCAATACATTTGAGAGTTCACCATTGTAGAAATTACTTACAAAAATCTCCTCTGTTAAATCTAATATAGGTCTTATGTGACTTAAATTCAACTGGGACACCTGGAAATCTAACCAGTTTTTTTGGTTTTTTTAATATTTGTTTTTCAATTTACTTTTCTAAAGCATACTGCTGCCGCTAAGTTGCTTCAGTCGTGTCCGACTCTGTGCGACCCTATAGAAGGCAGCCCATGCAGGCTCCTCCGTCCCTGGGATTCTCCAGGCAAGGGTACTGGAGTGGGTTGCCATTTCCTTCTCCAATGCATGAAAGTGAAAAAGTGAAAGTGAAGTCGCTCAGTCGTGTCCGACTCTTAGCGACCCCATGGACTGCAGCCCACCAGGCTCCTCCGTCCATGGGATCCTTTTCTAAAGCATAAAGGAACATTAAATTCTAATGGGATGGTAAAAATATTTTAAAAATATTTTTATTCCCTTGAGCATTTTTGTGAGAATCAGTTATATTCAAATGTGAAATGAAAAAAAATTTATATTATATTGGCTGCAGATGGTGACTGCAGCCATGAAATTAAAAGATGCTTGCTCCTTGGAAGGTAAGCTATGACAAACCTAGACAGCATATTAAAAAGCAGAGACATCACTTTGCCAAGAAATGTTTGTATTGTCAGATCTATGGTTTTACCAGTAGTCATGTTCAGATGTGATAGTTGGAACATAAAGAAGGGTAAGTGCTAAAGAATTAATGCATTTGAATTGTGGTTCTTGAGAGTCCCTTGGGTAGCAAGGAGATGAAACCAGTCAATCCTGAAGGAAACCAACCCTGAGTATACATTGGAAGGACTAATATTGAAGCCGAAGCGCCAATACTTTGGCCACCTGATGCGAAGAGCTAACTCATTGCAATAGACCCTGATGCTGGGAAAAATTGAAGACAAAAGGAGAAGAGGATGGCAGAGGATAAGATGATTAGATACCATCACCGACTCAATAGACATGAATTTGAGCGACCTCTGGGTGATAGTGAAGGACAGAGGAGCCTGGTGTGCTGCAGTGCATGGGGTCACAGAGTCAGACAGGACTTACTGACTGAACAGCAACAATTACACTGACTTATTTATGATATTAAATTAGTATCTGTTTGCAATACAAATCCAGTCATAGAATTCAAAATAATTAATTCAGGCAGTTACTTTCATTCATTCATTAATCCATTCATTCATTTACTGAATCATTTAACATGTATTTTTGATCATCAGCTATGTGATAGATATTATCCAAGCAATAGGAAGTCAGAAGTGAACAAAAGTCAAAATCATTATTCCTATGTAATTTACAATCTAGTAGATGGAGAGACGAAATAAGAGTATCATGAAGTGATAAATTTTTCAATAAAAATAGAGCAGGGTTACAGCAGAGAGAGTGACGGAGTGGGAATGCCATTTTTCATAGGAACATGAAAGAAGGCTTTTCCAGGAAGATGATATGCATAAAGAACCCTGAATAAAGTGAGGAGGCGAGCTATGATAAACCTGTGAATAACATCTACAAAATACTGGATTAACTAATAGAAACAATAAGAATGTAATTTTGTGTGATAATCAGAGAATCAAATTTTGTTACATGAATGAATGAATGACTAGAATTTCAGAGATGAAAAGACCCATCAGAGATCATCTGCAAACTTTTCATCAACAGTGATCACTGAATCTTTTCTTTCTTTCTTTTTAACATATGTAGGAACCAGAAATTCATCTTATCAGATAGCCAGTTCAGTTTTTCAACAACTTTGTTAAGCAGAAAGATACTCTTCATATTAAACTAAAATTTACCTCTCTAAAGGTGGAATATGTGTCTATGGTTTGGATTCATACAAATATAATTTTGGTGACCTGGCTAAAAATGTTCACCTTTAGGCTCAAGAGAGTCCTAAATCCAACACTGCACACTAACTGCTGTAGTGAGTGTGAGTATTCATGGACTCCCTGGCAAGTAGCATGGATTATATGAGCAGTATGCTGTTTGCCAAGTTAAGCTGTGTTTCTGATTTGCCTCTGGTTCATATTCCTATTCATCCTCCATAGGTCAGTCCCAACTGTCCTCATTATGTGTCAAATAGCTCTTGATGCCAATGACATCAGGGTTCAAATGTTGGTAGTTCAATCCAGATCATGACAGTACACTTAAAAAGAACATTTTTTTACCTTGTTTTGTCCTACCCTCTTGATCCCAATTCTGAAAGCTCTAATGCCCTTTTGTTCATTCATAAACATAATGTCTTTTTCATTCACCTTACAACAGGCAAGCAGATGTTTTGCAATGATGAGCCCTGGTTTGGCTTTTAAAATCAATGTCATTAGGCTTCATTTTAATCTCATCAATAAGTAAGGAGCTGATATGTACAGTAAAATTTTCTTGAATACTAATGCTTTGTTCCCAAAATATTATTAAAAGTGTCAAATTTTTAATAAATATCATTTTAAATATATCTCATAAACAAGTCCCTTTCTTCTTAGGGCATAATTATTTCCTTGCAAAGTAACTATTGGGGACAATTTTGGAGCTACTCAAGACTTCACTGGTGGCTCAGACTGTAAAGCATCTGCCTACAATGCAGAGACCCAGGTTCAATCCCTGGGTTGGGAAGATCTTCCGGAGAAGGAAATAGCAATCCACTGCAGTATTCTTGCCTGGAAAATTCCATGGATGGAGGAACCTGGTAGGCTACAGTCCATGGGGTCGCAAAGAGTCAGATACGACTGTGCAACTTCACTTTGGAGCTATTCTACCTATGGACTCCTGTACTATTTTATCCTGTTGTGCTGTCTTTTCTGTTATGGGTTGCCTGGGAAGATAGTGAACCCATCCCTGGAGGCATTTTGCAATGTTTGGTAAAATCACAATTGTAACACAAGCATCAGATGAAAGATACCAATGGCATTTAGTATCACTCATCACTCTAAGATAATGACAGACTCCACTGTCAGTCGGTCAATGCTTTTTTTGGAGGGGAGGAAGTAAGAGTTTCCAGATTTTACATGAGCTTTATAATAACCCTTTGGCCTCTCAAATACCTATTTATTTTTCAGCCTATTTTGTTTCTGTGTCACTGAATTTGTTTCACTTGTTTAATATTATCTCTGTAACTAGAACCATATCTGAACTACTGGGAAACTGACTAAAGGGCTTTCAGAGCTTCAGTCTACTTGGCCAAGGCATCTTCATTATCATAATGTTTTTCTTCATGTTAGGCACATTTAATAAGAGATCCATTGATTTCACTGGCAAATAAATAATCATTCATGTTATTGATTTTGTGGCTCACATGTTCAAACCGTTATATTTGGGAAAATAAATGACATTGATAGCTATCTGTCAAACCAAGAACATGGAGGTTTTGATCAATGTCATGGAGGTTTTTGATCAATATCAACATGGAGATTTTGATATTTTAGTGTTAGCTAAAATATCAGCTAACACATCTTAAAATAATTACCTATGCTGGCACACCTTCAGGTAGAAAGTCTTAGAACTAATTTGAAAGAAAAATGTGTAATGGGATCTTTTTGTATAAACACAAATTGCTCTGTATGTTGCCATCTCAGTGAAATGTAGCAATTTACAGCTTTGTTTTTAAGAGAGATCACAGAAAGCGATGAGCAAGAAACTGCTTCCAAAAATGGTCAGTAAGCATTGTTCCCACTTTGATTTTCTATGGATAATGAGCAACATAACTTTTAATCATAGATTTTCTAGCCAGTCATATTGACAAGCGTATCCTCTTTTTGTTCAGTTCTGCAAAACAGAATATAAGCTCTATATACTAACAAGGGAGGGAAAGCAATGTGAACAAGATCAAAATATGAAAAGAAAGAGATTTACACAAACTCTGGAATAAATGTGATGAATTCATAGTATAAATCTCTTTTATAGGAGGACCTATAAGCAGAAGCAGGATAATGTGGGAAAACAAGGAGAATGGTCTATGCCATGTATGCTTTAAAGTATGCTGAGAAAGAGGTAGGTAAGACTATTCACCTATTCAGTAAACCTCTAACCTCCTTGAGATTAGAATTATCTTTGCCAAGTGATGAAGACTCTCAATATTGTCTCTCCATAAGCAATAGGACCATGCAACACAGAAGTTAGTTTATCCCTAGTGAACCACTGGAAGACAGTTAATGACACTGTGTGCCAATGCCAATGCTTTGACAATTATTTAAGCTAAGGTCTGCTAAAATGTTTTATCTCTCTGAAGACAAGCAAAAATAAGGCCCATCTGAGAGTGACCTGGGCTTCCCTGGTAGCTCAGACAGTAAAGCGTCTGCCTACAATGCAGGATATCCAGGTTCGATCCCTGGATCTGGAAGATCCCCTCGAGAAGGAAATGGCAACCCACTCCAGTACTCTTGCCTGGAAAATCCCATGGCCCGAGGAGCCTGGTAGGCTATAGTCCATGGGGTCACAAAGAGTCGGACACGACTGAGCGACTTCACTTCACTTGAGAGTGACCAAATAACGCATGTCAAAGTTTAAGAGCCTTCTCTTCTAGATAACATGGGAAAGTATAAGGAGAAGTTACTGTGAACAACTTACCAGAGATTGCACTTATTTAGGGCTCAAGACAGCTTTTGTGTTGAACCTCAAGAAGAACCTTAAGATGAGAGCATGACAGTTTGAGAACATAAACTAAGTGACACTCTCTCTGCTTAGGGCAAATTTATTTAGAGGTGGTATGATAGGAATGAAAAACTGGGCTTAAAACTCAACATTCAGAAAACTAAGATCGTGGCATCTGGTCCCGTCACTTCATGGCAAATAGATGGCAAACAATGGAAATAGTGAGAGACTATTTTTTGGGGCTCCAAAATCACTGCAGATGGTGACTGCAACCATGAAATTAAAAAACACTTGCTTCTTAGAAGAAAAGCTATGACCAACCTAGACAGCATATTAAAAAGCAGAGACATTACTTTGCCAACAAAGGTCCATCTAGTCAAGGCTATGGTTTTTCCAGTAGTCATGTGTGGATGTGAGAGTTGGACTATAAGGAAAGCTGAGTGCTGAAGAATTGATGCTTTTGAACTGTGGTGTTGGAGAAGATTCTTGAGAATCCCTTGGACTGCAAGGAGATCCAACCACTCCATCCTAAAGGAAATCAGTTCTAAATATTTATTCGAAGGACTGATGTTGAAGCTACAACTCTAATACTTTGGCCACCTGATTCAAAGAGCTGACTCATTTGAAAAAGCCCCTGATGCTGGGAAAGATTGAAAGTGGGAGGAGAAGGGGATTACAGAGGGTGAGATGATTGGATGGCATCACCTACTAGATAGACATGAGTTTGAGTCAGCTCTGGGAGTTGGTGATGGTCAGGGAGGCCTGATGTGCTGCAGTCCATAGGGTCATAAAGAGTCAGACATGACTGAGCAACTAACCTGAACTGAACTGACAGGAACGAACAGAAAGTCTTGCAAAAAAAAAAAAACCTTTCCAGATAGTTTCTTCTTGAATCTTGTATTGCTTTCTCCTCTTATCTCTATTGTTATTCTATATCCATTGATCTAGTCATATGAGTGTAAAACCTGGTCTAAAACAAAATATTCTCTTGACTTTTAGTTATGGCATTCTTGGTGTGTATACCTTCAATGTAAGAGAGCATGAAAGGAGAGACATATAGGAAGATGAGATACAAGAGCACAGTCAATAATGAATACAATTAATACATTGTGATGTCACTGATGACATTAATCTCTTCTAAACCTTCCTTGGAACTACCTAATTTTGTCACAGAGAAATAATTCATTGAAAACCATAACTCTTACCAGTAGCTATAGAGTTAAAAGCTACAGAAAGGCAGAATAACCTGTAGTTAACATGTACTGGCTCTGGAGTCCCACAGCTTCAAGCTGAATACTGGATGCATCGTTATATATGTGTATAGACAAGTGATCTAAATTCTCTGAGGCTCACCTTCCCCATTTGTAAAGTGGAGATAATAATCATGTTTTGCAAAGATGAAGTGAGATAAGATATGTGAAGCATTTCATAAAGTGCTTGCACTTCTTAGATTCTTGATCAATGATAGCTGCCAGGAGGTGTAGTAGTTCTGATGGTGGTAACAGTAGTTGAAGGAGAAGGAGGAAGAAAACCTGGGAGTCTTTCCTTACAGGTGATAGTAAAAGAGCATTGGTGTTACGTTTTCTAAGATTCAGAATTAAAGGTGAAATAACTCACATAAAACATATAAATTTGAGGACTGTCAAATCACCCTAATCCAGAGAAAGAAAAGCCACATAAAGCCAGCCAGAAATCCAGGAAAGCCAGAGCAGTCAATGCCTTCCACCAAAGGTGAACCAACTCACCAGGGACCAAACCCTGCTCCTTTGTCATCACTATATCATGAATGATAGGAACAAGGACTATAATATTGTTGACAGACTGGACCCAAAGCACACAAAATGCATTTCAGTTAAAGATGGTATTTAATTGGAGAATCATTGCTTTACAATGGTGTGTGGTTTCTGCCTCACAACAACACAAATACATCATAACTATATATACATATCCCCTCTCTGTTTAGCCTTCCTGTCACACCCTCCATCTCACCCCTCTAGATCATCACAAAGTGCCAGTCTACGCTCCCTGTGTTATACAGCAGCTTCCCAATGGCTATCCATTTTACACATGGTAGTGTATATATGTCAATGATGCTTTCTCAATCCGTCCCACTCTCTCCTTCCCCTGCTGTGTCCACAAGTTTGTTCTCCATGCCTGTGTCTCTATTCCTTCCTTGTAGATAGGTTCCTCAGTACCATATTTTCTAGATTCTGTATATATGTGTTAATATATGATATTTATTTTTCTTAAATATCGTAAGTTAATACTGTATATTGGTTATTCAACATTGTTTTAATGCTAGACTGTTCCTATATAACCAAAAGGTTGATTTTCAATACCACTGTGCTCTTTTCAATAAGCAACAAAATATTGATTTATTTGGCTTTCCTTAGGTTTTTTTTTTATTTTGCAGAGCTCACATTGTTTTTTTTTTTTTTTATTTTTTCCTTTAACAAATGTGCATACCATTTTTGATGACCTCTGCCTCATTAAGTGTATCATGTGTTTTTTTTTTCTTTCTTCATATCTGTTATGAATCACAAATACACTTACCAGCAAAATCTGCTTAGCTTTAACTTTAAATATCTGTCTCATAACAATGAATCGAGATAGTATTGTTGTTAACTGGGTTAGATGCTTCCACACTAAATCAAAACTTACCTGCTTCCTCTTTAAAAAAATATACATGACATCCATTATTTGAAGATAAGAACTTGGTAAAGCAGAAAGGTGAGATAAAATTGCACTTGTTGGCTTAGATACTTATTCAGGAAACATATGGGAATGGCCTCATAGATGAGCATTTTTATGCTTCGTATTGTTGCATAAAGACAGACTTAGAAATCAAGGTAATAGGAGAAAAACAGGAAAGGGGAGAGATTTTAAAATGTCACTGAAAATTAAATGCTCCATCTTGAAAGGAATGTATTTATCTATATTTAAAATTTTGAAGGTGGATATGCTGAATATTTGTATGTCCATGGTACATTACATATCAACAGGAAGTGCTTCATTTGAATTAACAAAAATATATAAAATAGCAACTAAATTCATATATTAAAGAATGAATCACTACCAGGACAAAATGCTAGTGAAGCTATGAAGAAATAGGAACTTTTGTTCATTGCCTGTAGGAATGAAAATTGGCATAGCCACTTTGAAAGACAGACCGTTTCTTGGAGAAATAAACATACTCTTAGTACACAATCTAGCAATTGCATTCCTTGGCATTTTCTCAAAGGATTTGAAAATGTATATTTATATAAAAACACCTAGCTTTATTAATAACAGCAGTTTTATTAGTAATTGCAAAAACTTGGATGCAACCAAGATGTCCTTCAGAGAGTGAATGGATAAACAATGGTATCTTCAGATAATGTAGTATTATTCAGTGATAAGAAGATATGAGCTATCAAGCCTAGAAAAGACAAGGAAGAACTACAAATGTGTATTTCTAACTAAAAGAAGTCAGTCCAAAATGGCCACATACTGAATGATTCCACCAGCATGACACCTTGGAGAGGCAAAACTACTGAGACAATTAAAAAGATCATTGGTTGTCAGATATTAAGGACAAGAAAGCAGTCTATTTTTCTGTGAATCTAAAACTGCTCTAAAAAATGAAATTCATTTTTTAAATATTTTATAAAGTTTAATCAACTGCTATAGATTTTAACATATTTATATATCAGTCAGGATGCATCATTTGTAGTGTTCAAATAACAAAAATAAGAAATTGGTTAAGAAGTAGAAAGTGAAAACACTGGTTTTGGGTCTGAACAAAAAATATTTCAATTATATGATAACATTAACTCATATAAATCTCTCTCTCATTCATGAACACCATCTATGAAGCTGATATTATGTTTTTTTTCTTATTCCAGGAAAGGAATAAGAGGCTCAGTGATTTGCCCAAAGCTGCAAAAATAATAAGTAGTGAACATTTTTTTAACCTACAGTATGTTCATCATTCCTTTGCCTACAGGATAGCAGATAGAAGATGTGATCTAAAATTAAAAGATTGCTATTATTCCTAAGACACTGTTGATCCTATAAAGAATGATTTGTATAAAATAATCCATTATTTTTAAAACCTTCCACTTATTTACTAGAGAGGATAATTACTAACTATAATCTGTAATGCAAAACAGTTATTTCACAGTTCTTAGTTCTTAGTAAGAAAAAAAATAATCAATCATGTTATAAAATCAAGTTTTATTTTAATTTTAAAGCATTATAATAGGAGCAAAGCGATAGCTCAAAGAGAATTAACAGTGAGCTAAGAACTTACAATTCACAGTCTGACTCATTATTTCACAGTCTGGCATTCATCATATGCCTCAGTTTCTACTCTAAAATGACAAGGTTGAGACTAAATGATCTCAAGCTTAAAAATTCTCTGATTCTGTGTGCATATGGCACTATATTTTAAAGCACATATGCCTCCTGTAAAGTGAAATAAAGTGAATAAGCACACATAAATTGCACAATGATTAAATTTACTGAGAGCTAAAAGCCATAGCGTATTAGCCTTACATATGAAAAATTCTCCTAATGAATCAAACTTGAAGGATCTGTCAGTGGTCGTTGTTTGACAGAGAACAAGAACTGTGAAATTGCTGCTTTTATCCTAGTGATTCTTGTTCTATGGGTCACACACAGAAAAAAGAAGGGGTCAGTAAGTTTCTCATTAATACATATCAGCTTTGGAAAGAAAATAAAAAGTGTTGTTTGACACTGCAATGAACCATAGTGATCTTAATGAATATTACTGCTAAAGAATTAATGCAAATTAGCATTTCCTCGTATGCCTTAGCTAGAAAGAAATTAAATTTGGTCTAAATGAGTTAAAGCATTGGACCTAAGAGACATCTGATCATTTCTACCTCCCAATTATTTTACTTTTGCTCAGGTTTTCTTGGAAACAGTTATTTGCTTTGAAACAATGCTATTGTGGTTGGATATTTTTATACTGTATTTATGCAGCTCAAGAAGTTGTAGACTGTAGATTCCAGGTTCAATGCCCATTATGAAACATTATATGTTCATAGGCAGATATCCTGAAGGCAGATAACCCAAACCATCACTACTAAGTGTTGCAGCTCTTTTCAATATGATGAGCAGTGTTTAAGTGAACCTAGGAGTCCGTGGAAAACAAAAAGTTTGTGGGAGTTATCCAGAGATAATACACTACAAAGCAAGTTTTGTTTAAGTATCGATAACCTCATTTAAAATTAAGGTATAAAGTGAAATCATATACTTCATATGGGTATGTTGCAAAACACATGCTCTTCATATGTTGTGACATCATGTGCACAATAGAATACTAGCTAAACAAATATCAGTGTTCATTACTATGGTGAACATTTGGTTACACTGGACAAAGGTTGCCAACTAAAAGAGTAAACACATGCAAAAAAAGCTAATGTAGGCTACTGTTTCTCAGTCGTGGTGGCATTGACATTTTGGGCCAGGTAATTCGTTTTTAGGAGCTCACCTGTGCAATGTGGAATGTTCAGTAGGGCCTCTGATCCTTATCCATTAGATGACAGTAGCACCATCATGCCCAAGTCGTAGAACCAAAAATGTCTCCAGGCACTGCCAAATGTCCCAAGAACAGTAAATTCTCCCCCCGGGTGAAAGTCACTGGCGTAAACATTGACTTCAGAGGTACTCACCATAAGAGGACGTGTCTTGCATTTTATGTTTCAATAAAGCCAGTGAGCCAGGTCCAGTCTGACACTGGTGGTGTCACTAACATGACTAAGAAAAAGTGCGTTGGAATGTACTGGTGTATCCGTGCTTGTTGTTGCTTAAGCCCTAACCTTATAAATGAGAGTGATGGTTTTATTTATTTTGAATTTGCCTTTGTTTTGACACAATCCATAAAAAAAGCACTGTGGAAAGATTTAGAATTTCAGACCAGTAACTCTTTCTTACATGCCTAACAGATTGGTGCAATATATAAAGCAGAGTGGTTCATTGCACACTTAAGGAAGCATAACCTGTACAGGAGGGGGAATGGGTGGAAGGCATGTCACATTGTTACTCTAAGGATAAATAGTACAGAGCCTTCCTTACCAGAGTGCTCCAACAGGGGAAATAAATGTATAGACAAAATGGAAAGGAATAGCTGTCAATTATTGAGTTTAGTAAGCCTTTGACAATCTATTAAACTGTGTTACATATTTACCAAACACTATTTCCCTCCATTCTGGAACTGAATGTTAGAAGGCAGGTATTTTCCTGAATATACCTACATAATGCTAAGAGAGAAAACAAAGAAATGGGATAGCTTATCAATTTTATGGGTGGAGAATTATTTGCAGTAGGGTACCTGGGAGTAAACACTATCTAGGTTTTTTTTCACATTTTGATAAAGTTCAGATTCTCACATAATAATTAATCTAAAAGAAGGAATGCAAAAAAAGGAATATGTAAGTTTGCAGATGATGCTAAGCTCATGTGAGTGGTTATAAGCTGATGAAGATAAACTGGAAAGAACTAACAAGGATTTCAGAAAGACCTCAGAAAGAGAATATAAACTTCTGTTACTACAGTTGTTGAGGGGTACATCTAAGAAGAAATCTAAACAATATTTAGATTAATATTTAGATCTCTGGGCAATGATGAAGGACAGGGAAGCCTGGTGTACTGCAGTCCATGGAGTCACAAAGAGCTGGATGTGACTGAACGACTAAACAACGAAAAACAAAAAATAATATTTATGAAATAATGTATTCTAAACTATCAGTCTTAACCCTGAAGAAAACTAGAAGTGACTTTTTAAAATTGAAATTATGGAACCAATGATTCCCAAAGATATAAAACATTAAAAGATATATGTTTAATACAATAAAATGTAGATAAAAATAACAGTACCAAACAGCAAAGACAATGTTCTCCTAACATCCAAATAAATTATGGTAAATCTAAACATATAAGCTTGTGCTGTTATAACTGCACCCTCAACAAAGATATAATAAAAGTTAGAACAGTTTTGCATCAAGCAATAAATATTCTCAGTACATTTAAGACTCATTTATATAAGAATAGACTAAAAGTAAGAATTCTTTCTACCTGAACAGAAGATATACTCATCATTTATAAAGTCATGGAAAATGTGATTAAGACAGACATGGATTTTTTTCAACAAAACCTAGAATAAAATAACTATCAGATATCCTTTATGCTTGGAAGAGGTAGCAAAGAATAAAAACATCAGGTTTTATATTATAGCTAACACTTCACTACTCTGGAAAATTTGCTAATATAATGTGTATCAAAACTTTACTTATACATTTATTTGTGTGACTGTTTCACTGTCAACATAGAAGATATATTTGGACTAGCAATAAACATATTGAATTTTATATCAGAGAGGACATTACGCCTTCCTGCATATTAAACATGAGGTATTCATGAAAAACAAATGAGGTAATACATATAATAGGCATTATAAGTTATAAAAGTAATGCAAATAAGAGCTACCTTGTGAATATGTATGGCTCAGTCCTTGACTGTGGGCATGGTAGATAGCTCAATGGCCACAAATTCTTCCTCTCCTTATATCTGCATCCTCTAGGAGTCACTGTCTTCAACTGACTCTGAGCTTAAGCTTATGACTTGCTTTGACTGATGAGACCAATAGCAGACATAGAGCAAGCAGAGATCTGAAAAATGTTCTTTGTTAGGACCTGTTTTCTCTTGTTCTCCTTGGAATCTTTCCACTACCATGAGAAGCAAACTGAGATGGCTTGTTGTAAGAAGATATGTGACCTCATATTTCCATCCATCATACCAGCCAACATCCAACAGCTATAAGACACATCAGTGAGGCTTTTAAGATCTTTCTGACATAAAGAAAGACCACAGACACATTAGCCGATCCAGTAGAGATCAGCCAACTTGGCCCAAATAGTTCAGTTCAGTTCAGTCACTCAGTTGTATCTGACTCTTTGAAAACCCATGGACTGCAGCATGCCAGGCCTCCGTGTCCATCACCAACTCCCAGAATTTTCTCAAATTCATGTACATTGAGTCGGTGATGTCATCTAATCATCTCATCCTCTGTCGTCCCCTTCTCCTCCTGCCTTCAATCTTTCCCAGCATCAGGGTCTTTTTCAATGAGTCAATTCTTCTCATCAGGTGGCCAAAGTATTGGAGTTTCAACTTCAGCATCAGTCCTTCCAATGAGCATTTAGGACTGATTCCTTTTAGGATGGACTGGTTGGATCTCCTTGCAGTTCAAGGGGCTCGCAAGAGTTTTCTCCAACACCACAGTTCAAAAGCATCAATTCTTCGGAGCTCAGCTTTCTTTATAGTCCAACTTTCACATCCATCCATACATGACTATTGGAAAAAACATAGCTTTGACTAGACAGATCTTTGTTGGCAAAGTAATGTCTTTGCTTTTTAATATGCTATCTAGCTTGGTCATAACTTTTCTTGCAAGAAGCAAGCATTTTTTAAATTTCATGGCTGCAGTCACCATCTGCAGTGATTTTGGAGCCCAAATAGGAATAGTCCAATTCACCCACAGAATCATGAGCTGAATAGCTGATTTTTTTAAGTAGGTTTCAGGGTGTTCTGTTTCATAGCAGAAGCTTATTTTGTTAAATTTTTGCTACCTAGAAGTTAGATACATTTACACTTCATCCAAACCTTTTGAATTCTACCTCATAGAGTCACACTTTCACAAGAGCAAGCCCCACAGAGCCTTGGGAAGGAACAAGTGAAATGATAGACATAGAGTGTATTGCTGATTGCAAAAAGTAATTCAGGTAGCAAGTTGGCATAGATTCAATTTTCTGTGCTTCTCCCCTCTGAATTTGACTATATACTCTGGAAATAATTTCACGGAAAATAATTTTTAAAAAAAAATGAAAGATGGAAATGAGAAGTTGAACTATCAAGGAACCTCAAAACTTGAAATATGATACACAGAAAATTTGTCATACATCTTAGACTGGGCAGCAGCTGCTGCTGCTGCTAAGTTGCTTCAGTCGTGTCCGACTCTGTGCATCCGCATAGATGGCAGCCCACCAGGCTCCCGTCCCTGGGATTCTCCAGGCAAGAACACTGGAGTGGGTTGCCATTTCCTTCTCCAATGCATGAAAGTGAAAAGTCAAAGTGAAGTCACGCTGTCGTGTCCGACTCTTTGTGACCCCACGGACTAGAGCCTACCAGGCTCCTCCGTCCATGGGATTTTCCAGGCAAGAGTACTGGAGTGGGGTGCCATTGCCTTCTCCAGGGCAGCAGAGAGGGCTGCAATCTATAACTGCCAACAGGCATAGGAAACAAACAAATACAAGTAAAGTCTGCCCTCTGTGGGCAAAGGATTAAGAAAAGGGAAGACTAGACACCCTGCCAGCAAAGACAGCATAGAATACCCACTGGCACTGGATGGCTAGAGAATAGGTCAGGGGAAGCACTTTTCATATCAGGAGTCTAGTGAATACCACCCATTCGGCCATGGAAATACCATCCATTCCCAAAGTTGTTCCTGAAAGAATTCAGTGGAAATGCCAAGTAGAACTAGAAAAAAAAAAGAAAAAAAGAAATGCAGAACGGGTTAGCATTGCAAGAGATCAGAAAACTAAAATTCTCATTGGATTGTAGCCCATATAAAGTAGGCCATAATCTACATGCTAAACTTAAACAGATATTTCCTACTAGAATAAAAGATTTAAATAATACCAATAGACTCCTAACATAACATGTAAAATGTCCAAAACACAACTCAGAATGACTCATTATACCAAGATCGGAAAAACACAACTTGAATGAGAAAAGACTATCAGATGATGCCAATATTGAGATGAATCAGATGTAACCATCTGACATAAACTTTAACACAGTCATCATAAAATAGTTTCAATAAGTTATTAGAAATTCCCAATAGAAGTGAAAAAATGCAAAATATGAACAGTATTATTTGTTAATATATATTATATAATTTATTTAAAATAATATTTATCCAAAATATGAATTAGAGATCTGAAAAATACACTAACCAAAATAGAAAACTCACTGGATAGACTCAATAGTAAAGTGGAGTTGAAATAAGATAGAAATGGAAAACTTAAAGGCAGAACAATGGAATTTACTCAATCTGAACAACAAAAAAGAATAGGCAATCCCCCCTTTTTCCACCTCGCTCTCCCCAAAGAAAGAGAACAGAGCCTTAGGAAACTGAAGTTCAATAACAAAAGATCTAAGATTAATATTATTTGAGTCCCAGAAACAGAAAAGAAAGAACCTGGGGCTGAAAAGTTATTTAAATCAATAGTGGCTAAAAATTAACCATATTTGGTGGAATATATAAGACCATAGATTAAAAAGCTGAGCAAATCTAAATAAGATAAACTTAAAGAAGTCCATCCAAACATCTGAAATCATGTAAATAATTCATTGTAAAGGATATAAATTTTTGACAAGCAATCAAGGAAATGCCAAATCAGGTGACAGCTGATTTCTCATCTTAGACTGTGGAGGCAGAAAGAATTTGCAAAATACTTTTATGTGCAAGAAAAAAAGAACTGTCAGATGTGAATTCTATACCTAGAAGCAGTGTCTATCAAGAAGTAATGGAAAATAAAGGCTCTAAATGGTAAATGAAGACTTTCTCAGAGGGCGGGGGAAAAGCAACAAAGAAAATTTGTTGCAAACAAACCTAATTTAATGAATGTCTATAACTGATGCTTTTGAACTGTGGTGTTGGAGAAGACTCTTGAGACTCCCTTGGACTGCAAGGAGATCCAACCAGTCCATTCTGAAGGAGATCAGCCCTGGGATTTCTTTGGAAGGAATGATGCTAAAGCTGAAACTCCAATACTTTGGCTACCTCATGCGAAGAGTTGACTCATTAGAAAAGACTCTGATGCTGGGAGGGATTGGGGGCAGGAGGAGAAGGGGACGACAGAGGATGAGATGGCTGGATGGCATCACTGACTCGATGGACGTGAGTCTGAGTGAACTCCGGGAGTTGGTGATGGACAGGGAGGTCTGCGATTCATGGGGTCGCAAAGAGTCGGACACGACTGAGCAACTGAACTGACTGACTGAGGAAGCTCCTTGGCATAAAAGAAATGGTAACAGAAAGTATAAACTTCAGAAAGAAAATAATAATGGAATGGTAATAATAATAGAATAGAATGATGAAAATAACAGAAGAGCATATAATAGACTTATCCTGATAAGTCTCTTAATTCATATCTGTTGGTGGAAATAAGAAAAGTAACATCTGTTGTGTTAGTGTATGGAGAGGAAATACTTGGAACAAGTATATATATATATATATATATATATTTTTTTTTTTTTTTTAATTGTGAGTGCAAAGGACCTAAATGGAAGCAAGTTTTTAATATCCCACTTGAAGTAAAGGGTAATGATACCAAAGCTGCTGCTAAGTCGCTTCAGTCGTGTCCAATTCTGTGCGACCCCATATATGGCAGCCCACCAGGCTCCCCGGTCCCCGGGATTCTCCAGGCAAGAACACTGGAGCAGGTTGCCATTTCCTTCTCCAATGCGTGAAAGTGAAGTCGCTCACTCATGACTGACTCTTAGCGACCCCATGGACTGCAGCTTACCAGGCTCCTCCATCCATAGGATTTTCCAGGCAAGAGTACTGGAGTGGGGTGCCATTGCCTTCTCCGAATGATACCAACAGACTGTGATAATTCACATTTGTATATTGTAATACCTAGAGCAACCACAAAAATCATTCAAGCAATAGACTCAAAAATGCTAATAAAAAAAGATGAAACCCTAAATATATGTTCAAATATCACATGTAAAGAAATCAGAAATAGAAGTAAAGAAAGATAGAAGAAACAAGCTGAAAACAAATTAGAGTTGTCAATGATGCAAATATAATAAAAAATAACCTGGAATGCAATATATTATGGGACAGAACATGAATGTGTCCTACTTCCCTGGGAACCATGGACCAGATATCTGAATTTGCTTGTACTGTGCTTAAAAATGGCTCTATGTTTAAAATGTTGTTCTGTGACTATGCAAAGTGTTTTATATATATATAATATAATTATATATATAAATGAATTGTATATTAATATACATACTTTATTGATTCATACCCTAGTGATGAGTAATTTTAGTTTCAATCTTACAAAAAAAGTGTAAGATATACAAGAAAATGTAATGAAACAGTGAATAGAGATAAAACAATGTAATTTCACTTTTCACCCAATGAATTGGTATGCATTTAAAAGGTTGATAAGGGCTTCCCTGGTGGCTCAGTCAGTAAAGAGTCTGCCTGCAATACAGGAGAGCAGGGTTTGATCCCTTGGTCGAGAAGATCCCCTGGAGAAGGAAATGGCAACCCACTCCAATATTTTTGCCTGGATAATTCCACGGACAGGGAAGCCTGGTGGGCTCCAGTCCTTGGGGTCACAAAGAGTCAAACACGACTGAGTGAATAACACTAAAATGTTATGTCTTTTTAGTATACCAATGTCATTGGTATAATGTCTCATACCAATGTTATGAGAGTTTGAGGATATAGATACTCTCTTCCACTGCTAATGAAAATGTCACTTAATATAGTCATTCTGTAGGGAAATTTAACACTATCTATTAAAATGTCAGACAAGCAAGTTCCACGACCCAACATAGCTACTTCTCATCTATCCTAGAGTAACAAACAATTATAATGCTCAGTGATATATATTATAAAACTATTTGCAAAAACAAACATTTTAAAACAACCTTAATGTTCATGAGTAAGGTGATGACTAAATAAATAATGATATATCTATAGTGAAGGATATCATATATTTCAAAAGTGATAAACTCCTATATACACTCACATGGAAAAGTACTGGAGTGAATATAGCCAAGTAAAGGACAAAATATATAACTGGATACTGTTTATATTTTTAAACACATCAAAAAGACTATATTTCTTTATAGATCAGTGTAGATAATTGCACAGGGAAAAACATCTGGGATGTTATACCTTAAACTTTTGACTATTTTAAATATGGTCAAAAGAACCAAAATTAAAATGACAGGAAATGAACGATTTTTTCTTAGCTGTAATATTTTAATTTATTCAAGGAGAATGTATTAATGTATAACATATTTTTAATGTGTTCAAATGCAACACAAATAGTTTTTAAAACTGTTCAGATACTGTAAATGTTTTAAAGAGCTACCACCCATTATTAAGGGCTAAAATATAAGCTTCAAATATTTTAAAATTTCTTCTAAAATCTCCTTCTTTGTCAAGACACAATGTCTTGACAGCAGACTGCCAGGAGGCTTCAAGCAGAGACTAGGTCATTTTCAGGAAGGCCATGCAATGCCTGTAGGGTTTTCTAGGGCTAATTTATAAGGCCAACTCAGAAAAGTATTATTGTGAACTGTAAGTCTTTGCATGAAGAATCTGTTTGGAAGAAGAAAAGACAGAAAATAGGACATCAAGTCAAAAGTCAAAAGAGCAGATTAAATAAAACTTAAGTGGCAGGTTGCCAGAAAGATGGAACCAAATCTTATATGAAGCACAGACACAGAGCCCTTCAGAGTTTACAAATATCCCACCATGGACAACAAATTATGCGGAATCCTCACAGAAACAAATTATATAAATTAATTGTGATCATCCAGAGAATTTATTTTCTCTGGAAACTATTAGGAATTTTATTCCAATCTTAATGCTCTCAAATTTCTAATATATGCAAACATATTTGGAATCAACTGGCTTGGACTTTTTTTTTTACTTTGTTTTGTTTTCTTTTTGATTTGCTTTGTTTTGTTTTTGTAAACCCTGGCCAACACTGAGTGTGCCAGTTTTATCTCATATATATACATATATATATATATATATATATATTTTTTTTTTTTTTTTTGCTTAGAGAAGAATTTCTGTTTTTATCCCTCTAGTATATATTATTCTTTTAAAGATCCATTTAGGTGTTTTTCCACCTTCTGAACCTACTTTCCAAGTCTCTTCACTTTTTCATCATTTATCTCTCCCTTTATTTTCCAGCTTTCTCAGTCACCCTACAGCCATGCCCATTTTGCACTTAAGCCTATCTCAAAAATTTCTTTTTATTTGTATGACTCTAGTTGGTTCTTCCTTATATCCATCCCATCTTACTATTGAATAAAATACAGAATCATTCTTAAAATATAACATTTAAATTTTCAAAATCTTATTCTCTTGACTTTGTTTCCATACGTGCAAGTCTATGCCAATGTTGTTTGCTCTCCCTCTTTAATGATGTCAGCTTTCTGCAAATGTTGAGAAGGAATGCTGTATTCATCTTAGTAGATGAGGATTCCTATTAGACTATCTGTTTTGTTCTTTGCACAACTCACCAGCTCCAGCCATGGCCTTAACTTCTACCATTTATCAGTGAGAATGGGTGTGAGGAACTAGACACTGACCAAACATCTGGTTATTTTGTAATACTCCTTATTCCTCTCAGCCATTCATTACCAGATAACCAGGTACCAGCCTGAGTCTCTGATGTCAACTTATTCACTGCTCTTTCCTGGAAACATATACATGGAAATTGGCTGCCTATTCCAAGAAGCATTTAACCAAAGTTGATCAGTTTGCTCCAATGATCCAGAAATTGCTCCTGGAACTTCTATTTATCCATACAATGGCAATATCCCTTTTAAATAAGTTTATCCCTTGATCTTTGGAGCTACAGTTTTCCTTTTCTATCTACCAATGATTGTTCAGAGTTCCATTGTTCCAGTTATCTTTTTAGGGGAGTGACTTTTAAGAATGGGATGCTGTGGACTTGTCACATATGCGTCCTTTACCACCTTGAAATGAAAATCTACCATCTAATCTTTATTGACGTCTGGAGATCAAAATCTAGGGCATAGGGGTCTTAGCTTCTAACAGTGATGTCCTTTATAGGAGCTTTGTTAAAAGTACTCAAAATGATGCATTTGTATGCATTAACATTTCAAATAAACATAACCCTTGACTCTGGACATAGAGGAAGAAGGAGAAGGCAGGACAAATTGAGAGAGTAGCATTGGCATGTATACACTACCGTGTATAAAACTGATAGCTAGTGGGAAGCTACTGTGTAACACAGAGAGCTCAGCTCAGTGCTCCATGATGACCCAGAGGCATGGAATGGTGGGGGACAGTGGTAGGAGGGACTTCAAAAGGGAGGAGATATGTGTATACTTATAGCTGATCCATGTTGTTGTACAGCAGAAACTAATATTATAAAGCAATTATCCTCCAAATTAAAAAAAAATCCTGTGATAAACTATAATGGAAAATAATATTTAAAAAGAAAATATGTATAAACAAATCACTTTGCTATATAACAGGAGTTATCATAACTACAATGTAAAGCAATTATACTTCAATAAAAATAAATAAGAAAAAAGTAATAATAGAATAAATGAAGTCCGGGAATTTGACCAATATTGTTAATGATACCATTAAGTCAAGATGCTTAACTAAGGATGTTTATTGTAGCATTTTTTTTTGAAAACATAAAATACTGAAAGCTATCTGGATGTCCTTCAGAACAGTAACTAACATTTTTGTCTACTTATTCTATGGTATGTTATACAGCTATTATAAATAGGAAAACATATATGGACTGATTTCAAGTTTGGAAATGATTCTCCTTTAAATGAAAATA